>NC_083326.1:10364035-10674688 GCF_963455315.2 Globicephala melas | reverse complement strand
GCATAGTTATTTTCTTTTGTTTGTTGAGTCTTTTATGCTCTCTTGGACTCCCATGGTACCATGGCTCTTGGTTTTAGGAGCACAGCTTTCCTTCATCTGCTTCTGTGTGTCGCCTCAGCCTGCCCTGATAGGATAGTCATGAATGGAGGGTCCAGCTGCTCACCTATGTGATGTTGAAATCAAAGTTGACTTCAGTGCAAATATATAATTTTTTCAACTTAAATGTCTGTGACTTCTATGTTTGGGCATACACCTCCCATGTAATGACCATCATGTTGCAAATATAGACTCAAATAAGCAAGAAATGTTTTATTATTCTATTTAGTTTTCTAAAAGAAAATTTTATCCAAAGTCATTTAAACACTTGGCTGGTGGGGAATTTAATCACATCACTACTGGGCTTCCTTGCCTTTCCCCCTCTGTTTCTGCAATTAAAATCTGAAGCAAATTATTAAAATGAGAAAGCTATTATTTGTGACTTAAATTAAAAAATTTAACTGAGCATAGGCGTTGCTCAATAATATGTAAAATACATTTACAAGACCAGCTTCTTAGCTAGATTTAGGAAAATGGACACTAGGATAGGCCCATCGGGAGGAAGAACCCAGAGCAAAGGGTAAGAGGATCTTAGATGTCAAGCTTGTTTATTCAAACTGCATCCTGGAGGTTTTGCAAGTGAGACCTAGGATGATTTCTGGAAAGCAGATTCCTGAGACCAATGTCCAGAGATTCTGATTCTGTAGGTCTGAGGTTCCATCCAAAAATCATCACTATTAATACACATTCCAGGTGGTTCATCCATGGGCAAAAAAGTAAAAAATGCTGGGACAATGACAATTTTAGAGTAGGGCGTGACATAAGAAAGCTCTCTCCAAGAAGATCAATCAAAAATGTACTGTAAAAATGATAAGAGCTAGAGATAGAAGAGGCCAATTAAATACAATAAAAAGAATTTAAATTAAAAGTAATGGGGGGCTGGATAAAGCAGGTCGAAGTTTGTCTTAAAATTTTGTTTTAGACTCACATGATCTCGATCTTTCTACCTGTCACTATTCTGCTGCTGCTATATTGCCAAATACATGCTAAGTCCTTCAGTGTTTACGGGTAGACTAGCTTCAAAGTTTCTCTCTTAAAATTTTAGGTGTAAAAATATCCTTTTACCTAATTTTGTTCCAAGTCGTCACTTTTATTCAACATATTTCTTTAGAGGGAAAAATAAAACATTATTTTTACTCTTCTAAACTTTTGGTCTTTTGTTTATTTTCTGTACTTAAAAGTACTTTATTCTGAACTAATTTTACACTTAGAGAAAAGTTGCAAAAATAGTACAGGGGGTTTCCAAATATCCCTTTTTCAGCTTGAAACAGAAGGACATCGGCAGACAAACTGGTGAAGTTCAAATAAGTCTTTAGTTAAGAACACCGAACTAACGTTAAATCCCTGTTTGACACTGGTACACTTTTAGTATACTAATTAATGTAAACAGAGGCTATGGAGAGGCTATAGAGATAACTTTTGAAGATTGCTTCTTCCTTAACAGAAATAGATACTTATTTCTATGCATTAGTTTTATACATTAAGTGTATGTATTCATTTTTTTCTTTATCCCAGGTGTTGATGAAAAATTATGAGAATTTTTTGACTCCTTAAGTTGCTTAGATGTAAAATTATTAGAATAATCTCTGTGATTATTGCCATTTTTAAATTGGGGAAATGGAGCACAGAGAAGTTAAGTAACCTGCCTAAGACTACATGCTGTAATTAGAGCAGAGATTCATTCAAACCAAGGCTTGATTGTGGCTCCAGAGCTCACAATCTCTACTATAGTAGCATCATGTTATACTACCTCTCACATCTGTAAAACCCATAGAATGCAGTAATGGAAATTGTTGCGTTCTCCGAAATCCACAATCTAGTATCACAGGGGGGAAAAAGGATATCTTGGTCTTCAACTTGCATAAGCTTATTCTCACACTCATCAATAGATTGAAAACAGTAATAATCATTCTGTAAGTGAAGGAACATTATAATATTTATCTGAGATGTATAGAAAAACGATCGTAATGTCAGGTCAGCAAATTTCTCGTAAAAGTTCTTCCTATTACACTAGAAGGTCATAATCAATTACACTTATATTTTTAAACATAATTTATTGGCAATAGCCCCCAAATAAGCTCTTTGATATTGGCAGATATCAGTAGCTATAGGGGTCACTGTGTTAATGTTAGAAATGGGGTGTCAGTCAAGTGTTCTCAGCTGCAGGCAGTGAAACTGACTGATGACCTAAGCAGAAATAGGACTTACTGGAAGCATATTAGGGGTTCACAGAATTGATGAGAGGCTGCTCAACCAGGCTGGTGAAATAGAAGAGGGTCAAGGAGCAGAAAGGACATCAACTTTTAGTAGGACTGGTCTGCACAGTTGCCTTCTCTGGCAGCCATCTCCAGACATCACCACCACTGTGAATGGTACTCATCTCTGCTTCCTTTTATCACTTTCCATGATTCGGAGTCCCGGGTGAGAGTACAAAAGTGACCAAGAATTGGTCATTTGCCAGTGCCTGTTTGTGTGACGAAGCCTAGACTTACATAAAGGGGGGTCTCCAGGATTAAGAAAGGAGTTCTGTTTCCTGGAAACCCAATGATGGCAATGTCAACTATACGAATTATATTCAAGTTTTATGCCAATCGTAATTCACAAGTGGAATTTTACATTGATATCTTAGAGAGTAAAAGAATTCAAGGTCATAATATTTCTTACGTCTTATATGAAAAAATCCTTTCATGGAAACAGAATTTCAGTGTTAAGAGCATTCTGGAATCTTCTAATCAATCACACATATCACACCAGAAACTCACTTATAATTGAATGAAATGAAATGAGTGAATGAATTTGAAACTGATTTATAATTGTTGCAATTAGTAACAAAGCATAATTAAGAGTGTGGGTTCTGGATATCAACAGATCTGGGTTCAAATCCTTCCAACACAATCCTAGCTGTATGACCTCCAACGAGTTACTTAACAACACTGTACCTTTTCCTCTATTCTGTAAAATGGAAAAACTCGTACTATCAACTGACATGTGTATGGAGAGGCTCAATTAATGCAATTCATGAAAATCAATAAGCATCCAATGGTAGTTTCCTAGAGGTAGTTTCTTAGAGGTTACGATATCAACGTTCTCATTGTGATCACCGTCATCATCATCATCAACATCCAACTACTGTTTGAGTACATTTAGTGAAGATCCATATCTCACAAGGCAATGCATTACATTTCATTTCATTGCTGCCTAGCTCTCGTTATTACCAAGCTCTGATCAATTGAGAAAGCAGAAAACTTCAGATTTGCAATACACATGAACTCTAGCTGTCTGCATCTTTCCATATTTTCAACTGTGCTCATGCACTAATGTCCTCAACAAACGTGTGTTTTCTACCCACTTAACATTTCACAGCATCACCTATTCAATAAATGATGTTGACCAAGAGGTATACACGTATATCCTATGCTGAGCTACAAAAAGTGATTATTTTAAAAGATATTTTACTTAATAATGGCAGAATATACACTGGCATTTTGTTTATGGAACTAATGAAGAGAAAAATTTTATAGAATTAAATCATGAATATTATGCTAAAATATTCTAAGTTATTTCCCTAAAATATTTATTTTGCAGTAAATCATAGGCTCTCCAAACTAAGTAATTTTGTAAGAAATTACATTCTTGTTATTAACACTTGTATATTTAATAGCACTATCAACTCACTTCTTCTGAATAGCATAATTTAAATTTTTTGATTAATGAAATATGTGCTGTGGAGCTTTAAATTAGGTTTGAAAACTTATTTTCTTTTTAATAAGAGAGAGTGATTGTAAGCTATTTGGGCAATCTGAAGTGTGTTTCTTAGCTAACCAGAAAACTAGTTATTTAATGCAATAATAATTCTAAAATTTGGTGGCTGTATTATATGCTATTTTATAAAACTTGAAATTAAAATTATATACGTTCAGTGGTATTATTTAAAAAATAATAAAATGCAGCAAGCCTTTTTGTTAAACAAGATTTTTAGTTTTTCTTCACAACAAATTACCCACTAGATGGCACTAAACAGCTGCCACATTTTTTCTAACGATGCCATTATACCAGGTCAAGAAAATAAACCAAGAATCCTGATGATTGATGGAACAGTGTGTCAGACATACAGACCTAATCTCAAAGTACCTAAATTGTATATAAGGTGATACTGAAGTGTACTTGGGAGCCATTTACTCAAGAAATGTCACTTATGACAGTCATTTTACATTTACAGAGCGAGTAGCTGGGCGAGTAGCTCGATATTAACAATTCAACACAAATTGGTAAAATGTAAATGATTCTGACAATTAATTTGCACTAATCTGAATTCTACAAAATATCTAACCAAGACCTGGATTTTCTCAATGTTTATGAGGAAGTAGTGTTCACAAAATAATAACAAAACAATAATGAAAAGGAATTCCGGGGGAATAATTTAAGCTGATAATCATAATTACTCCAGATCCAGGATTGGTGGGTTAAGGTGAATATAGAATCATGTTCACTTCTTTAGGATATCCTGTCATTTAGACCAATCTTTGTCCAAGGACTGAGCTTATAACTCAGTTCATAAAATTAGAAATATTATAATTTATTTACATAACGTCAAAACTTCAGATGAAAGCTCAAAGTTTCAGAAAATGGCCAGGATACTTGTAAATTTGGAGCTATGTATCATCTTAACGAAATATTCCACTCTCTTTTGGAGGCTGATATACATTAAGCCATAAAAGGCACAGTCAAACACTAGATGGCCTTGAAGGCCGTGCATTTTGCAGCCTTGTCTCCATTTTGTTGAATCTGCTTTTACACATCACTAGGTAGTTTAGGCTTGTAAAGGATGCTAGTTATGGAATAATAAAATGGGATCATTTGGTCGCAACAAGGCTTGTTCTCACCTTTTGCCTTGAAAACCTGCTGGGTATGGCATTTGATGCTCCCTCTCTGGGCTTCCTGTGCCTCATTTGTGAAATAAAAGAGATATTCTCACTACAGGGAGGGAGGAACAGGTAAGCTTTTAAGAGCTCAGCTTTGTAAATAAATTCATTTGTATGATTTTTTTTTAGGTTCCGCATATAAGCAATATCATATGATATTTGTCTTTCTCTGACTTACAAATGAACTTATACACAAAACAGAAACAAACTCACAGACAGAAAACAAACATGGTTACCAAAGCGGGGGGGATAATTTGGGATTTGGGGATTGACATATACACACTACTATATTTAAAATAGATGACCAACAAGGACCTATTGTATAGCACAGGGAACTCTGCTTGATATTCTGTAATAACCTAAATGGGAAAAGAATTTGAAAAAGAACAGATATATATATCTGTTTATATATATATATAAATATGTTTAGATATATATATAAATATGTTTATATATATATAAAACTGAATCAGTTTGCTGTACACCTGAAACACAACACTGTACATCAACTATAGTCTAAAAGTTAGAAAAAAAAAGAGTTCAGCTTCTAAACAAGGCAGTGCTTAGACTATTCAGTTTCTTTTCAATTTCCTTCCCATTGCTTCTCTCCTCCAATTTAAGACTTGACTCTGTGACAGGTTTAGAAAACATGTAATGCCATGGATTTGTTAAAGCAGGCAGGTAGCCAGATATGAGCGGAGAAAGGGCGGGGGCACCGGCCAAATTGCAGGAAACCACACATCTTGTAAACAGCAGGGGTCCTTGGGCAAAGCAGAAACCTCCAGGCTGACAGGAAATGACGCATTTGGGGTGATAAGGTGTCCTGGAGGCAGACAAAGAAAGGCGGGAAAAGGCAGGAATCTCTGGTGCTCAAATATAACCTTTTGCTCATTATGCTCTCGTTAGAATAAAATTAGCCTTGCAGATGAAAAGTCACCATCATGCACCAACGCCACGACACTTCCCATCAAGGCTAAATAAAAAATCCCTCCTCCCCTCGGGAATGTGGGGCTGGGATGAAAATCAGGGAATACGCCCCCAAACCCCTCCCTCCCCAATGAATATTCCACCCCTTCCTTTCTACACCCCACATAACCTGCTTACCAAAGAAACTCAGCACAGCTACTTACTTGGGACTGCCCACTCTCGTCTCAAGAGCGTACTATCGCCTAAATAAATCCTTGCTTTGCTTTCTTGACACCCCTGTCTCACCTCTGAATTCTTTCCGTGATGAGACAAGAAGCTACCCTCCAATAACAGAGTCTTTTCCCATGAGGTTATAAATTTTAAAAATAATAAACATTCAGGGCTTCCCTGGTGGCGCAGTGGTTGAGAGCCGATGCAGGGGACACGGGTTCGTGCCCCGGTCCGGGAGGATCCCACGTGCCGCGGAGCGGCTAGGCCCCCGTGCCCTGGCCGCTGAGCCTGCGCATCCGCAGCCTGTGCTCCGCAACGGGAGAGGCCACAACAGTGAGAGGCCCGCGTACCGCAAAAACAAACAAACAAACAAAAAATAGTTATCATTTGAGTTTGCATAATGGTGAAGATATTAAGCTATTCATCAGAAGACATGACGTTCCTTCGAAGTTAAAACTGGAAAAAAATTTGAGTCTTAATGCATAAAGTATCACCATCCATAGGATATAATTCCTAACGGATCCTGTGCCACTTTGAAAATGAGCTTAATCAAGTGTCAGTAATGATTTTACAACCTTTAAGAGGGGAAATCAAATATAGCATCCTATGTGCCAAGACATTAGAAATCAATATAAAAGAAGATATCTGTGTATTGTATAAATGGATATGAAAATTATAAGTTCATCTATCAAAAAAGATTACCTGTTCACGAGTCCTAATGAGAGATCCCATTTGGTGAGCATTTGGCTAAGAACTCAGCAGCTGTGGAGCATTATAACTTCTAATTATTTCCAAGGAGATGAGATCTATCTGCTGCAGGCAAAAGTGCACTTAGAGAGAAGAAATAGGTCTCTACATTTCTAACTGTCCCAAATTAACCACAGAATGTAGAAAAACAATATTTAACTGTATCCCCAGTGTAATGCTAAATCCACACCATCAGTGACAAAGCATCTTGGAGAATGAAAGCAATTAGGCAGATAATTAAAGGGAAAGCAATCATTTGTCCCCCACCCCTTTCCACTTTATCCCTCCAATTATCGGAAAATTAACATGAAATATTTTTTTAAAGTGAACGACATGAATAATTGTTTTAATATTCTGCTTGATATTTCTAGGAAGTCTTATCAAATGAGAATTCAATTGTGAGGATTTGTCTGCTACCCAAAATGGTTGATTCCAGGGTTGATGAAGTGCCCATCCTTCCACATGTAGAAAACCATATCAAGAGTCTCTCCTTTCGTGGAAATCACCTGGAACAGGAGATACAATCCTGATAGCAACCAAATGCTTATTTATTGACCATTTCCTGGATCAACAATAAAAGCCATTCGAAAAAACAGTTTCATGACAGTTGGGAAAATCTGAAGATGTATTGCATACTAGATGATATTATGGCAGTATTTTTAAATATTCTTGGATAAAATAATGATATTGTGACTATCTCTTTGGAGATACATGCTGAAATATGAGGGTGAAGTGGCAGGATATCTACAACTTGTTTTCAAATGGTTCAGCCAAAGTCAGAAGATAAAGCAAACGTGATAAAATAATGATCATGGGGGAATCTGAGTCAAGAATAAATAGGTGTTTCTTCTTTCCAATTATTTTTGCAGGCTTTTAGTTTTTCAAAATAAAATACAATTTAGGGAAGGGACGAGAAGGAGATACCCTTGCTGCCTATGGAAAATCGAAATATCCTTTAAATCCTGGCTTAAATGTTACCCTGGTGTGTGAGTGTGAGTATGTTTGTGTGTGTGTGAGTGCATGTGTGTGTGTGAGTGTGTATAAGTGTGTGTGTGTGTGTTGTGAGTGTATGGTGTGTGTGAGTGTGTGGTGTGTGTAAGTGTGTGTGTGAAATCTTATTATTTACTCCATTATGAACTGTCCCTCTCTGAGTTATTTTAACACCTGTCTCTTCACAGAATTAGCAATTAGTCATATTCTGCTCTCAGTAAGGTTGGACACAGTTGTTAAGAAAAGCATTTTGAAATGGATGCTGTAAAGTGGAAAGTCATTGGCACATGTAAGGGAAGGGTAAAGTCTCAATATCTGAGATGTAAGATGTTATCTTGGGGTAATCAAATGAGAGTAACAGTAAAGTGATTTAAATGAGTGATAATTTCCTTTCAAAAAATTATAATCATGTATTGTGGAATGATCTAACCCATGGAAGAGACCATGTGTTTATTCATATATCCTAATGATTAACTCTGATCAGTAAAGTTTATGCATATGACTATGCATAAAGCAAAGTAAAAAAAAATTTCATAGACTAGAACTCCTCATTTCTTTTATAAAATTAATTTAGTAACCCAGATGGCCCTTAATTCAAAAAAAATAAATAAATAGAAGGAAACATATTGGGCCACTTTGGCTTTGGATATGTTTTTCCCCTCAGTGACATCTGTCTACATAGGACAAAATAATTGGGTAAAGCGAACAGATGTGAGTGCCCTTATCTTCAGTTAGTCCAACAGTAGATTTATAAACAGGGAGCCAGAATGTTGGCACATTTACCTGGATGAAAATCTCTCAGGAGTTTACCTTTGCTCAGCTCAACATCATCTCTCATTCCGTGTGCCAGGCTGGCCAATTTTAGTGCTACAAAGTCGCCAAGTTGCTTCGCATGCTACAACCTTTGCATGCAACTTCCTCTGCCTGGAATGATTTTAACTCCAGCCTTCACGTAGGTGGGTCCACCTCATCCTTTGGGTCTTAGCTTCACCTTCTCAGAGACGTCTTTCCTGAACCTCCTACCATGTAAAACTCTCCATGTGCTTGCTTTTGATTTTCCATCTTCACATGCTGTTTGATTCCTTTATAGCACTTATCACAACTTTAAAATATTTTGTTTTGTTTGTGCTTTGCTTATCTTTTGCCTGTCTTTCCCACTATTTTTATGGCCCATGAGGCCAGGATGGGTGCCTTCCTTGTTCACTGTTTTATCTTCAGCACCCAGCAGAGAATGTGGCAGATGGTGAGCACTCAGTTGACACTGTGGCTAAATGAATGGATGGATGGATCCTTAGACATTCATCTCTAATTTGGCCTGAATTAGGAAAGAGGACAAAATTATCTAGATTAGGTCAATTCCCTCTTTGACCAGTATATCAGGGTGGTTTACGCCACGGTAAAAAAATAGATAGAAGCTTAGTTTCGCTTAACACAATACAAGTTTATTTCTCAATTATGAAACAGCAAAGATGGTCTGTGTCAATGGGGCTGGGGGCAGAGTGGCTGCCCTTGGCTGACAGTGGCTGGGCCATCACACTAGCTTCCCAGCTCACACTGGGGGCTGACAGCCCAATCAGCCAGAGAGAAAAGAGCACCAAGGTAGGCACAAGGGAGGTTCTCAGCGGCACTGCCTGCAAATGGTCCACATCATTTCTGCTTGCTAGGACTCAGTCCCATGTCTGCCCCAGCTGCAAAGGATGCTGGGAAATAGAGCCTAGTGGTCTTTTCTCCAGGATTCTGGATCAGCATAAGGACAAATTTCATCCTCTTTTCCATTCACCTAACAAGTGCCTGTTAGAGGTCTGGGTTTATAAACATGAATAGACCCCTCCCCAGAAGAGCTTACAGACCAGCAGGAAAATTTTATATACATAACTAATAGCAGTGTACTATGAGCCAGGCTGTAATAAAGATATCTATGAGTGCCACATGAGGACATAAAAAGAATAGGAGAAAACTTCAAAAAGGAATTGAAACGTGAGTCAGGCCATGAGCATAGTTTGCCGCGTGGAATAGGAATTGAGTGAGAACAACGTTAAATGTAACGGTGTAGAATTTTAAACTGCAGTTGTTACCGTAGTGAATAATATTACCATGATAGTTCAAATAAATATAATGAGTACAGGTGAGCATTAAAACTTCGGGTATTTATCACTGTCCACATAATTCTCTATGAACGTATTTTAATAGACTGCACTGTCCATTACAGAGTATGAGATCTGGAAGGCATGAAAACAGAGTGTTTCAAAAAATTGAACCCTCTGGGCAAAGCCAGGATGATTTTAATCAGGATGACTAAAATTAAACTTTTTTGAATAATATTTAGTCTACATTATAGGCACTTTTCTTTGCATCATTGCTTATGAAATTGTACCAGTGCAACTGGATGCATTTGTTTCATCCTCAAATATTTATTACATAAATACTGATTTCTAAGTACTGGAAAAAAATAAGGGGAAAACAAATAAAAATGGTCCCTGCTGATGGAGACAGAGTTAAATTTGTGTTGTTTTTTAGAAATAGTTCTGTAGGAATCAGAGGTCTAATTCCCAAAGGGCCTGTCAGGTAAAAGCCAAGATAAAATGGCTTGGTACTTTCTGAGTAATAAGGACTAATGAGTGAAATCAAGCCACTTATCCACTAGTGAAGCTAAAGAATAAAACAAAATAAAGAATAATAGCGGAGTCAGAGAAAGATAATGAACGTAAGATCGTTAAGTAAAATCAAACTATATGACAAATATATGCTGTTTATAATTTTCTGTTTTCTACGCTGGTCCAGCAGAGCAGGCTAGAGAAGAATGTAGATAACCAAATGGAAAAAAATTACAAATGATAAAATTCTGTAAAGGAAAGGAGGTCCAGGGTGTCAGAGAAGCAAAAAGGAGAAAGAAAGTGCTGATTTGTTGGGTCAGGGAACGCCTCCTGGAGAAAGTTACAAGACAGCCGTGTCCTGGAGGCTGATCAGAAACTAGGAAGGCACAGGACTGGGATGAGGGGACATGAGAGGGGGAACGGTGTGTGCGAGCACTTGGAGAGAGTTGGTCAGTGCTGCACTTAGAGAGCCAAAAATGCTTAGTAAGCACCTGTATTAACCTGCTAGGGCTCCCGTAACAAAATACAGCAGAATGGGTAGCTGAAACCACAGAAATTTATTTTCTCACAGTTTTGAGGCTGAAAGTACAAGATCAAGGTGTTGGGAGGGTTGGTTTCCCTGAGGTCTCTCTCCTTGGCTTCCAGATAGATGCCCTTTTGCTGCCTCTTCACATGGTCATCCCTCTGTGCCTGTGCGCCTCTGTGTGTCCTAATCTCACTTCTTATATGAACATCAGTCATATCGGATCTGGGTCTATTCTGATGCCCTCACTTTAACTCAATCACCCCTTTAATGACCCGTTTCGTAATACAGCCACATTCTGAGGTCCTGGGGGTAGGACTTCAGCATATGATTTTTTTAGGGACACAATTCAGCCCGTAACAAGACCTTCTTTAGACTTAATGGATGAAGACTTACCCTCCCCGTTATATCAAAGAACCCGATGTTCATCGTAGGTGGCATGGATGCTAGGAGAACTGGAGACATGGGCAACACTCAGGACCTGAGCGCTAGGAGGAGAGAGGACACAGCCGAGCACAGAAGGTCTCATACTTTTGGTCTCAATCCCCCTTTCCACCCTTAAATTTACTGAGGATTCCCAAGAGCTCTTATTTGTGTGGGTTATATCTATCAAATTCACCATAGTGAAAATTAAATCTGAAGATTTTTGAAAATATTAACTCATAAAATAATAATAAACTCATTCCATATTAACATCTATAACATAATTTTTGATGAATTGTATTTCCTAACACACACACACACACACACACACACACAGTGAGAAGAGTGACATTGTTTTTATAAATCTCTTTAATGTCCAGAGAAATGGAAAACAACTAGATTTTCATTTACACCTCTATGTTTTATCTACCTTTCATGTTGCTTTGGATAATGTATAATGAGGAAAATCTGGCTCATAGAGATACGTAGTTGATAAAGGGAAAAGCATTTCAATAGCCATTTCAAATAATTGCAGTTATTCGTCCATATTTCTAGATACACCAAAATTCCCCAAGTGATTATTTCATAAAGGTTAGTCACAATGTGAAATCTGAAATCTCATCAATGAATTTATTGTGCTGTTGCATTAAAATCCATTATTCTATCTTGCATTTTTTATTGAATTATAATTCACATACAATATTATATTAGTTTCAGGTGTACAACATAGTGATTCGATATTTTTATACATTATGAAATGATCACCATGGTAAGTCTAGTTACCATCTGTCACCATACAAAGTTATTGCAAAGTTATTGACTATATTCCCTATGCTGTACATTACATCTCTGTCACTTACTTATTTTATAACTGGAAGTTTATACCTCTTAATCCCCTTACCCATGCATTATTTGTAACATGATATGTTGGTCATTTTAAGAATACTGACTTACTGAGTCATGCAGATCTTTTCAATGTTGCAACATTTCATTATAGATTATTTTTTAAAGCACATGTGTTAATATCACCACCAAGCTCATCAGAAAACTCTTTACATTTTGAGCAGCTGTTACTCTTACAGTGGTCAATACAAGTTTTTCAAAATTTAAATTTTCAGTTTAAAGTTCATTAAAAAAAATCTTCCATCACAAATACTTTCAGTTGCTTTCCACATCACTTCATTTTTAAGAAAGTATCTGCCAATCATCCAAATATGGATAATCGTGGTTAGTTCTGTGAAAAATACAGGTTGTTAAATTCTGGTTTGGTTCACAGCTTTATCTCAAGTGTTTCATGTGTCTTCCTGTTTCATCTTACGAAATGCTAAAAGGTCATATTCTGCTTACTTTACAGTCCTCCAATTGCAGGCCCTGTCCATGAGGTCTGATGTCCTGCATTTCTCTGCTCTATCCTGCTGTATGGTGATGGCAAAGGGGTCAGAATCCTGTCTCCTTTACGGAGGTGCTTCAGAAACAGGCTAGACTCCATATAGGGAGACAGAAGCGTGGGCTTTGGCTTAAACACTAATTCAGAGTCTTCTATGATATTAACATGAACTTATATTTCCAAGGAATCAGGCTAACTTCTGGAAAGTGGTCACTCTCTAAAGAGAACAGAGAATTTGGAACATAGACTCACATGCTTCCATCTTTGGTAAAATATTCTCATGGTATGTTTTCTACGTTTGAGATAATCAGTAATAACTTCCATTAAGATAAATTCAAATTAAAAATATTATAAGAATCCCTCTTTTCTCATATCAATGTAAACAAATGTTGGAGAATATATCAAAAATATGCAAGCACTCCATGCTGAAGTGTAATTACCTTCCAATGAAAACGGATACTTTTTGAATTATATTTTATGAATATGTCTGTAAAATGTGAATGGTAATGAAGAAAGTCCTGAAAATGCAATGTTTTGCAGATGTGAAAAGGGAGTTCCTACAGTTTCTCTTTAGTGTGTGTCATACAAGTGCAGTATATTTTCCCCCTCTTAATAAACTATTGCTTTTCTTGATTAAACTAGGAAAAGGTCTTATTTAACTAAGGGAGTTTTGTTTTCTGCCACATGGTGACTGCTTCATCAGCCCCCTTCCGGATGATTAACTACACTTTTTTCTAATCCCGGAGGGGCTGAGTTCCTGCTCTTGACCCAGACCCTGGCTGCCTTGGAACCCAGCCACCCTTCCTCCATGAGCGATTGTAGGAGCTCTTTGCTCTTCTATTCAAGATAGTTTTCCCAGGAGAGGTCTGGCTTCCCCTCTCAGAGAAAAAGGAGCTGCTATTCCTTAATGTCCAAGCTAGCTATCCAAAACACGCAAGCGTCTACAGAGTGGAGATGTAAATATTTTCCCCAGAACATTCCATTTAAGATATTGTATCTTTCCAGGGATAATGCCTCCACAGCATCCTTTAAGGTGTTTCTGCTGCTTCTCAGCAGGTGTGCCCTCCTCTTTTCTTGCTATCGATCATCTTCTTCATTGCTCCCCAGTAGGGCTGTATCTGACATGTGCAGACATACACAGCCCTTCAGCTCAGAGATCTGGCTGACTTCATGTGACCTCTCCAAGTCCTCTCTACACCACAACCTTTCTTGCTGATAACCTTTGCCTTCTTCTCTCGGCGTGATTTTATTCAAGTTCCCAGTGTGGGCAATCCGATTTTTTTTTTTAATTTTAGAATTTTATTTATTTTTTTATACAGCAGGTTCTTATTAGTTATCCTTTTTATACATATTAGTGTATACATGTCAATCCTAATCTCCCAGTTCATCCCACCACCACCCACCCCCTCCCGCTGCTTTCCTCCCTTGGTGTCCATACGTTTGTTCTCTACATCTGTGTCTCTATTTCTGGTGGGCAATCTGATTAATCCAGCTCTTATTTTCTTAGCAAACCATGTGTGGGTTGCAGGGCAGCAGTCTAAGTACCAGCTGAGGAGCAAAGACCTATAGGAAGCAGTTGGAAGAGGGAATCAGCGTTGTAGGAACATGATGCTATAGCTCAAATAGGAGCCCTCGGTGTGCAGCTATGGCCAGCGCTCTGAGCAGAACAGTTCTTGGAAGCTCAGTAATCTACTGCTTCTATTAAAGCTTCAGGGCTATTTTTGTCCTAGGTGTTATGTTTTCTGCACCCCGAATCTCTGCCATGTAGTAAAATCTATAAATACCTGGCAAATGACTGAATAACTTCTTCCCTGCACCCCAGAACAACAAGCACGTTCTGCTTTAGCTTTTACACCATGATATAGTTCAATTTAACTCTACATTTTATATACAGTTAGTTTCTAAATCAAATACAATGTAATATGACTTTAAAAATTATTTGTTGACAAATCATGTGTTTTCTAATATAATTAAAGTTAATTAAAAGTGGTTGAACATCTAAGTGGAAAATAATTTTGTAATATTATTAAATATTTTATTAAAATAAACTTCATAATACAATCTTTAACAATACACTGTTCTAATGTAAAATGTTTTTACTCAAAATAACTTCTTTATTATACATCATGCAAAACTATAAAATGATTTTTGAAAAAATCCTAAGAGGACTTTTAAGAAATGTATTTTTTGTGAAAAGGCTTAGGAAATTAAAAGAAAAAAGAAATTAGCAAATGTATCTGAATAATTTTTAAGGTCTTTCCAGTTTTGAACGTCTATAATCTGTTTATTCTATTAATTTATTGTACATATAAATTAAGTTCTTTAACCATTCAATATTTATTGACTATCTAATACATATGCAGTATAATAATTTGTATTATTATTTGTACTACAGTATATGCATTCTTTGGGTATCATAGTGTGTACTCTTTATGGATACATTTTCATTTTTAGCTATTTAATTCCAATTAGAATATAAGTTTTTCAAGAAAAATTTCTATGTAAGAATTCTTCACATCCTTTGGGGAATTAATTAAAAGAAACATATAATTTTGCTGCTTCAAAATTTCTTTTTCAAAAATCATGAACATCAAACTTAATGAAACATCTTCAGTCAAAGCATAAAAGATATCAAAAAGTTTAAAGAACAATAATCCAAAATATTATAGAGAAAAATGAGAAATCCAAAATCTTATTTTTGTCCTTATTCTTCAAATTTCAAACCAACAGACTCCATGAAAAATGTTTTAAGACAATTCCTTATAGTTTTAAGTCTTTGGCACCTAAAATTTATGCAAAAATCTTATCAAAAAGATTGTTATTCACTTTTAGTTACAAAACCCAGATACAACATTCCATCTAGAGAATAGATTAACATTTTTTTATCCTGAATTGTACTCTGTTGTCCAAAAGTTAAATAACATTATACACTGTGCCATTTGAAAATGAACATCTTCTTAGCATCACTAATGTGTGGTAAAGGGACCCTAAGTACAATGCAGTTGTGTCAATGCTGAGAACTTAATTTACCTCCACTATAATAGTAAACTTCCACTATTTTCCTACTAAAATTTGAATAATAAAAATTTCATTATTATTATATTAATAAAATGTCAGATTTTTTCTTTTATCCCAAAATTTCATTCTCTTTCTTTTCTGTTTTATTTATTTATTTATCCATTTTATACATATTAGTGTATATATGTCAGTCCCAATCTCCCAATTCATCACACCACCACCCACCCACCCGCCACTTTCCCCCCTTGGTGTCCATACGCTTGTTGTCTGCATCTGTGTCTCAATTTCTGCCCTTCAAACTGGTTCATCTGTACCAGTTTTCTAGGTTCCACATATACCAAAACTTCATTCTCTTAATGGTGACTTTGGCTTTGGCCTCAGCATTAGCCAAATGTGGACTTAACCCTTGATCATTTGGCATTCAGTCAAAATATGTATTCTGTGAACTTCTAAACAGTCAGATGCATACATATACTTTTTACATAAATGATTTAATACTATAACACATTCAGCAAATAATGATATTATAGGTTTATCTCACTCTTTGTAACAGTTATATTTCATTATATTGCCATTTGCTGGTTATTTAATCACTCCCCTAGAATGGAAATCCAAGTTCTTTCTAGGTTTTTGTTTTATGCAAACAATGCTTAATGAACATGGATTTACAGATATCTTTGTGTACTTTTGCCAGTATATGAGTGGCATATTTTCCTAGAAGTAGAATTGCTTTTTCTCTGCCTGCATTTTGAACTTTGATAAAAATTGCCACTAATAATACAAAGAACAAATTATGAGAAAGCTTTTTCCTCATATCTTTGGATGACTCATGTTTTTATTTCCCCCAAAAATATTAATTCTTGCATCAGAGCTAAACACGATATTCAAAAACCTTGAGGACCTAGCTAGCTAAATATATATATATATATATAATATACATGTATGTATATATATAATTTTTTAATTAAATCTCATTTAAAATAATTTTAACTGTTGCTAACAAAGGCAAAGCAATACGCATTCAGATATTTAACATAATTTCTCTGTGGACCTGGTATCTTGCTTTCTTTCCATCTGGCGTCCACCAGATGTCTCCGCTCCTCCACTAAGCTGTGCTTGTCAGCGCTGCCTGTTGCTTTCGGAAGCATCTATTGGTGAGTCAAACTATTCCCTCACAGAAATTTTTTTCAGGGTACTGTTCATCTTTTTTTTAAATAAACACGAAAATGCTTCTTTTAGAACTAGTACCTGAGTGAAAATGGCTTGATACTAATAACATTTCCACCATTTTGGAAAACAGAAGACGATACCCATAACAGAAAAATATTTTTTTTCTTTTCAGGAAAACATCATTATATATGGGGGTGGTATGTATTTTAATAACATAAAATTGATTTGTGTAAGAGAATCTACCAACTGAACCAATTTGTTCTGGTGTAATAAGGGTACACACCCTTATAACTGAAATAGGTTTAATCAATTTACATTTTTACCAGAGCCCAATTTAATACTTTCAAAGTTTTTCAAGGGTGAGCCTTTCCGGTATAGCCAAATTATACAAATATTAAGCATTCCATACACATTTTTAAAGCCTCCTATATCACCTGGTACAGGCAGGTGTTTTATAAAAACAGAACAAAACCCCTACGTATATGAAGTGGCTGTGCAAGCAGGAAGAGTAGGGAAAGAAAGAGGAGATTCTCACGTAACACAGGAAAGAACTCAGTTATTCTGTATAGCATAGTAGTTACCAAGCACCTACATAGCCACGGGAGAAGGACATCTCTAAAGAAATGCACAGGCCAAAGATCTTTTAAGATGCAGTCAAATCATTTTCTCATTCAAAACAAGGAAGTAGAAGAGAAGAATCATATGTTGTTCTTTTTAACCTCAAATCTTTCATTTCCTTCTACCTTTCTTATTTCCCTGCAAGTGTTTTCCTTAAAATCAAGCCTACAAAAGAAAAAGAGTTCCCTCCTCCCACACTCCCAACCACCCCCAAATCCTCTATTATAAGACAATATTGGGACCCCTAATTTTCAGATATTATTACCTTTCATTCTCATGGCAACTCTGCAGGCATCACTGAAACTTAAGAGAGTTTAAGGGACTTACCTACGACATACATTCCGTCATACCTGACATGAGACCTGACACAGAACTCACAGATATTGGCACCATTAGGCCATCCAATTTGACTAGATCTTTTTGCGGAGATATATTATGAATGTTTAGCAAGCAGACTCCATTATCGAACTTGAAATTTATACTGGTCCCATTGGTTATTAGCTTTGTTTAGGAAAGCTCAGCTCCATTTACAATTCTGTGATCTGATTACCTGTGTTGTTAGTGAGTAAGAAGAGAGGGTGCGAGGCCAAGCTGGAGAGGAATTGAGGTGTTGGAGGGAATCAGAAGCCACGGGAAGGGTGTGGCATTCCTTGTGTTCCGCAGTGCATTCTGACCTGCAGGTACTTCACTCAACACTTGGATTACTCAGCCCACACCTCCTTTGCTTTCTTTCCTGTCCTGGTGACAGACAACATTTCACCGGAGGATGGTCCCATAAATGGCAAGAAAGAGCAAAATGGCTTAAACTCATGCATTTTAAAACCCAAATTATGTTGTCAATCTGTGTGTCCGGGAAGCAGTAGAGGCATCACTGTCCTTTATATGCCCCCATAACTTGCTGTATATTACACTACTCTGTACCCCCATCCTTACCTCCTTTACCTTCCAGTTTCAGGGGGCTTCTTGTCAACATCTCTTATCCAAGGAGAGTTCCATCTCCTCAAAAAATGTCCTGCTGGTCATTCTTAATCACTTCCTTTGGGGAGTTCTTAGATTGTTCCATACCTTTTGCTATTTATAAAAATGCTGTGAAGAATATCTTTGCTCATGAGTCTTTATCTGCATTCCTAATTATAACCTTTATTGATCTATAGGCAAAACTACTGAGCTAAAGGCTATGAGCATTTTTTTAAATGCTGGATAAACCTTGATCAATATGACCAAAGTGCCATATGGTTGGGTTTTTTGGGGGGGTTTTGTTTGTTTTTGCGGTACGCGGGCCTCTCACTCTTGTGGCCTCTCCCGTTGCGGAGCACAGGCTCCGGACGCGCAGGCTCAGCGGCCATGGCTCACGGGCCCAGCTGCTCCGCGGCATGTGGGATCTTCCCGGACCGGGGCACGCACCCGTGTCCCCTGCATCGGCAGGCCGACTCTCAACCACTGTGCCGCCAGGGAAGCCCGCCATATGGTTTTATATGGTCTCAAGTATTTTAAAATGCAGAAAAGACTAAGGGAAAGTACTTGCCTCTGGTGCTAAAAAAATTGGTGACTTTTTTCCTTCTTTTCCCACATACTTCTTTAAACTCTCAAATTTGGTTTTTCGCAACCCACATGTATTTCATTTAGATTAGAAAACAAACAAAAAAATTTTCAAAACCCCCAAATCCTAAACATTCTTCAAACGTCAGCCTAAATGCCACCTTTTCCATGAAGTCTTCATTGATTTCCCCAGAAGAGATTATCTATCAATACAAACCCACAGAGACCTTAGCTTTACCGCTTTGATCATTCAGATACTGGCTACCTCCATTTTTCACCCCAGACTAAAATTCCTTGGGAACGGAGATTATTTTTAAATGTTCTTTGTATGCCCTGAGTGTCCTTAACATGATAACTATATGGGCAACCAAATGAAAATTGTCATCAGTGGTGTAAAATCTAGTTCTTGGAAAAAGTCTGGTACCTGCCATCCCAGATAAGTAAAGTTCTGCTGGAATAGACTGGTACTTCATATCCCACTGAGCAGCAGAACAAGCTTTCTTGAAAATGATGAGGAATAATAAGGTAAAGTACAGACCCCTTGAAGACTGAGCTTCACCAGAGCTATCCTCATACATATCTAGGCTTGAAGTAATGATTCCTAACCAGAGACACTTATCAGAATTTCCTAGGGCAATTAATATGGCTACAAAACAGGCTATAGTTATGTTCCAGTATCTACTGGCCGTTGGTGAGGCTTTGCCAACCAGAACGTAGAAAATGAAATTCTCCAGTCCAAGTTTCACCTCTCACACACCGCACTTGGACCCACGAAGACAGGATGGAGGCCTTACGTCTGCCACTTACCAACTGTTGACTCTTGGGAGAATCTTTCCAACTGATTGGAAATCAGCTTCTCATGAGACATTCTGGCATGATAAGAACTCTTTGCCCAAGAGACGAGAGAGAGACCTGCAGAAGTACCTGAATTTACCCACTTGCCCTGAATCACCCCCAGGGACCAGCATAATCTAGCCTATTTGTCAGGAGCAATAGGTTTAAATGTGTGTATGTTACTAAGATGTCCTTGGGGGAAACGTTCTATGAGAAGTTAAAGTTCTATATAAACTAAAATATATAAACATGTATTTCATTCACTGAAATCGTTTTTGCATCTTAAATCTTAATTTTCTGTACTAAGATGGTCCTCACTGGTTCCCATTAATAATCTAAAAAATAGCTAAATTTGTTTTTAAAGCTATTATTCACTTTGAGGAGATGTGTGAAGTGTAATTCTCTTAGCCAGCTGATAGCACATTCACTCTGCGGCTTTTGCAGGAGGGAAGGTGAATCCTTTTATTTCCCACTCGACCTTCACCTCCAACCATTGCAGGGTTTTTCTCCACACACTTTAATTTTTATTCCACCCAAGTCTAATCTCTATTCAGCTTTGAGGTAACCATGTCATAATACTTACTCAGAAGCTTCAACTATCTTGTGTCATTTTTCTTCAATGTCAATACCAATTGTAATTTTTTGAATATATTATTTATTAGAAAAGGAGAGATGGCCAAAAACATGCTAGGTAGCAAGAGAATACCATCCTTTACTTAAGAAGTCATCATCATTCTCAGATAACATTCACTGAACATTTTCCAGGCTGTTTTACTAAGCTATTAACTCTTTAAAATAGATCTACGCAGTATGTGGTCTTTTTTTTCCTCCACATTTTAGATGAGAAAACTGTGGCACAGAGAGGTAGGTAATTTGCCAAAGGTCACACAGTAAGTGAGAGAGCTAGGTTTCAAGTCCTGGTTGCCTAGTTTTAGATCTTGTACATTTTAACTATTCAAATACTATGTTAAGGCAGAAACATAAAACCTTTTGCAACCTGGAAAGAAGAAAACCTGGTTCTTGGGGAAAATGAAAAGCAAACTTGAAGATACGATGGAGAAAATATAAAGAATAAAATGGCATCAGAGAACATGATTTCCTGTCTTCCAACTGGAAATAAAAATACATAAAAGTGAGGTAGCTATTAATAAAAGGTGAGTTAAAACACATTAATACATGCAAGAAGCAAGTCAAAATGGAAGTCAGAAAATATAAGGTGAAAAGGTTTCATGTTAGTGCAGAGCCCCAGATCTGAGTCCATGCAGTCTCAGCTTTAACACTAATGCACTGCTGGGCAAATAACACAAAGTCCTTTACACGATACCTGCATACACCCAGCACTGGCCAAGCTTTATTCAAGCTTCAGGTCCTTCATCTCAAAAGTGAAGAGTTTGGATTGGATAATCTCCACTGTCCTTTTCTACTTGATGTTTCTGGGATGTAGTCAGTGATTTAATTCATCAAATGCTTGCTTTGTAGTTTCTCTATGTCAGACACATGGCTGGGTTCTGTGCAGATACACAAAAGCATCAGGCATGATCTCCCTCCTTTTGCGAGGGGCTCTTGGTGCTCTCCTGCGCCAGGTGAAACTCCTGGAGACTTGAATCCTCAGCCGTCGTGCTTGGCACCTGAGGCCAACTCAGTGAAGCTGTGAATGACTGCATCTGATTCACAATTATTAGACACTGTTAAAATTCTGCGGTTGCCAGACTGTTTATAAAAGAGTTTAAAGAGTAGCTGAGGCTCATAAAGGGATTAGGAATTTGGAGTGAAATGTTTACTTTTTCATCTAAAAATGTTTGGCTTGAATTGTTGGGCAGAGACTCTGGATTGTGCCCCAATATCTATTCTGTTTGTTTTCCTTATAAATAGAAACCTCAGTTTTAGCTAGTCACACAAACACCCAGAATAATCATTATATCCTCCAGTCTTCCTTACAGCTACATGTGGCTATATGACGAATTTCTGGCAATGGGCTATAATAAACTTACTGTATGCAACTTCTGAGAAATATTCTTAGAAGAATGATCAAGCCCTTAATCCCTCTTCCTTTCTGTTGACTGGAATATAGATGTAATGATTGGCGCTTAAGCAGCCATTTTGAACCAGGAAATAGAAGCCAGATACTGAGGATGTAGAACAATGAGATAAAGGAGTCTAGGTCTCTTATGACCAAAAAATTACTTTTTCAAAAGCTACCTTCAGTCTTTTAATGTATATGAGAGACAAGCTTCTATATATTATTTTTCTATAACTTCCATAACTTTATTATTGTTTAGGAACATCTATTCAACTTATAGCTGAATTTTATCATAACTGATACAGAGGTCCCTGGTGTAGTAAGCCGGAAATAATAACTTGCGGCTTCTTGTTCCATTTGTAAGATAAGCCCATGTCTTCCATGTAGGACAGTTGCAAATGTAGAAACAAATACAACTGATGCAGAAGTATCTGTGCTTGCAGTATTTTTAAAAATCAAACTACATTTCAGAGCAAACACATCCACTCTGAGGCTGGAAAAGATGACATTACTTGTTGTGAGCAAGTATTTTATTTTTTACTTATTTTATCCTGGTTTATTGAGATATAACTGACATATAACACTGTATAAGTTTAAGATATACATGTTGAGTTGTTACACTTATATATTACAAAATGATTACCACCATAGTTTAGCTAAACATCTCTCATGTCACATAATTACCATTTAAGATCTACTCTCTTAGCTACTTTCAAGTACCTAACACAGTAGTATTAACTATAATCACTATTCTGTACATTAGATGTCCAGACCTTGTTCATCTTATAGCTAGAAGTTTATACCCTTGGACCAACCTCTCTCCATTTCCCCCACTCCCTCCTACTCCCAGCTCCTGGTAAGCACCATTCTACTCTCTGTAGCTATAATTTCAGCTTTTTTAAAATATTCTACAAATAAGTGAGATCATATAATAATTGTCTCTGTCTGGCTCATTCCACTTACCATAACATCCTCAATTTCCATCAGGTCACTGTGAACCACATTGACTCTTGCTAAGTGGCAGCTACCTGTAGCCCCTGCTTTTCTTCCCTATGACTAGCTAGTTCTATATTTCTTAGCTCTGCCAGTCTAGGTAGGATAAAATTGAAGCAGGAACTTCATGCAGTGCCCTGAAAGGCCGGGGAAGCTTGTTGCTCACCCTGCTGTTCGTTTCCTGGCAAAGGGAACTCTTTCTAGCTGAGGAGTTCCCCCTTAGCCCTGAACAACGCCTGCTTGCAATTGTTTGATGGTAATGACCATTGTGAATGACAAAGAGAGACTCCTACACGACTTGGAAAAGGCTCTCAGGATGCCATGGCCAAAGTTAGCAAGAGATGTGACAAACCAGAAACATGTTTGACTTGATCATAACACTGATATTAGCTGCCTATCACTATAATGGCAATTAATGAGAAACTTAGATTATTAAAGAATTTAAAGAGTAAGCAAGTGAAAGTTCGCAAATAATAATTTGTTTCAAAGTAGAGATGGTTCCAAGGTTCAAAAGCTTTTGAAACTGCACAATATCAAAGTGAATGGCTCACACAGTATAACTTCTGAAAGGTTCCCCTAAAATAATTGTGGACATATCATGGAGTACAGATTTTACCTATTACAGTGGATTTTCAGTGTAAGTAAATGGATCTATTTTGGAAACAAAATGCCCAATAGAACATTTTTTAGTAATGCATCCAAAGAAGTTAGTTACACTCTTATTTGGTGAAGTGTATTTGAAAACTTAACGTTTTAATCCCACAATGCAAAGAATTACTTTGCATTTAAGAATAAATAATGGACTCAAAAATTGCTTGTAGAAGATATATTTTTTTAATTTAATTTTTAAATTTGGGTTTCTTAAGATAATCCTTAGTTTTTTAATATTGTTTTGTTGTTGTTGTTTTGTTTTTGTTTTGGCTGTGCCATGCGGGATCTTCCGCAACCAAGGTCTGAACCCAGGCCCCCTGCAGTGGAAGCACAGAGTCTTAACCACTGTACCATCAGGGAAGTCCTGTCGAAGATATTTTAAATAATTTCCTGACTGTTTTAAAATATATTACTGTCATTCAATATAGTGAATAAATTTTTGAAATAATAAATATTAGAACATATATATGGTTTTAATATTTGGTGAATAAATCATTACCACTGGGTGATTACTTATTTATTGAATATGCACACTTCACTATTTTCATAGTACTTTGTAAAATTTTTGTCCAAGTTATGTATTTTAACTGGTGAAGACTTTTTCCACAATGCTGCTTAATACTTTAAGATTTTATTAAACCGTAAAAGTCTAAAGCAAAAAATGAATCCAAGAGCTCATTCACAACCCCATTTTATAAAGCACAGAAACCTGATGAACTCAGATAACCCTAATTACAATATCCTCCAATATTTAACATAGGAAATTCATTGCTAAGAGCAGATTCCTTAAGCACAATTAAGTTATTCTCCCCATATTACCAAGTGCATTCTGTATTATCTCAAAGAGCAAAGGAAGAAAAGAACAGCTTTTATCACAACATCTAGTTATTTAAAATGGCTTCTAGGATACCAAACTTTCTTTTAAATTCTTTATTAACAGTGCCTTTATTTTAGGTCTTTGTATTAAAAGCTTTTTTAAATTTTATATTACAAAGCAAAGTTTAAATCATATAAGGAAGCACATTTGAACCTAGTGAATCTAATCTTTCTTCTTCACAAGCATTTAAATCAAAAACACAATAGAAATGAATTGATTTAAAACTCTACCAGGGAGAAATGCATGCACACTTTCTCCATTTTGCTCATTCATCTTACCTAGAGCTTTATGAAATTTCTTTTCTAAAATTTATATAATGCCTTTCATCATTCTTAAATTCTATTATCAAATAATGTTGGTAAATTGTTTGAAAAATTATTTTTCAAAGACTCAAATGTTTACATTTCCCAGTGTCTGGGAAATAATACTAGCTGCTCATAAATAATAATTACCTAGCGATGATCACATTTCTAATCTTTCTTTTGCAGAGCCTAATTACTCAGCAAGGCCTCAAGGTCTGTACTAATTTACATGGCCTATGATTAACTACAGCAAATCAACCTAGAATGGCATATACACAAAATCTTTTGCTTTAGGAAATCTTAAAAAAAAAACACTTTTGAAACCTATTTAGAACCTCTGATGGTATGCAAAACAGATCCAGGCTCTCGTGTCTACTCATAGCATCTGAGTCTTTGAACAAGAGTGCCCTTCCCTGGAACAGTCTTCCTCTTTTGTAGAGTTTGGAAGTTGAGGATGGAATGGGCAAGTTGATTTTAACCCTGCAGTCTTTTCCAGAATAAAATGTGGATGCTTCTAGTGAGTATTAAAGTAATATTGAACAAGACTCTTGTGTTTCATAGAAAATTATAAGCAATGTGCACTCAAAGTTATATAGCATGAAGTACAAAACAATTTAAAAGTTCAAATTTTATAAGTAGTAGTTTATAATAGTTTAGAGATTAAGCAAAATATCAAGTATAGAAAATAATATTGACACTATCAGTAAAAAAGTGCAGATATATAAAATACATCATTTGTTACATTTGAAGTATTTTGGGTAAGTGTGCTTATCCATAAATGTGGTTTGGATTTTAAATCTATTAAATTCCCTTAGCCCTCTCATTTTCTGTTTTAATTATCTCTCCTTAAATTTAAACTTTCACCCTTGTTCAACTTTCAGCCCTTCTCTAAAACCTTCCTTGATTATTTCTAATCTCACTGATCTGCCCTCTTTTCTGAATTCCCCAATAGTAGGAAAGCTTCTGTAATGATCAATAGTTATATAATAAGTTATGTTCATTAACCACATTAATTAAACATTTCCTTCTTTCCTTACTGGAATAGAAATGCTGAAAATAGCCAAGTATATGAGATTGGGAAATAATCAACAACTGGATGAAAAATACCAGCTTGAGAACCAGCATACAGGAAGCAGGCAACTTCCTCAGCCGTCAAAATCCTCGTTAGTGAAGTTGAGATTGGTTGTACAGGATGAAAAGGAAACACTGGGCCCCAGCCTGGATGAATCAACCTAGCTCAATTGAAATTCTTTTCCAATCATTTGAACATTGGAGGGCCCAAGACTGAGAACACTGGAGTCATTCTCATATGGGAATACAGCAAATGATTGAGCAAGTGGGGCAGGTCTCATAAAGCTAAATGCTGTGGAACCTCTTGGCAGGAGGAAAGAATACCTTGGACGTGCTTCCTTCAGAGTAAGGATGTTGATCTGGCTTGAGGAGGGCTAAAGGCCCCCAAAACGTTATCCTCCATCTTCAGTGACAACTTCATGGCCCCGCATTGTGGTTTTAGTCATCTTCATAGGAGATGGAGGTACCTTGGTAGGGGACCTTTGGTTGGGCACAGGGGTAGAAGGCAGAGTGCTCTGAGATCCAGGCAGGGATGATGAGGCAGGAGATGGGGCAGAACCAGGGATGCAGGTGACATGATTGGACTTGCTGTCTGTGTGAATGATGATGGTGGTACTGTTGGTGGGCTTGCTGAAGTGGACAAAATATAAGAGCAGAACGGCAAGGGTCCTAGCAATTAGGCCAATAGACACACCAGAAATGGTTTCCAGAGTGACTACAGTTTTGCTGTCACCTGCAAAAGATTATGAAAAGTGAATATTTCAGCAATAAGACAGTGGTAACTTAAGTAAATGGTTTTAATTAGAATATGGCTAATTTTTTCATTACTCCAAATGCCGCAATTTAAACAAACAAATTTATCAGCGCACTTTCTTTCTCTCTCTCTTTCTCTCTCTCTCTCTCTCACACACACACACACACCCCTTGTCCACAAGTCCATAAGGACAAAATTTCCCCTCTTAGTTAATCCTTTGTACTAAAGCAATAAGGCATCATGTCAAATGCAAATAGGTTGCCTCAGGAATATATCACATTAAGTTTATATATCAGCTACTAAAATTGCAGTATAAATTAATTATCTAATTAGCCCTCAAGGGGAGAAAAAATAAAGAAAAAGCGTATCAGAACATGTAGATTAGTTATCTCTGAGTGATGGAAATTTACAGGTATTTCTTTGACTCACTGTCATCTCCCATGTTCACATGACATATTGAGATTTTATAACTAGAAAATGATTCATTAAATACAGTTTTATCTTTTAAACATAAATAAAAGGAAGTTCACTGAGCTTAAAAAGATGTCAGCTCCGACATGGAGTAGGATCTACAGACATAGACTACAGCACTGATAACTTGCTGGGGCCTGCGGTTCCCCGGTGTTAGCGGGAGATTGTGGGGTGGGATGCCACAGGAGAAGCACACAGCCACCAAGGAGGGGTGTGGCTGGGGAGGGATTGAAGGGGAGGAGAACCCTGCAGCAGGGCTGACAGAGCAGAGCCTGCCATCCCGGCTTACCATTACTCCAGAGAACTACTGAAGACTCCCCACCGCACCACGGGCCCCAAATCTCACCCACTGCGGCTGTAAGGTCACGATGGGCAATCTACAACCACAGTGCATTCCTTTGTTTGAACACTATGGATTTCTAGGTAACTACAGAGAAAGAATGTTAAAATAAGCAATCAATCAACCCTGATTTTTAAGGGTGAAGAAAATTTATTTTATCCAGTAAAATAAACACATAAAACATGTAAAAAACTTATGAGAGTCCAACTTGTATTAAATGAAGAACTAAGCAAGTTCTAGGAAAATCTGAAACTCTAATAATGGTTTAGTGATATGAATTATATGAATACATTTTTCATATTAAATGATCAAAGAAGGAAAATAAAATAATCATCTCAATGCTCAAGGCTCATTTAACAAATTTCATCATTCAAAACTGATAAAAGCAGACAAATAATACCAATCTCAAAGAACTAAAAGGAAAGAACAACTCCCAAATGTGACAAGGAATGTCTACCTCACAGCAATGACCATCATATTTAACAGTGAAACATCAGGGACAACATTCCTTCAAAGGCAGGAGAAGTGAAGAAAGTCTCCTACCACCAATATCTGGTAATGTTTTTCTAGAAGTTCTCATCAGTGTGTAAAAATAATGGAAATGTGAAGATAAAATTAACATTATTTGCAGATGATATGTTTGCTTACAAACAGAATCCCAAATACTTAGCTGAATAACCTATTGAAAGTTATAAGATCTCATCAAATTGGCTGATTATAAACGTATAAAACATATGTGTAACAGCACTTGTTTTATGTGTGAGTATGTGTGTGTGTACTAGCAACTGCTATTCACAGTGGTAATGAAGCATTTAAAATAGCTAAGCCTATAAAATGCCATAGGACTTATGTAAAGAAAACCATAAAACTTTACTGAGAAACAAAAAGACAATGTGAACAAATGTCCTCTTATAAAAGGTTTCTGTAGTATAAGCTCTCAATTCTCTGAATTTTAATTAAGATCTTTATGGAATTTTGGAGAAACAATTTAGGTAAATTGACAAAAATTTCATGTGACAAAACAAAGCAATCAAAAGAATAAAATTAAATTGGATGGGGGACAAGAAGCAAAATATTAGTGCTTTTCTCTGGGAGGGATCATGGGTGATTTTTTAAATTTTTTATTTGTAATTTTCTGTTTTTTCCACATGTTTTAAAATAAGCAAATAAACTCATAAAGAATTATAAAAGGGAATTCCCTGGTGGCGCAGTAGTTAAGAATCCACCTGCCAATGCAGGGGACATGGGTTCGAGCCCTTGTCCAGGAAGGTCCCGCATGTTGTGGAGCAACTAAGCCCATGTGCCACAACTACTGAGCCTGTGCTCTAGAGACTGGAAGCCACAACTACTGAAGCCCGGACGCCTAGAGCTAGTGCTCTGCAACAAGAGAAACCCACGCACCACAACGAAGACACAATGCAGCCAAAAAGAAATTAAAAACAAAACAAACAAAACAAAGCAAAACAAAAAACAAATTTGTTAAAACCAAATCTTAAAAAAAAAAAAAAAAGAATTATTAAAAAAGCCTTCTACCCTTTGTTTTGGGGGACCTAAGAGGTTATAGGTTGCATGTCAGATTACTAAAAAATGGGAAATTCAAACCATTCCTTTTCACAGCTTCAAAAGTTGGTTTTACTGGGGGGTTTTTGCTCATCATTAACTAATTATTTGACTTAATGGAATAAATTGTATAAATGTTTTTGACGTGTGGGGAAACACCATAACTCATATTTAATATATTATGAAAAGGAGAAGGAAATAAAATGATGTATATATGATATTAAAGCAATGGCATTTTGCATCTTCCGTGAAATATGAGGCAACTTAATTTTTGGAAAGGTTAAATGTCAAATGTAGAAAGCAAGAACATTAGACATGAAAGCAGTTAAAAGGTATGTACAAAACTCACCAACTCAGCTGCATTTTGTTCACTGTCCACAGCATGCTGCCATTGTTGGCCGTCCATTCTGAAGGGGTTGGTATCTCCAATGGAGCTCCAAAGATACCTGTATTCACTTTGTGGATTAGAAGTTAGGAAATAATGAATTTAGGCTAAATTAATAATTGTGTATTTGCTCCACCTGGATTATGCAAAGTAATAGTCATCTGTTTCCTGGGAAAACTTCCAAATTAAATCCAGAAGTACACAATTTATGTTAGTTGGGAAAATGTAAATAGAAAAATTTGCTCCCTTCCCAAAATGACCTGCAGAAAACTATCTCAACTTTAAGAGTCTAGGATTCTGAGCAGATGTAAACCTTTGCCTTCCTTATTTCACAAAACTTACTTAAAATCACTGAAACTTGATTTCTCACAGGTTAGGAATTTAGTTTTTGCTTCTAAAAAGCCTACAAAGCCACTCCTTGATTATGGATATTGTAAAATTCTGTGGCTAAATAGAGGGATTATGGTGATGACTAATTTCAAAACTGTCTAAAATAAGACAATATTAAGATGACTGGATCATGATAAATGTGCATGAATGGTGAGTAAAATCTTCTGTATGAAAGTCAGTGGCTCTACTGAGATAGACAAGGGGAAAGAAAACATTAAAATAGCTTTAGCTAGAATTAAAGATAAAAATAGGAAATAAGTGCACCTCAGTAACTCTCAAGTACACAAATCAAGGATTATCCACGGTAAATCTTGTCTGCTTCTTAGCACATTGTATCTTGCTTTAGATTGAATTATTTTGTCACTGTTTCTGATGAATACTGATCTTTTAGATGTGCAGGAACTAGAAAAGAAAGACCATCTTTGGTACTTTTCCACTTTGCACTAGGAAAAGTGTACCTGATAGAGCCTGCAAAAGTGAGGTGATGTTTCACAACAATCTGAGAGCTGATGCAGTCTGACCCTTTAGCAAAGTGGCAAGCAGTATAGAATAGAGAAAAAATGACTTTAAGATATTTTTTAGTCATGCATTTCGTATAGGCCAACTTTGGGTAGGGAGGCAGTAGTTAGTGACATGAATTTTCCAAACCATTAATAGACTTACATATATCTTAGTTCAAGAGCAGACATGTCTTCCTGTGTGTAATATTGTATTCACAAAAAAATGTTATGTAACTGAATTCCAAATCTCTGAACTTCCCATTAAGAAAACAATAGATGACTTATGCTTTAAATCACTGTTAGTTGTTTTCTTCTTCTTCTTTTTTTTTTTTTTTGCCTTATGGCCAAAACAAATCCTGTTTCATTAATCCTGTGTTGCTCTGATTGTTTCTGAGTCCACTATTATGTAATGGTTGGAGAACTTGGGATCTTCAACTTATAATTCAAACTTCTCAGTGGTAGTATAAATCTTAGAGCAGCAAATAATAAGACAAAGTACCTGGAAAACTTAGCATCAGGAACCTGGCTTCCTACCTTTTTAAAAAAACGTAGCTATTACATTTTATTACAACGACCTCTCTAAAGCAAAAGTGAAAGTCAAAAGACAATTAAATTGATCTTCAATATACTGAAAAACAATCACTGGCAAGCTAGGATTCTATGCTCAGCAAGAATAGCTATCAAGTAAAGAGTAAAAGTAAGATCATTTTTTAGTTAAACACAGTTTGGCTAAGTTTTTCACCAGCAGGCATTCACTGAAAGAAATGCAAAGAGTAGAAATGCAGAAGGAAAGGAATCTCAGTCAAAAGGGTTGAGATGTAAAATGGAGAGAAGAAAAGGTGGCAAGACAAGAGTCCACTATGATTCTTGCTCCTCAGTAGTGTACTGAAGGTCCCAACCAGGGCAATAAAATAAGAAGTCCATTATATAAGGAAGAAAGATGCTCTTATTTGCATATAGCAGGACTGTAAACATAGAAATCCAAAGAATCCACAAGCAACCTATTAGAATAAGTAAGAGTTTAGCAAGATTCGTGGATACAAATCAGTATACAAAAATAATTTAAGGAAGTATTTTCTATTTGTATAAGTGATTATTTCAAATTTTTGTGTATCATCAACAAATATTCAGAAAACTAAAAACTTAAAGAGATATTGAAAAGAAATTTTCAAGCATCTAGAAATAAATCTACTAATAGAGGTGCAATACTTTTAATGGAAAACTTATGAAATCTTATTGAGTAAATCATTAATGAAGTTCTAAATAAATATGCGGCTGGCAGTTATATAAATTGGTAAGATGACTTGGAAAGCATTTGACATTATCTAGTAAACTTGAAGATACTTATGAGCTATGATGAAGCAATTCCACTCCTAGTATGTTCCCAAGGGAAATACACAGATATATATACACACACACACACACACACACACACTCATGCACCCACACACAAACAGAAATGTTCATAGTAACATTATTAGTCAGTTTAAAAAACAACCCAAATATACATCAACAGCAGAATAGATAAGTAAATTGCGTTATATTTATACAGTGAAATACTTTCACCAAAGAAAATGAATGAACTATTGTTAAACATATCAAATGCATGAATCTAACAAATATAATGTAGTCGGAAAAATAACAGAGACATTAAAACTAAACAATCTTGTCTGGAGATATATATGTAAGTGAAACATCTATTTTATTTTATTTTTTACCTCCCCAAGATATTTATTAACTACAGAGGAAAAGACAGCAACTTTACAGTGGAGAAATCCAGTAGAAGCTACCTTAACCAAGTGATCAAGGCCAACATCACCAGTAATATGACATACTGACATCATGAACTCCTTGATATAAGATATATATCTTCTAGGTATTTTTCCCAAAAATGTATAATCTCACTCAAATAATAAGAAAACATCAGACAAATGCAAATTTGAAACATCTATTTTAAAAAGCAAAGAAATATTTAACGTAAAACTTGTGATAGTGGTGGTTACCTCTCAGGGGAAGGAGAAAAGCAGAATTGGGGCTGAATACCACATTGAAGGTCTCTGGGGATTCTGGAAGTGCTCTGTTTTTGTCCTGAGTATGATAACATGGGTGCTTATTTAATAAATATCAACCACATGCTAAAAATAAGTACTTATCAAAATACATTGGCCAGCTCTAATAAAATTCATGTTACACGAGTCATTTTGAAATTTTTTTCAACTCTCTCTCTCTTCTGTGTTCACAGCAACCATTTGACAAATAATTTGGAAGGCCCATTTGCCTCTTGGTTAGGCTTGATTCACTGACACCTTTAGTTTCAAGGCCTGATGGCACAATAAGAAGTAAAACATGAAATAAACTAGTTACCATACTTGTGGCCTTGCAAAAAAAAAAAAATACAATTGCTTTAAGGTAATTAGGTCTGATTTTGCTTGATGATTGTCTACTCTTTCAACACCAGCCTAAATGGCTTCCTGGGGTCTTAGCTCTTCACTTCATAAAAGGTGCTGAGACCACTGAACTTTGGCACCTCTCAGTAGGAAACACGGTTGGCACTGGGGTGACACATTTTTTTTGTATCAGCTCATGTGCATCGTCTGCTCTGTTTGCTGATTCTGGAAGTATATTAATTCTTATCAGTCCTTGAACTTGAACCTGAACCATAAAATTTATGGACTGATCTAAGTTCTCATGCCTTAAGTCCTTCAAGTTTGATCTCCACCTTGACCATCAAAGATTGAATCATTGTTCTTGGGAGAAGGTGGCAAGAGCATAGGGTCGTGTCCCTTTCCCAGCTACTGAATGCTGGTTCCCAGCCACGATCATAAGGCATTAGAGCATAGCAGTCAACCTAAGTATTGATTTCTGGTGACATTTCTTGGGCTTCCTTTGCTTTACCCACAAAGAAAAAAGAAGAAGAGATAATTATTCAGAATCCTTAGAAGAACTGAAGAGATTATGTTTCTGGGTTCTGTTGTAAATATCTCTGAAATGGGAAGTTTATCCATATGTCACAATTATGGAGCCAATTGTGAATCCCAGAAATGTCAACTATTCAAAGCAGTTCAAAATAGTACAAAGAAATGAAACATGTTGCCCAGAGAGCATGGATATTGGGACCATTTGCGCTTCCTCTTGGCCCTGGAGATCATCTAGAAATCAAAAGAAAGGAAGATCAATATTTGACTTGCTTATGGAATCTCAAATAGCAAAATGTAGGATTTTTAGAAAGTTATCTAGAAGCCCAGTAGAGTAAGAAAAAAATTGATACATCAAAACAATAGAAGTTAAAACACCCTAGAATAAATGAAGTTTTATTACATAAACATATAGTAAAACATATATACAGTTGACCCTTGAACAATGCATAGGTTAGGGGCACTGACACCCTGCAGTCAAAAATCTTCATATAACTTTACAGTCAGCCCTCCTTACCTGTGGTTCCACATCTGTGCATCCAATCAACCATAGGTAGTGTAACACTGTTGTATGTATTTATTGACAAAATTCTCATATAAGTGGACCCATGCAGTTCAAACCTGTCGTTCAAGGGTCAACTGTCGATAACATGTATATGTATATAAATATACATATATACCAAAATACTAGCAATTATGTAAACAAATATTTCGTTGGCCCAAAAGTTTGTTTGGGTTTTTCCATAAGATGTTATGGAAAAACCTAAACGAACGTTTTTGTCAACCCAATATATAAAAATATTAACCATAATATATTTATATATATCAAAATATATATACCATGTACTTGTGTATAAGTACATATACATACTAACAATTATGTTAACATAAATATTAATAATTCTGGCATTGAGTGGAATACTCATACTTACTAATATTATATATATATATACACACACCTATAATTCAATGCTTCTTCGTGAAAGCATATTTCTCATACTAATAAAAACAAACACTTATTTGTCGGGACAATGATAGGTACATAAACCACTTTAATCTTCAAAATTGCTCTATGGGAAAGTATTATGTCCATATTACAGATGAGGAAACTAAGACTCAAAGAGTTTAAGAAGTGTTCTTCAGGTTGCAAAACCAACAGTTGCTGCAGAGCAGAAACTCAATCCCTAATCTAAGTCAAAATCCCACGTAGAACCAGAAAATTGATTCTTCAGACATGAATCTAATAGACAAATCACTTAGTAGCCAGATACTCTGATGTAAATAAGATAGGAGGTACCATATGTGATTGGATTCACCTACGATCTTTTGGATTTCTTTTGTATCTCAGTTTTATAACAATATTCTATGACCACTATTTGAAAATTAAAAATAAAAGAAGCGTCCATATATGATGCTTCATTATTTCACTTTAAATTCATTAACTTTAGTTTCCATTACTCACTGCCCCTAATTTACTGTCTGTTTCTCTTATCATTTTTTCATTAGTTTATGAAACATCTGACTTCATATACTTTTTTCCAATTAGAAGAGTAATATAAACCTATTTTGAAGATAATTCAGAAAATTTAAAGAAAATCATCACTTACCCAACTGTTTAAATTGTTTTGGTTCCTCCCAGACACTTTTCAATGTATATCTATGGATAGTCATTTTTTTAATTCATTTTAATGTGTTTTGTTGGTTGTACAACAGTCAGATACACAAAAAGTAAGATAGTTTACTTAACCATGCTTCCATCCTTAAGTATTTAGATTGTTTCTATTTTGCAGACATAATAGTCAATACAATAATTATTTTTTAAAATATTTTTTCAAAATTTTGCATTGTTTCTTTAGGTGGCAATTTAAAAGTGGCACTAATATGTATAAAGTAGATAACTAATGAGAACCTGCTATATAGCACAGGGAACTCCACTTCACTGTACAATAGAAACTAACACAACATTGTAAAACAACTATACCCCAATAAAAATAAATAAATAAATAAAAATTCAAATAAAAATTTTTAAATATAGAAATAAAAAATAAACCCCCCCTCAAAAAAAGTGGAATTGAGTAGATCAAAAGCTCTTGATAAAAAAATTGCTGTCAAATTGATGAAGACAATTGTACCAGGTTACACTATCACTAACAGTGTCACAAGACCATCTTACTTACTGTGTTCTCCCTGCTTTGAACATTTTGACCGTTTCCTCAGTCTTTGTTTTCAGGTCAGGAAAAAGAATGTGTGTGTGTGTGTGTGTGTGTGTGTGTGTGTGTGTGTGTGTGTAGTCATTTCCTTTGTTTTATAGCTCTGAAATTAAACACATTAATAACCATTTAAATATCATTCAATAGTCATATTTACAAACTATCATATATGTGCTTACTCATATTTGTATTTATGTTTATTCATATTTATGTTCTATGACTGCCTAACTATTATGGGTCAGTGTTCTTCTTTCCAGTGAACATTTTATGTATCAAGATACCAATGATTTTTCTACCCTCAGTGTTGTAAATATTTTTCCAACAGGTTTTTTTTCCCGTTTGTTTTTTTATTTCTTTTTTTTTTTTTTTGCGGTACGCGGGCCTCTCACTGTTGTGGCCTCTCCCGTTGCAGAGCACAGGCTCCGGACACGCAGGCTCAGTGGCCATGGCTCACGGGCCCAGCCACTCCGCGGCATGTGGGATCTTCCCGGACCGGGGCACGAACCCATGTCCCCTGCATCGGCAGGCGGACTCTCAACCACTGCGCCACAAGGGAAGCCCATATAAAGTTTTTTAAATTATAGATTACCAGTTCCAGTCTAAAGATCCTGATTTAGTAAGTCCGGAGTATCATCAACTTATTTAAATCTTCTAGAATTATTAAGAATTCAAAATTAAGAGTCTAAATTAATGAATTTACTACTTAACCTGCATTGCTGTTTTCTTCTTCTGTATCTTCTGTACTTAAGCACATAGTTGGGACTTAAGACAAGTCTTTAATTAATTGCTTTACAAGATTGCAGAAAATTAATCATTTAATTTTAAAATAGAGATTCAAATGCACTTTGAATCTCTATTTTAAATCCACAAATATTAAAGTAAATAGAGTATGGTTGTTTAAAAGGTAATTAAAATCTAAAGAAAAATTGAACACAACAAGCTTCACTATAAAGGAAACAATTATTATAAATTAAAATTTTTTCTCTACATAAATTTAAATCTCCCCAGTATAAAATGTGTTCTTTATGTGTATAATTTGTCTGCAGAGGAATGCAATGCTCTGAACTGAAATCATTACATATTAAAATCTAAATGGTTTGGGGACTTCCCTGGCAGTCCAGTGGTTAAGACTCCCCCTTCCAATTCAGTGGGTGCAGGTTTGATCCCTGGTCAGGGAGCTAAGATCCCACATGCCTCTGGGCCAAAAAACCAAAACATAAAACAGAAGCAATATTGTAACAAGTTCAATACAGACTTTAAAAATGGTCCACATTAAAAAAAAAAATCTTTGAAAAAATTCTAAATGGCTAATTTTGCCATTAAGATTTTATATAAAATGTCTTAAAGACATTCTAAATGAACAAATTGGGTTACTTTTTCTATATGAAATTATATTATTTTGAAATATAGAAAAAAAGAAGGTTCTTATAGCTTCAATGTTCAGTTGTTTTTTTAGAATTTTAATTTAAGTATAGTTGATTTACAATGTTGTGTTAGTTTCAGGTGTACAGCTCTTAAAAAAAAACAAACATTTTTAATAGTTTTGGAAGACCTAAGTGTTGACGTGGTGAAAATTAAGGTAATTTTTTCCATTATTCACTGTCTAAATTACCTTTCTTCAAATGGCATCATGGTAGCTCCTATAGGTATAATGTAGCAATAGCAGTGGATATAGACTCAGCCATTGAAGAGGTAGCTACAATTTGAGGAAAGAGCCAGTGAGGGAAGATAGTTGTAGGTTAATTTGTAGTGAAAATAACTAAACGTTAACTTGCCATAGAAGAGAACATTTTGATGATTGGTGGTAGTTCTAGTAGATTAAAGTGATAATGGTGGCATTGCAGTTGCAGGTTCAGAGAAATAGGTGGAGATTACAGATTGTTGAAGGAGAGTGATGACCATAGGTTTTATAAGCTAAGTGAAAGTTACAGTAGTTGTAGTTTAAGGTTCTGGTGTAGCAGAGGCAGCTGTGGTTTCACTTGAAGTTGTGATCGTGGCTGCTGCGGTTGCAGGTTCAGGTGAAGCGATGGTCATGGCCGCTGAGGTTGCAGGTTCAGGTGAACCGATGGTTGTGGTTGTTGTGGTTGTAGGTTCAGTGGACAAGGCAGAGATAGTAAATTCTGTTTAAGTGGTTGTAGCTGTCAGTTCTGTTGACCTGGTGGTCACTGTAGGTTGAGAAGTAGTAGAGGTGGTCCAAGGAATAATAATCATAGGCTCCCCGACTTTGGGGATAGCTGGAAAACAATGGAAGATTTGTAATTTCCCCTATTATTCATCAAGCTTATTATAAGTATGCCAATTGCTGTCGTTATCACACAGGCTAAGAGACAAGCCAAAAAGACTTTCCACAGAGACCAGTTATTGTAGCAATTTTCTTTCATCTAAGAAGAGTGTAAATAAAAAATATCAGTAGTGAAAGATAAAAATGCTTGTCGTTTATGATCTCTTTTGTGTTATTTATAACCAGGTGCATTAACATCATTGAATCCCTATATATCTCTCAAGAAATTTAAAGTCCACATTTTTATCCCGATGGAAGTAACTGCATGCTTTCTCTAACATTAGAAGAGATAAAAATCTGCCTATATCTCATCTTCTTTTATTCTATTTTCCAATGGTGAATATGGGGCCTTTTGTTTTTTCACATAAGCAGAACAAAACTTTAATAGTAAATTCTCTGCCATACACCCAAATTTCCCCTGGATATTGTCATTACCCCAACCTGCTCCACTTCCAGAATCACTTCTTCAAGAATCCTGTGCTCTAACCACCATGTCCTCTCCTTCCAGCTTGTTTGTTCAATTATTCCTGTAACAACGTTTCTTTAGTTTTATTAAAACATCCAGCCCAGCAGCCCTGGCTTCACTCACATCTCTCCATATCCACCATTTGTTCCAAGGCCCATTATTTCAATATACTTACTAACTCCCTAAAATCTCTTGCACTTCCCTCTTCTCCGTTTTTCCAGTTGGCAAACAAGTGACTTCTTATTCCGGAGCTTCCCTTGAACAGTCGCACTGTTGGGGAAAGTCATGCACCTGGGCAGATCAGACTCAATATAAATGTATGACCACCATCCTCAGATGGATTTTCTGTACTGCTCTACCATCCTATTATAGTTCTCTGATTAAGATATGCTCTCATTTTCAAAATACTTCCTTAATCTTCTTCCCTCTCTTTATACCTGTAACCTCCATCCACCAACTCTCACACACAAATTGTCCCTCCTCATTCCTATCAAATGACTCTACTTCCTTTCTACTTCATCCAGAAACTTGAAACCATCAAATGGAAACTCTTTCAAACCCCCACTAGGTACCAAACCTGCAAGTCCACTCTCTTCTTTCCCTGATTGACACAAAAGATTCTATCCCTCCTTCTGCCTGAAGCTGACCTGCCAATCTGTCTTTGGATCCCAACCCCTCTGACCTCCTCAGCAACTTTTTTGTTTATCCTTCCTCCAGGACTGAATACTTCACCATTTTCCCCTTAAATGACTTCTTCCTTTCAACGTTTAAACACACTCAAATCTCTCCCATCTTAAACAAGAAAATCTCCCACGGGTTTCAAATGCCCATCTAGCTACTTCTCTTTATATTTGGCAAATGAAATTTCCTGAGTTGTCTAAATGCACCGTCTCCATCTGCACACTCTTCAACCTAATCCAGTCTGGCGTCTGCTTCTGCCATGCCTCTGAAACACCTCTTAACAGAGTCACCAATGACATGCATTCACTAAAATCTAATTGATGTATTTTAGCCCTCATCTTACTTAAGCCCTCAGTAGCATTTGCCACTGAAGATCATTCCTCTTCTCTCTTGAACCATCTGCTCCCTTTGCTTGACATTCTTTGGCCCTTGTCTTTTTTCACACTAGGTCTAGGGTTAGCAAATTTTTTCTGTAAAGGGCCAGACAGTAAATATTTTCAGCTTTGTGAGCCATACAGATTCTGTCATAACTGTACCAATCTGCCATTATAGTGTTAAAGCAGCGATAGACAGTGAGTAAACAAATGAGCATGGCTGTGTTCCAATAAAGTTTTATTTACAAAAATAAGCAGTGGGCCAGATTTAACCACCATCTGCATGCAAATGACTCTCAAGTTTATCTCCAATCCAGCCCTCCCCTCTAGCCCTCAAATGCTTACACAACAGCACATCTCAGATGCCTCAGAGTTGTCTCACTGTGTCCAAACCCAAAGTCATGATCTTGCTAGGGAAACCTGGCCAGGTTCCACATCTCACTAAATGGCACTACCATCCATTTGATTCAATTTCATAAAGTGGAACAAAGGGATTATCCTTGAAATCTCCCAATCTATTCCCAAGGTCTTTTAACTTTATCTGCTAAACATCTCCCAATGTTAGTGACTTTATCTCTGTTGATACCACTTTAGTCCAAGCTTCCTTTATCTCTGTCCTGGACGATTGCAATAGCCCAGGGCCACACTGGCCTCCACTGTTTCTTCAATGCACCATGCTTACTTCTAAGGTAAGACTTTGGCACAAACAGTTCTGCTGATTGGGAATGCCTTTCCCAACCTCCATTCACCAGGCAGAAGGCTGCATGGTTCACCTTCAACACAGCAAGTTCTCCTCATGCACCTATTTTTGCCCCAATACATACCTGAGTATCAGTCAGTGATTGTGTTATCAGGAGAGGAATGATACACTGTGAGGTTTTTCAAAATTGTTCTTAGCGTATTCCTAAACCTTTAAGAAATACTGACACCAAGTGATGAATCAACTCCTGGTAACAATCTTTTTAACTTCCTATCATCCAGCATCTAAGTAGCTGCCTGGGACCTAGGATGACTAGGGAGACACAGAGAATTTACCTGAGTGCATTATATCCTTCGAAGGCTTAAAATACCTGAAAGTGCACAATGAAAAGAACTCCCAGAAGCTTCCCAATGATGAGAGGGAAAATAAGACAATGTTTGCAGAGTTCCTGGCACTGTGACACCTACATAAATTTTCAATCGTTCATTATGATTAATGATTTCATTATCATTTGGATGACAGCAAGACCCTCGAAGAATGGAATACAACTACAACACTCGTGCCTTCCAGACAGAATAGAGCAGGTCTTAAATGTTGCAAAATATGGGCTGTGGTATATGTTGAAAGGTCAGGATTTTGTGCAAATGGTGGCAGTTCCAAGGCAGCAGAAGCAGAATGAGGACGAGGTCCACAAGGCCAAGGAAATAAGGGCCACTAAGACCAAGTTAGACCTAGGAAAAAATATCATCTTCTTTACCTATATTGAAGGCAATACAAAGGAGTCTCAAGAAAGGAATGTGGCAAAAGACTTATGCACATCTGGGAGGAGCTATAATACTGCCTTAAGAAAATATTATAAAAGAGCAGCTTAGTGAAATAAAGTGCACATAGCCAGACAATAAGACACCTAAGCTCTCCTCCTATTTCAGCCACTTCTGGCAAAAGCTATGTGGGTTCTGCAAAATCTCTTAAATTTCCTGGGCCACATTTTCCTTGATTGTTAAATGATGGAATGGGACTAGATCAGATAGTCTGATCATTAGTTGCACATTAAGTTCACCTGAAGCTTTTAAAAACTATTGATACATGGGCCTCGCTCCCAGAGTTTCTAATTTAACTGATCTAGGGTGGGGCTCAGCCATCAGTATTTCTTAAACAATCCCTGGATGATTATAATATGCAGCTAGGGTTAAGAACCACCAGATTATATGTTATCTAAGACCTCTTTCAGTTCTGCTTTTTACCTCTGCAAACAAGTAGAAACATTTTCTGTCTCCACCCATTTTAACTCATTTATTCTTTCACATTGACCTAGCAACAGTATCAATAGTTTGTATATTTTATCCAGAATCAAGTAACAAAGCTCAGACTCTTTCTACTGAACCTCCACAGCAAGATTAAGCAACAGAGGATAGGGATTCCAGAGTCAGGGTAACCCAACGAAACTGCCAAGCAGAGTAAGTAATTTATAGTCAATGTCAAGTTTCTACACTAGGGCTGAAGATATAGGGATACAGTCCTGAGGTAAAGTTCATTCAGCCAACAGACAAGATCAAGAACCAAGGAGAGCTAAATCTAGTCTTCAAAGCTAGGGGAGAAAATCCGGAGAATGGAGGCAGGGTTCTATGTCAAGGTTATATGCACCAGAGGTCAGAACCAAGAGAGCTGTAGAAAGTGTCACATACAGATTCAGAGGCTGGAACAGTATAAGAAAATAAGGTGATCACAATAGAGTAGGACCCTTGAAGTTTCAAGTATGACCCAGTGTCTCATCAGAGTCTAATTAGTGAATTAATGTTTACATTGCTGACATATTTGCTCCCCTGCCCCTCCCCAAACTTGCATTTGTACTTTACATTTATTCCTTTTATTTTCATACATGTTCTCTATCTATGAGAATATTTGAGTCCCCAGTGCTCAAAGAACATTAGCTCTTGAAAACAGAGACGATCAAATACTCTCCTTCTAGTAGATTACCTCATAGTGACTTATAATTATACTGAGAACACAGCAAATGCTTAACATGAATGTAGGTGAATTAAACAATTAAATGCACTTCCTGGGAAAGACTAGACCATATACATCCCCATATAGAGCACATCCCAACCTGGGTAAAAGCTGCTATACCAAACGTTACCTGTGCGCGGGATAAGTCTGTGTGTTGTCATTCTGAGTGTGCAAGGACTCTTGGGTTCATGCAGACCCCAGTTAAGTTGGAAGGGACATCACCAGTTATGTCACTTGAAGGTGGAGGCTCTTGGTCATTTGAACACATGACTGGAAGCGTTAAGTGAATAGGAAGCAGTGGTGTTGAATTTCTAAAATTAAACACTTCAGTCAAAAATAAGCAAGACTGGACTTCCCTGGTGGCACAGTGGTTGAGAGTCCGCCTGCCGATGCAGGGGACACGGGTTCATGCTCCGGTCCGGGAGGATCCCACATGCCGCGGAGCGGCTGGGCCCGTGAGCCATGGCCACTGAGCCTGTGCGTCCAGAACCTGTGCTCCGCAGCGGGAGAGGCCACAGCAGTGAGAGGCCCATGTATCGCAAAAAATTAAAAAAAAAATAAGCAAGACTGTGAATTTTAAAAGAGATAACAATGAAACTTTTAAAGGAAATTAATGTTTTCTTATCCTCTGAAGACAAAAAAATCTAGACAGGTTATTCTATGGTACATTTTGACTAATTTTTGTAAGTTATCAATGTTCCAGATCAGGAATGTATATAATCCATCTTCTCTATCATATTACAAGCATGTATTAAATACCCTTATGTGGCAAGATGCTGTCAGTGGAGCATATATTAGGAAATATCAATTCATATAAGGAATAGAATGTTAGAGCTGAAAAAGTTCTTGCAGCTTATCAGGTACAACCTGTTCAGGTCATTTTGGAAATGAGACTATCAAAGCAAAAAGAGTTGAAGTTATTATTATTATTATTGGTAGTGGTAATAGTAGTACTATTATTATCTCATGATGACCCAAGAGCAAGCACTGGTGCCCAGACATTCCAGCGGTAAGGCCAGTGTAATTTCCACTCTACTAAACTATATATGGCATGTTATTATGTTAAACTACAATAATATATTAATATAGTGTATACTATACTACACTAAACTAGTGAAAAATTCTCAGATAAAGAGATTCCTTTGCATAACTCACATCATGCTCTACTCAATGGAACTTGCAAGCCTGTCACAAGAACACAGAAGATGAGTCTTTTGTCCAGTTTGTGATATGTCTTTGCTGGGTTCCTCTTGAACACAGAGCAGTGTAAAAACTGTTCCCAACAACAACAAAAGTCTCTACGCTTAGGGAGTTTGTATGCTAATATAACAGAGAGGAAAACAGATATTTGTGTATAATTATTTAAATAAATACAGTAATTGCTAAACATTGTTGAGAAAAGGGGGTAATAAAGATTGAAAATGAGTGAGTTCAGTGGGAAAGATCTGGGGGGAGAGGTGCATTAAAAGAGGAGAAAGAAAAAGATAAAATGGCAGAGCAGGAAGTTCAGGAATTTATGTATCTGGGCAAAATGTTTTGTCAAATCTCAAAAATAATATAGGATTGTCTGGGGGTCTTCATCTCATAGGATAATAATATAAGTTTTCTGTGGGTCAAGGGCATCTCTGCCACTTCTTGCTTATTCTCAAAAAAAAAAAAGGGTTACCAGGACTACCCACACTTATAGATTTGCTGTGAGGATTCATGATTAATGAAAAGGGTTAGAGTGATGTCTGGCATATAGTATGCATTCAATAAGTATTAGCTATCATTATCATTAATATAGTATTAATGTTTTTATTCCTCCTGCTACAAATACTAGTTGTCTCCTACCATGTTGATTTAAAACCCATTACTAAATAGCTATAAAAATTGCTGACCCATCAACCAATGAGTTCCATAAAACTGTCAGACTAGAATTGTAAAGAGTCATTGGTCTACTGGGAACTATCATTAACAATATCAAGAGACCTGCTTCTGCTGTTGCTCAGGGAGAGCATCTGGGGAGTACCTTGGTGACCACTGAGAAGATAATGAGCTCAAACTATTGGAGTGAGATGAGCAGCAGCAGCTGTGGGACTCAGCAATCCCCAGAAGTGCTGCAGTGCCAGCCCCAGCATTACCGCTGCTACCATCAGTCAAGACAAGCCCAGCAGCCTCCAGAAAAAAATGTAGTGTATGAGCGAGTGAGGACCTACAGTGGGTCCATGAACAAGGTGGTTGAGGCCTTGGACCCCATCGGCTCACGGGAAGTGTGCTCCCCTCTCAAAACTGCCTCCTCCTACCAAAGCTTGCTTTGGAGCGACCGTTCCCAGGAACTCCATTCTCCAACAGTGAAAGTCACTACATATCCGCAGACCACTATTAGGCAATATGTAGTACAAAATCCTGAACAGGAACCACTGCCGCCATTCCTAAGAGGAGGCCATTTCTTTCCAGGAAATAATGTTATTTATGAAAAAACCATAAGAAAAGTGGAGAAGCTAAATACGGATCCGGTGATAATTCAGGATGATGGCCCTGAAAAATTGGACCCCAAGTATTTTGGAGAGTTGCTTGCTGATCTATGCCGCAAAAATACAAATCTATATCACTGCTTATTAGAACATTTGCAGAGAATTGGAGGAAGCAAACAGGACTTTGAGTCTACAGATGAGTCAGAAGACACTGAATCGTTGATTCCTAAAGGATTGTCAGAATTTACAAAACAGCAAATTCGCTATATTCTGCAGATGAGGGGTATGTCTGATAAATCACTCCGGCTAGTGCTGTCCACATTCAGCAACATACGGGAGGAGCTTGGAAATCTTCAGAATGACTTGACATCACTGGAAAATGACAAGATAAGACTTGAGAAAGACTTGGCATTCAAAGAAACTCAAATAAAAGAGTATGAAGAACTCTTAGCATCAGTGAGAGCAAATAATCGCCAGCAGCAGCAAGGACTTCAAGACTCAACCTCAAAATGCCAAGCATTGGAAGAAAACAATCTTTCTCTTCGGCATACACTATCAGACATAGAATATAAACTAAAAGAACTGGAATACTGTAAGCGTAATTTAGAGCAAGAGAATAAAAATCTTAGAGTGCAGCTCTCAGAGACTTGCACAGGCCCGATGCTGCAGGCTAAAATGGCTGAGATTGGCAACCATTACATGGAGATGGTAAAAAGCTTAAGAATGGAGAAAGATAGAGAGATCTGCAAACTAAGGACTCAATTAAATCAGTTCCAAAAAGATGTTTCAAGAAGAGAAGGAAGTTGCAGAGACTTCCAATTCAAGATTCATGAACTGACAAGCTTGCTGGAAGAGAAGGATTCCCTTATAAAGCATCAATCGGAGGAACTCTCGAAGTTGAGACAAGAAATATATTCATCTCATAACCAACCCTCCAGTGGTGGAAGGACAACTATTACCACTAGAAAGTACAGGTCACAATATCCTATCTTAGGCCTCCTGTATGATGACTATGAATATATACCACCAGGTAGTGACACACAGACTATTGTGATTGAGAAAATAGAAGACAAATGGACTTGTCCGTGAATGAATCTCCAACTCAAAGGAAATTTTTTTGTCTTCATTAGTACTTTGTTATTTTTCCATAACTAAAGCCAATCAATATTTTGAACCAAGCTACTACCCAGGAAGTCTAATGGAATTAATTAGATATACAGATGAGAGTTTCTCCAAACATTTATAAAGCCTGAATCCTTTCTATCACATTTTTGTATTCAGTATAGCAACACACCACTTTTTTTTTTAACATCTTTATTGGAGTATAATTGCTTTACAAGGGACACCACTTTTAAAACTCAATTACAGGCACTGTAGGACTTAATCCACTATTTTTCAATAGGGTGCTTCCTAGACACTGAATTAACTTTGTTGGGGTAGAGATTTTACAAGTTATTCCATTAGAAGATTTTTCTATGATATTAGATGTGCAATTTAGCTACAAGAGTAAATACTGTGTTTTAACAACAACAAAAAGCAATACTATTGAATTAAAAACAACAGTTTAGTGCATGGTAAAAAAAAAAAAATATCAAAACTAAATGATTGTTATTAAATATAGACAAGATGGAATACTCTTGGCAGTAAAGAGTTCACTAAGTTAGATTTCTCTATAAGTGTTATATCAAAGAAATAAAGAAAATATCTCTACTTTTATTGAATAAGATTAAACAAAGTCCATGTTATTCACTAGGTAAACCTGAGCAAAGTTGGACTTACCTTTAATAACAACCTTGCTTATTTTCCTAAGTACTGATTTTGTTGCTTTAGTTATTATTCAGTTTGCCTGTGGCTGAAGAACCTGGATATTTTGAAGAACTTGGATATTATAATGTGCTTGGTAAACAAAGCAAAACTCACTCACCAGACCAGTTTTCCAGAATTTTCTGGCATTGGTGGAATCCCAACCCTTTCAAAGAAGGAAGATGATGGGTGGCATTTACACCAAGGGTGGAGAACCTGTGAACTAGGCTCAGCTTCAGGGTAATATTGTAACTCAAGTAATAATCTTTGCTGGGTCAGGGTTCTTCTGACTTAGTACAGGAAAGCCTCTATACAAAACTGGAATAGTTGGAGAGCTGTGAATAACGTTTAATCAGAGAGTCAGCCTTAGCTAATAATGGCCATAGGCAACTGGAGTACAGCAACAATAGTTACCAAGGAAAGGTCTATAAGCTTTTCCCCTAACTTTATAAGGATTAACTTAAGTTCTCATATATCCCAACAGAAAAACAATACACCAAAATTTATTTCCCTTTTGTGATTTTCAATTCATTTTTTAATTCTATTATTGAATTTGGTCTTAAGAGAAAAATATTTTTATTACTATGCCTTAACTATCCATGATAATTGAAATATTGTCAGCTATGCAGACATATGCTGTAAAATGTGCTTAAGATAGTATTTGTAAACATCTTCAAGTTTGTTGCTATCTAGAGAAACTATCAAGATGATGAATACTTGGCTAAAGGGATTTCTTTTTTTCCATCTGAATATTCCATCATCCCGAAGATCCAATTATAGAGTGTCAAATTCAGAGACAAATGACAAAGAGAACAGCCTCAGGAGGGTCCTTTGTATGATGACTCAGAGGGACAAACCCCTTTTCTTTCAGTAAACCAGGAATCCTCTGTGGGATTCTCTTATTCAACTAACACTTACTGAACAACAGGAGCTGATCTTCTTTGGCTTATTTTGTAGGTGATTAATACAGGCCGATTGTCACAGCTCCAAATTGCAAAGGCAAAATATTGTCTTTATTCTTCCAGCGTGAATTTTAACTTACCATTTCAATTTTTAGCACATTTCTATCCTTTGTTCTGGTATTAAAGAGACCTCTTATAACTATATAGTGAAGACTTGATTCTTGGTGTAAAAGATTTTAAAATAGAATGATCGTATTTTCATTCAAGGTAGGGATTTTCAGAGGATATCTTTCAGGGATTTTCTGGATTTCCAACATATTTAGAAATGTGAGTTTTGACAGGTTTAGAAATTATATATAAAATCTAAGAATGAAATTGTAAAAATATAATTTCAAAACTAAACCAAAGTCATCTTTGGAGCTTTATGTTTACAAGATGGTGAATATTGAAAGTTTTGTTTATTTTATATCACGTGGTCATGCTGTATATAAGTAAATAACTTCTAAAGTATAATAGAGCAGAATATATCATGAAATGTTGAAGGAAAAAATTAGTACCTGGCTACTCTTCCTTTTGGAGAAGAATGCAAAATTATGACATTAACTATATTGCAGTAAAAAGATTAGATTGCTGTTAAATGCTGATAGACTGCAATATAGGCAAATATTAAACTACAGCAACAATACTCACTGCTGGGTTTTCAGAGTGTTTAATATTCACCACATATTTTCCATGCTTTCTGTCCATTCTTGAGCTTTCAGTGCTACAAGCTGAACTCCAAAAATATTTTTCAATTCGTGCATTGCCCTTTATATCTGCAGCCCTGAGAAATAATTAAAATGGTGGAAAATCAACTCTGCTACATCAGTGCCGGTGTGAATAATAAATAATTATCCACTAAAACAGGATCCACCTTAGAGAAGGAAATGAGGTATTAATGAGAGAAAGACACAAGAAATACTGCTTCTGAGAGCTACTGTGACTACCCCCTCCACAATCTCCCTGACACAAAGGGATTCTGAAAATCTTACACAGTTCTTCCTCTTCTTCCTTTTGGCACCATCTTTCAGACACCTGCCTTCTAATTTAGGACCAACCTAAGAAAAAATGAGGTAGAAGTTTGTCATTGTTTTCTCTCTACCCATTGAATGCCTTCTCAGCCCTGCGAACATCCATGGCCTTAGAGCGGCTTCATCTTTTCAGTCTCAAGGTTGGTCCCTGGAAGTCTACTTAGTTCATCAGTAATTCACATGCATATAAAAACCATTAGAATCAATTTTCTAGGCAATAATGCCAAAGGAGTGATGAAATATTGAAAATCTTGAGGAAAACATTTTTTGGTCAAGAAATCTAGTTTGTCTCAGATTGAAAAAGGATTAACTCTTTTATAGATCTATTAACTCAACAATTGAGAACATTGTGTTTCTAAAAAGTGCCAGGAATTTTCTAGTGCAAAAAGTTCAGTAGCAAATAAAACAGACCTCTTTGTATCTGACACTTTTAGATACTGAATTTTTTTTCCAAAAGTTTGATCCTCTGAAATTTCTCTTCTAAGTGTATTTAACACCATCAGTTTAATGAGTCTTACTGGATCAACTGAAATGGCATAGTCTCAAGCCTTAGAACATAAATAACATAGAAAAACTGCCAAATAATTGAAAAGCTGGGAAGGGATTTGTCCTCAAAAGGAGTAAAAACATGATGACTTACTTTTACTCCTGTTGAAACAAAACCAGTGATGTCATTGTTATGGCCATGGGCTTCAAGGGACAGGCATAGGTTGAAGGTATCAATAATATTAAGCATGCCCTTCTAATAAAGTGATTTATTTGAAGATCAGAATGATATAATTATCAAACATGTGGTATAAATTTTACTTAATTTGCTTTAAAATATTACTATATTTTTATTCTGTAGAGACATTTATTTCAATTTGGTACTGGAGCAACATAGTCATGGTATAAGTAAAACTTCATCATTTTTGACAGCACCCACCCATTTTATCAATAGTATAAAGAGGGAAACTTCATTCCAGCACTGAGTCTCCTGCTCACAATCTCTAATTGACCTAGCAATCAAAAGACTCAGCCACAGGACTTCTTGGGTTTCCCTGGTGGCGCAGTGGTTGAGAGTCCGCCTGCCGATGCAGGGGACACGGGTTCGTGCCCCGGTCCGGGAAGATCCCACATGCCGCGGAGCGGCTGGGCCCGTGAGCCATGGCCGCTGAGTCTGCGCGTCCGGAGCCTGTGCTCCGCAACGGAAGGCTCAGTCACAAGTCTTCTTCTATATTTTGGAAGAAAATATTAAATTTTTAAAAATAGCAACAAAATTAAACAACACATTGCTCTGTGGCTAAATTTACCATGTGAAAATCAGAATTTTCTTTATTTGGCAAAGAACAATACTTCAGCATGTATTATTGACAATTCTTGTGAGTACTTCAACCTGAAGGTCAACAGAAAAAATAAAAAACTGAACATACCTGGATTGTTCTAATAAACAGAGGGCATGGGTATCTTTCATTGTCTTGTCACAATCTCTTATGAAAGATCTTTTTCTTAAAGATTAATCTCCAAAATATACAAGCTGCTCATGCAGCTTAATATCAAAAAAACAAACAACCCAATCCAAAAATGGGCAGAAGACCTAAATAGACATTTCTCCAAAGAAGATATACAGATTGCCAACAAACACATGAAAGGATGCTCAACATCACTAGAGAAATGCAAATCAAAACTACAGTGAGGTATCACCAGTCAGAATGGCCACCAGTCTCACACCAGTCAGAATGGCCAACATCAAAAAATCTACAAACAACAAATGCTGGAGAGGGTGTGGAGAAAAGGGAACCCTCTTGCACTGTTGGTGGGAATATACAGCCATTATGGAGAACAGTATGGAGGTTCCTTAAAAAACTAAAAATAGAATTACCATACGACCCAGCAATCCCACTACTGGGCATATACCCAGAGAAAACCATATTTCAAAAAGAGTCATGTACCACAATGTTCACTGAAGCTCTATTTACAATAGCTGAGACATGGAAGCAACCTAAGTGTCCATCAACAGATGAATGGATAAAGAAGATGTGGCACATGTATACGATGGAATATTACTCAGCCATAAAAAGAAATGAAATTGAACTATTTGTAGTGAGGTGGATGGACCTAGAGTCTGTCATACGAGTGAAGTAAGTCAGAAAGAGAAAAACAAATACCATATGCTAACATATGTATATGGAATCTGAAAAAAAAAAAAGGTTCTGAAGAACCTAGGGGCAGGATAGGAATAAAGACGTAGACGTAGAGAATGGACTTGAGGACACAGATAAGGGGAAGGGTAAGCTGGGACGAAGTGAGAGAGTGGTAGTGACATGTATACACTACCAAATGTAAAATAGATAGCTAGTGGGAAGCAGCCGCATAGCACAGGGAGATCATATCAGTGCTTTGTGACCACCTAGAGGGGTGGGATAGGGAGGGTGGAGGGAGACACAAGAGGGAGGGGATATGGGGATATATGTATACACATAGCTGATTCACTTTGCTGTACAGGAGAAACTTAACACAACATTGTAAAGCAATTATACTCCAATAAAGATGTTAAAAATAATAATAAATAAATAAATAAGATCTTTGTCTTGAGCAGGATTTACAGTCAAAAAGAAATCTGAAGATTTTGTTGGCTAACAGGTAGTTGAGAGAATTCTTTGGTAGCTGGTCAGTCTTGGGGGAAAAAAGTTATTTTTCATTCATCTAATAAAGAGATTCGATGAATTATTAAAAGTAATTATTAAAAGTAAAATTTAAAAAAATAAAAATAAAAAATAAATACTGCAGCATTCTGTAATTGTATTTTATATATGGTTATCATAACACTATCAGAGTGTTCTTTATTATATTTTTTACAAAGCTGAACCAATTCCAACAGCAGATGTTCCTTCACTAAATAAAAAGTAATTAAAAAGTATTTCAGTAACACAATGGGATTACAATAAATAGCCATACTTAAAATAGAAACTTCAGGAGGAAAAACATGTTTTGATGCATATTATTGAATTTCCTAATTACAAATTTAAAGTGTACTTACAAATTTTAAATATGTTTATACTGACAGAACATGGTCTTTCATTAATTTATTCCCCACTGTTTATTGAGCACCTAACATTCCCGTGGCATGTATCAAGCCATGATAGCCGCACAGCATTGGCTGAGTCAGACAAGAACCCTGCTTACACTCTATTCTTTGTTTATTGAATGTTTGGCTTTGATTTTAACTTTCAAATGTGTTTAAAATGTAATATTTTATTTAAGCAAAGGGAAGGGTCTTTTTTTATTTATTTAAAGATATGTGTTTTTTGTATGTCTGGAAATTGGTTCCGTAATGGTAAGTCTATCAGGTTCTACAGAATAAAGGGCAATTACATAATTCATCTCTGTTTGATCACAGTAACTGGGAATTCATGACTTTTCTAGGGACTAGTAGTTCATTTTAGGGGGACCTTAACTGTCTGAAAATTCTTTTTTCTATTAACCCCAACATTTTCTCGTTCCTTCAGCTGATTTACATTCTGGACCTGCTGTATCTGGAGACACCCAAAATGAAACCATTTTTTTCTTCAGAATATGGGTCTGTGATCCCTGATGTATAATTCCAAAATCCAAAAGGCTTCGAAGACCAAAAATTATTTGTACTTTTAGCACAAATTTACTTGGCAGCAAAAATTAATTCGAACTAATAAAGCTACTTTTAGCCTTTAATAAATTTAACATGATTATTTATATGTTTAATTATAAAAATATGAAAGTCTATTGCAGATTACCACCACAATCCTGCTGCATGTCTTGTGTAATACACAGCATATGTATTGTATTACTTTTATAGAATTAAAAGAAAATCTCATTTATAAAGCACACCTCACCCAAGCACTTCATATGAGGGACTAAAGGCTTGTAGAAATTTTCAATTTTTTAAAGACAACTAATGTGTCTTTCCTTATTCTTAACTGATCTGAGAAACTACTTCATAAAGACTTCAGTTAGTAGGCTGACTCATAACTGGCATTTTAATTTTACTTTATACTGAAGTATAGTTGATTAACAACGTTGTGTTAGTTTCAGGTATACAGCAAAGTGATTCAGTTATACATATACAGGTACCTAATCTTTTTCAAATTCTTTTCCCATTTAGGTTATTATAGAATATTGAGTGGAGTTCCTTGTGCTATACAGTAGGTCCTTGTTGGTTATCTATTTTAAATATAGCAATGTATATATAACTGGCTTTTTTTTTTTTTTGCGGTACGCGGGCCTCTCACTGTTGTGGCCTCTCCCGTTGCGGAGCACAGGCTCCGGACGCGCAGGCTCAGCGGCCATGGCTCACGGGCCCAGCCACTCCGCGGCATGTGGGATCTTCCCGGACCGGGGCACGAACCCGTGTCCCCTGCATCGGCAGGTGGACTCTCAACCACTGCGCCACCAGGGAAGCCCTGCATGCTTTAAATTTTATATGAAACCTATTATACTTTATGTTTTCACAATATGGGGTACTTTTTTTGGCCAGATTACATTTGTAAGCTTCATCTACACTGACAATTGTAACTCCATTTTATTTGTTTTTAATATATTATAGCATTTCATTGATTGAATACATCACAATTTTTAATCTATTAATAATTTATAGAAATTGAGTTTGGTTCCATTTCTTTTACTATCATAAACAATGATGCTATGAATATTCTAGTATATGCCTTTTTGGGAGCATTCATTAAAATGTCTCTAGATGTATAATTAAGAGTGAAATTCCTGGATCATCAAGTGTATGTTTTTTCATTATACCATATATTCCCAAAATTGTATCCAAGGTCATATGAATGTTCACTCCCATAGTTGTATTCCCACTTTTTCATAAGTACTAACACTTAGTGTGGTCAAATTTTAAATTTTTCTAGCATATATGGTATTAAAATACTGATTTCACCTTTTTTCTTCATCCTTGTTTACATGTAAGTTGGAGTTTATAGGCATCTTCATTTCTGCATTACACAACAGATGTTTGCTGTGGGAATTTTTGTTTAGTTTACTCTTTGTTTTGTTCTGTATGAATTTTAGAAATAAATGTGTGAACGTTCAGAACTAAGTATGTTTTCATGCTACAGGAATTAGAAAGCTTCTGTCTTTTTGTCATACATCTGTTGAATTACAACCACATTATACACATATACACATATAGTATCTTCTTTTTCATTGATCATTTTAGCATATGGATTTGTCCCAATAATTTAAAATCTTTTCAAAAACAGCAACACATTTAGTGTCAGGGTCAGGTGTGACATTATGTCAGGTGTGAATTAGTTGAGCTGACCTGTTAAGTTTTTGTGTGTCTTCAATTATGAGTAATACCAGAAGGTGTTATTATCGATATTTCAAGCTATTTTCCAATGACCGATTCTCAAAAAGTAAGATTAAACAGCCAGATAATATTGAAAGAAGGATAAGAAATACATGTGAGAATATAATCTGAGGGTGCTGGTCTAGAGAGAAGGATTATAACATTGGATGGGACCAAATTTAATGGTATGGGGACACCTGCTCAAAGTTCTGGATTCAACATGCTAGCTTGCGGGACTTGGAGTAGCTCTCAAAATTTACTCCTTTGATTGCATAAAACCTGGACGGTGGTGGATTATGTTTAGTGGAGCTATAATGACACAACTTCTTTGATATAATATTTAAAAAAATAAAATTCCAAGGTTAGGAATAAGTATGTTGCACTGGGGCTTCCCTCGTGGTGCAGTGATTAAGAATCCGCCTGCCAATGAAGGGGAGGCAGGTCCGAGCCCTGGTCCGGGAAGATCCCACATGTCGCAGAGCAACTAAGCCTGTGAGGCACAACTATTGGGCCTGCGCTCTAGAGCCCACGAGCCACAACTACTGAAGCCCACGCGCCTAGAGCCGGTGCCCTGAAACAAGAGAAGCCACTGCAGTGAAAAGCCAGCGCACCGCAACGATGAGCAGCCCCCGCTTGCTGCAACTAGAGAAAACCTGCACGCAGTAACGAAGGTCCAACGCAGCCATAAATAAATAAATAAATTTATATATTAAAAAAAATATGTGGCACTGGATTTGTCATATGTGAATTTCTCACGCATCCCGTGACTGCTTCCCTTGGGAGGACCAGAGGAAAAGCCCTACATCACACAGTGCACGAGGGAAAGAGCACCACCCATGGAAAGCTCTTTGGACACTGTCCTCTGGAGGTTGGGGAAATGAACGTAGGTTAACACTTTAAAGTGAAAAGCGAGTTGCTTCATCGTTTACCCCTCGCCCCCATGCTCACCAAATCAGTAGCATATTGCTTGGTAGGACTTTTCTGAATTTTGGTGGCAACGTACTATTTTTACATGTTTTTACATAACGACGTGGCCGACAAGAGCCTAATTTCCAAAATATACAAATAGTTTGTACAGCTCAATATCAAAAACAAACAAACAAATGAACCAATCAAAAATGGTCACAAGACCTAAACAGACATTTCTCCAAAGAAGACATAGAAATGGCAAATAGGCACATGAAAAGATGCTTCACTTCGCTAATTATTAGAGAAATGCATATCGAAACTGCCATGAGGTATCACCTCACAGCAGTCAGAATGGCCATCATCAAAAAGCCTACAAATAATAAATGCTGGGAATGGTGTAGAGACAAGGGAACCCTCCTACAGTGTTGGCGGGAATGTAAATTGGTACAGCCACTATGGAAAACTGTATGGAGATTCCTTATAAAAACAAAAATAGAGTTACCATATGATCCAGCAATCCCACTTCTGGGCTTATATCTGGAAAAGACGAAAACTCTAATTCGAAAAGAGACATGCACACCAATGTTCATAGCAGCACTGTTCACAATAGCCAAGACATGGAAGTCAACCTAAATGCCCATCAACAGATGAATGGATAAAGAAGATGTGGCATACACACACACACACACACACACACTGGAATACTACTCAGCCATAAAAAAGAATGAAATAATGCCATTTGCAGCAACATGGATGGACCTAGAGATTATCATACTAAGTGAAATAAGTCAGACAAATATCATAGGATATCACTTATACGTGGAATCTTACAAAACAGAAATAGACCCATAGACATGGAAAATAAATTTATGGTTACCAAAAGGGAAAGGGGGAGGTAAGGGATAAATTAGGAGTTTGGGATTAACATATACACACTACCATACATAAAATAGATAAACAACAAAGACCTATTGTATCCCACAGGGAACTATATTCAATATCTTGCAATAATTTATAATGGAAAAGAATCTGAAGAAGAATATATATATATATACATATATACATATATATGTATCTATAATGGAATCACTTTTCTGTACACCTGAAACTAACACAACACTGTAAATCAACTATGCTTCAATTAAAAAAAACAAACAAACTGTGTTTCATCTGTCAGGAATATAAATGAAAATACCAAGATAAAACCAAACATTTCAAAGAAAACAAAGATCATTAATCCTTTGTTTTATTTTACTGGAAGTATAATTTATCAGAGAAATATATAATCATCAATATCATATCAATATTAGAAGAGAGTCTTTTTTTTTTTTTTTTTTTTTTTGTGGTACGTGGGCCTCTCACTGTTGTGGCCTCTCCCGTTGCGGAGCACAGGCTCCGGACACGCAGGCTCAGCGGCCATGGCTCACGGGCCCAGCCGCTCCATGGCATGTGGGATGTTCCCGGACTGGGGCACGAACCCGCGTCCCCTGCATCGGCATGCAGACTCTCAACCACTACGCCACCAGGGAAGCCTGAGAGTCTTTTTTTATAAATTTATTTATTTTATTTATTTATTCTTTTGGCTGCTTTTGGTCTTCATTGTTACATGCGGGCTTTTCTCTAGTTGAGTTGAGCAGGGGCTACGCTTCGTTGCAGTGCACGTGCTTCTCATTGTGGTGGCTTCTCTTGTTGCAGAGCACGGGTTCTAGGTGCACGGACTTCAGTAGTTGTGGCGTGCAGGCTTCAGTAGTTGTGGCTCGCGGGCTCTAGAGTGCAGGCTCAGTAGTTGTAGTGCATGGGCTTAGTTGCTCCATGGCATGTGGGAACTTCCTGGACCAGGGATCGAACCCGTGTCCCGTGCATTGACAGGAGGATTCTTAACCACTGTGCCACCAGGAAAGCCCTAGAAGAGAGTCTTTTAATAATAAATTTGGGTTTATTTTCTAAGTCTCCATTCCAGGAAAGGATTGCTCTTAAACTTCGCCTAACAGTAGAAGAAAAAATGTCCACCAACTTCTCAGATACTCTTACATCTGCACTTCTCAAGTTAAAAAAAAATAATAATTTTTTTTTAGGGAGTCAATGGAAATTTGTTAAACATTTACCTCTACCCAAGTGAAATCAAGACACATGCAAGGGGCTGTTTATATCTGATAAACACTAAAAGACTGATTTAAACCTGGATTCTGACTATACCTGAAAGTCCCATTAATATGTTCCTTCAGAGCCTTCCAGCAGTGTGTGTTGTAATGGGGCTAAGTATTGATCCGCACACGTTCTCTGGCTAATGATTCAATTTAGGTTACTATTTGTCAGCATGAAATTCTGGCTGAGACTGCCCTTGTTGGAGTTCAGTTCCTGTTGGCTATTTTCACTTGGAGAATTGCTTATCCTTTCTGAGTACCTATTTTCTTATCTGTAAGATGCTGGAGATAACTACACTTGACTTATAGGACTAATATAAGGATTAGTACAAAAAAATAGCTTTGCAACTTATGAAGCACTGTGCAAATGCAGGACTGAAGTGAGATGCCAGATGCCGGAGCTACACTGCTGTGTGAGCTTGGGCAACTTAATTAAAGTCCCTGACCCTGTGAGTCCTCAGCTGTATAATCAGGATGATGGGAAAACAGGATTTTTATGAAGCAAACATAATATGTACAAAGTAGTTAGAGCACAGCTTGTCATATAGTAGATGTTATGTAAGAGTCTGGGAGATAATCAATAATGATGATGATAATAATGATGATGATGGTGGTGTTGATGCAGCAAATGTTGTAGATTGGTATTATTGAATAGGCAACAGGACAGATAAAGAGTGCAATCCCTGGAGTCAAATTTGAGTTTAAATCCAAAACGCCTGAGATCTAAAGCAAGTTTCTTAACTCCTCTCAGTCTTTAGGTTTTTTTAATCCCTAAAGTGGTGAATAATATAATAACACTAAAGTAGCCTTTAGGGAAAGAATTAAAAAGAGGATGTAATTTTATTTTTCATATTAGTCTTTATCAGAAGCAGTGTAGCATAGTGATTAAGAGCTTTGGAGTCTAAAGATTCAGGGTTAACTTTTATCTCTGACTCTTATAAACAGGCTAATATCTGGCAATTTTTGTCCTAGCCTCTATGTCTTCATAAGAGTATACCTGTATCAAAGGATAATTGTAAGGATTAAATAACATAATAAAGTATTTAAGGTACTTAGTGCAATTCCCGACACTTGCTCAGTTTTAAAATCTGTGATTACTGATAAGCTCATTGTCACTCAGGCTTTCATGGCTGAGGTCAGTGGAAAAGTAGGGGTGAGCACACATCTTATATCTTTGAAAGGAATGGAGTGTGTCTCACTGTAGAAAATATGATCCCCAGTCTTGGGAGGGACACCCCAGTTTGGGAGTCTCAGATGGCAGTTCCCAGAAAACCAAGAAGAACAAGACGTTGAGCAACAAAACCAGGGAAACAAGGGGCACCAATGGTCACCCAATGTCACCTTGTACCACACTGTAGTCTAGGCTTTGGCTAAAGGAAGCTCGAAGAAGGAGCAAAATAAATGGCTGCCCTCACAATTCAGAATAGACATATTTTCACTTGGGTTTGAATCAAAACCAGAAGGATGAAGTGCAGGCAGATTGGAATGTTACAAGAGAACTGAGCACACAGGCTGAGTCTACCACTAACTTAGCCATGTGAATTCGTGCAAAAATGTGGCCCTCCCAGAACAATATTTTCCCCATCTGTTAAATAATGTGTTAAGACCAGATGGTACCTACAATCTCCTTCTGTTCAATGGTAAATAAATTTGCAAGCAAGAAAAGTTACTTTAAGTAACTCCACCAGATCCAGGTCTTTGCTCTCAGACCTAAAAGTAAGACTCTCTTTTTTTGCTTCAAGAGTTAAGTTCAGACCCTCCTTAATGAGCCTCTAAGCAGGGGTGGGGTACAGTGTGGGATGAATGCTGGAACCCAGAACACCCAACTAAACAGCCAAATAATCAATAATTAGTCAAAATCAGAGTTCTCCCTGGAGGTGAGGACTCAGAGATAAGGCGTCAAGGTGAGGTGAATATGCCATCAGGAACACAGACCTGAATCAAGTCACTAGGCAAAGAGGAAAAACCAGGGGGTAAGGGGAGTCCAGACAAGAGGGCTTAAAAGAAGGGCCTCAGTCAGTCTCAGAGGCAGGAGGGGAGGACAGCGATTTTGTAAAAACAAAAAGTCAATGATTTTTTCATTTCAAATTAATAAAATATAGACAGAAGTATTATATATATGCAGAAGTATTATATATGTGCAGAAGTATATATATGCAATATATATTATGTATATGTATATATGCAGTAGTACCAAGATATTTAGTGGGAAGGAGGAATTAAGGACTAGAAAAGGTTTGGTGTCAACCAGATTGATAACAGCAATTGCAATTGAGAGAACTATACTGTACACTATATGATTGATTAGAGGACACCTACTATCTGAGCCTCAGCAAACCAGTTTACATGCCATGCAAAGTTACTATAGACCCAAGTCAAAAAATCTTCCAACTCATCATGTGAAGTCCCACCCATCATCAGAGTCTGTCAGGTCATTGTTCCCACCTGTTTTCATTTGTTTGTTTGTTTTTGGCTGCGTCGGGTCTTTGTTGCTGCGTGCAGGCTTTCACTAGTTGCAGTGAGCGGGGGCTACTCTTCGCTGCGGTGCACGGGCTTCTCATTGCAGTAGCTTCTCTTGTTGCGGAGCACAGGTTCTAGGCATGCGGGCTTCAGTAGTTGCAGCATGCAGGCTCAGTAGTTGCAGCACGTGGGCTCAGTAGTTGTAGCACACATGCAGGCCCTACAGCACACGGGCTTCAGTAGTTGTGGCACATGGACTCAGTAGTTGCAGCGCGCAGGCTCTAGGGCGCACAGGCTTCAGTAATTGTGGCTCGTGGGCTCTAGAGTGCAGGCTCAGTAGTGGTGGTGCATGGGCTTAGTTGCTCCGTGGCATGTGGGATCTTCCAGGACCAGGGATCGAACCCGTGTCCCCTGCATTGGCAGGTGGATTCTTAACCACTGCGCCACCAGGGAAGTCCCTTCACCTGGTTTTTAATTCTTTTTTTTTTTTCTGGCCCCTTCACCAAACCCCTCCAACAGGAAATGTTCTCTTTGAACATCATGGGGAAGCAAGTGGGTCTGGTTCGGAGCCTGGTCAGGGGCCTGCTGCAGGTGGGTGGAGTATAGGGATTCTCAGGAAGGCAAAAAGGATGCAGGTGGAGCTCTCCAGGTGCCCTCTATGGCACTGGGGTGTTGGGGGCAGTGGGTGCAGGTCCTGATGGAGGGTGCATCCAACAGGGGAGCGTCAGAGACAGGCAGAATCAAGCCCCACACACTGCTGCCCCCATGTCTCTTCCCAGAGGAAGGCTGACCTTGCTGGATCCTGGCAAACTCTTTGGTACCTCCTTTGAAATTCTTTCCTAAGAAATCTGGTTCAAGACACCTATCAAGCACACCCCAATCGTCATCAACTTTAAGAGTTCTGTAATGTTTTTTTCCCTTAAGCTGAGTGGTGGATGCAGGATGTTATATTCCTCTTTATAGCTTTTTTAATATCTGAAACATTTTATACTTAATTTTTAAAGAAAAAAATTAGAAAGTTCTTTAGAAAAAAGCGATTTTTTTGAAATAGGCTTAGAAGAAGAGACAAATTCAATATATTGTTTTAAAGAGGAGTAGAATCATTTATATCAGAATCTGGGGGGACATTTTGTTACCTCTAAAACACAGTAGAATAATCTAGGACTTTCCTCATAAGGGGATAGTAAATGTGCTATTTCTATGCTCTCTCTCTAGATCTTGAAATTCCTACATGGTTATTAAATTTGCTGATCAACAATGTTAAATAGCTAAATTGTTTGTGTGGGTAGGAGACTGGTCCATTGTGACACCATCACTAAAAATAAAGATATTATTGTAATTAAATATAGACAAGTATACTTCTTAGGTAAAATATTGCAAGTGCACTTTGAAAGATAACAATTGCAACAGAATATGTAAACTTTCAGCAAAATTCTGCTAATAACTGAGAAGCACTGAGGAAATCTCTGTTCACTTCTATAAACAGCTGTGCTTTTTTAAAATGTGCTGATACCATCATTTAGTCTTCAGTCATTGTTCGGTTAGCCTGAGGTTGATAAACCTGAACCATTAACGCACTCTGTAATCAAACCGAATCAAAACTCACTCGTCAGGTCAGCTTCCTGAAACTCCTTCTCCTGTTAGACACCCAGCTCTTTCTAGGAAGGAAGATGACAGGCGATGTCTTTATCAGTGATGAGAAACCAGTAATCCTGGAGCCAGACTGCACTAGAGGCGAATGTTGGATTTTGTCACCAACACTGAAATTCAAATCGTAATTTTCATTGTTGTTTTGCTCTGGCTCTACATTGACTCTCAATTTTCAGTTTTGAATAGATGGAGAGCTGAGGATAATTTTAATCAGCTAATCAGAATTTCTCAACAATGCTAGTCATTGCAACTGAAATGTATTCGGCACGTTTATTGAAAATGTATGGGATTATAATTTAAGATGTAATATTTTGCCAAGAGAAGAAAAAGTATAAACTTCAAGTAACATTTTATCCATTGTTCTAACTTGTCCTTACAAAAAATAAAAAAATAAAATAAATTGTCCTTACATGGAAAAGGTTTCCCGATTACTATGATAGAATATCCACATGAAAGTAAATTTCCAGTCAGATCTATATCTATATCTATCTATATCTATATCTATCTATATTTATCTATATCTATATCTATATCTATCTATATCTATATATCCTACACCTTGTTTTTTATAGGATTTGAAACATTTCTAATTTTGTTATTTTCTAGAAAAACCATCACCTTGATTAACTAATGCCTTAGTAAAGGTAACTACTTTTTGTTTTAACCTTAGTATTTTAACATAATGAAGATCCAGTTCAGAGGATTCAGATACATCTGGAGACCGTTTTTCACAGTCATATGAACTACAATCAATAGGTTTTTGTTTTGTTTTTTATTTATTTTTTTATTGGAGTATAATTGCTTTACAATGTTGTGTTAATTTCTGCTGTACAATGAAGTGAATCAGCTACATGTACACATATATCCCCTCCCTCTTGGACCTCCCTCCCACCCCCATCCCACCCCTCCAAGTCATCACAGAGCACCAAGGTCCCTGTGCTACACAGCAGGTTCCCACTAGCTATCTACTTTACACATGGTAGTGTATTTATGTCAAACCTAATCTCCCAGTTCATCCCACCCTCCCCTTGTCCCCCGTGTCCACACATCTGTTCTATACATCTGCATTTCTATTCCTGCCCTGAAAATAGGTTCATCTGTACCATTTTTCTAGATTCCACATATATGTATTAATATACGATATCTGTTTTTCTCTTTCTGACTTATACACTGTATGACAGACTCTAGGTCCATCCATATCTCTACAAATGACCCAATTTCACTTCTTTTATGTAATATTTCATAATATATATGTACCATGTCTTCTTTATCCATTCATCTGTCGATGGACATTTAGGTTATTTCCATGTCCTAGCTCTTATAAATAGTGCTGCAATGAATATTGGGGTACATGTCTCTTTTTGAATTATAGTTTTCTCAGGGGTATATGCCCAGTAGTGGTATTGCTGGGTCATATGGTAGCTCTATTTTCAGTTTTTCAAGGAACCTCCATACTGTTCTCCATAGTGGCTGTATCAATTTACATTCCCACCAACAGTGCAAGAGGGTTCCCTTTTCTCCACACCCTCTCCAGCACTTGTTTGTAGACTTTCTGAGGATGGCCATTCTGCCCGGTGTGAGGTGATACCTCATTGTAGTTTTGATTTGCATTTCTCTAATAATTAGTTGATGCTGAGCATCTTTTCATGTGCCTCTTGGCCATCTGTATGTCTTCTTTTGTGAAATGTCTATTTAGGTCTTCTGCCCATTCTTGGATTGGGTTGTTTGTTTTTTTGATATTGAGCTGCATGAGCTGTCTGTATATTTTGGAGATTAATCCTTTGTCCCTTGCTTCATTTGCAAATATTTTCTCCCATTCTGTGGGTTGTCTTTTTGTCTTGTTTATGGTTTCCTTTGCTATGCACAAGCTTTTAAGTTTAATTAGGTCCCATTTACTGTATGCATGATTATAACTGCATATTATAATATTATAATTATAGTTATATATTCCTAGGAAAATACTAATATTTTAGATTAATAATACATAGAATAAAAATTTTAACTATACTTACAGATAGCACAAAAAATATCAGATTTCTGATTTACAGGTAATCGTTGAAAATTTAATAAATTGCCTTTCCCTTCTCAAGTATATTCATTCTACTGTAACAAATGGAAGCAAAATAACACAGCTTAAAGCCTCTAAAGAGTGAATTCTTCTCAAAAAGAAGGTTCCCCAGGGGTCATCTGGCAATGTTGAGGGACATTTTTAATTGTTACAACTATAAGGAGGGGTTGCTAGTGGCATCTACTGCGTAGAGGCCAGGAATGCTGCTAAACATCCCCTGATAACAAAGAGCTGTTGTACCCAAAATATTAATAGAGCCAAGGCTGAGAAACTAGAACACAATGAGCATGAAAACTCCATGGAAGGAAGGAAAAGGTAAGGAAAGGATTTGTTCCACAGAGCAATGAAAACATGATGTCTGCTCAGCAGTAAAACTAACCCATGATGCCACTGTGTGGCCTCTGGGCAAGGGAATTATAAGGGGCCCAAGTGATGTGAAAGTTTCCATAACAATAAACATGAACATTGAATTTAATTCAAGTGAAAATCCGTAGGTTATCATTAGCAAACCAAATTTATGGACTTTAAGTAGAATAGAAATTAAGCTGGATTGTCTTTAAAATATGGGTACACATTTCAGAAGTACAAATTATTCTAAATAATCATTCTTGCCTTCATTTTCATTGTAAGAGAAACTCCATATTTTGAGTTGGCTCATGGACACCCAGAATAAAGCCTGCCTTTGCCGGTCCCCTTTGATGCCAGATGCAGCCATATGACTAAGTTCTGTATAATGAGATATCAGCTAAGTTAAGTCAGCAGCAACGAAGTTAATCATTTAAAAGGGAGGGGCATATATGCCCCCTTTCTTTTTTTCACTTCTGGACAGCTGGAATGTGGACGTGCAGGTATATCATTTCAGATGCTGTGTTTAAGGATAACACACTAAGGATGGTGGAGCAACAGGAGACAAGGTGAGAAGACCCTGGACCAATTCCATATAGCAAAACTCAAGAGCAACCTAAAATACTGCCTTACTATGATACTGAGATACACATCTTAATTTGGCACTGGGGTACCATAACCATAGAGCAAATGAGATTCCATAAGCATTTGATTGTACCTCTGTGCTATCCAGTAGCCTGGAAAGTGTTACATCATTCTATCGCTTCTGCAGAAACTTTTAATTCCCACCCTCAAATCCTACACGACCCAATTACTAAGTTCCAAAGAAAATATAAAACTAAACATTTTTAAAAATCATGTAAAATCATGTATTGTGATGTGCAGATATTTGGGGTTTTTTAAACCCACGTATCTTGTGCATTTCTTATTCCATAGATCAAACTAATTGAATGAGAAGATGTATAAAAAGGATATGGATATATCTCATTATTTATCATACTCTCCCATGAAAGCTCTTTAACTTAAGCAGACCATTTAGCCAAAAATATTAGTTGTATACTTTCTTGTGTAACAGAGTAACTAAGAGCATTGATATTTGAGTTTTTATTAGCCAAGTTTGTCAGCAGTGGACTATTTTGATGTCATCTATTAACAAGAAGTGAACACCACTATTATCTTAAATTCTAGGTCAACATTGACTTTTTAAAAATTGTATCCATATCATATACTTTTGTGGATGAAATTTGACCATTAGCATCATGATGATAATTAAAATATCTGTGCATTCTTCCTTTTCTCTATTGCCGACGGCTGAGAACTAGTAGACGGCTCAAGCTCTCTGATCATTGGCAATCAGTTAAGCAAAGAGATTATTATATTCATCGTGTTTTCTTATGTAGTTGATATAGTAATTAACCAGCCAGATATCAGATTTCAAAGTTTACTACGATTGCTATTTGAAGTTCCCAAATCATCTGAATAGTTCTAATGTGTAAGAATATTATTGTGAAAAACTCACAGAAGATACAAAAGAAACTTTCATGAACAATATTAGAATTATTATTAGTGCATTTATTTCATTACATAAAATATATTTCTTTTAAATCATATAAGTCTGTTATGTTAATATATATGATTATCTTTTAAAAATTTTGTTTTTAATTTTATTTTTCCTAGTTCTGGTCCTAGTATCTGGAGGAGAGTGTTCTTTCACTGAAGTAAAAGCAGCTAAAAATTATTTAAGGAACACTGTGGTACTATAATTAGTGGCACTAAATCAAAATAGAAGCTTAATCAACTTTTTAGTATTAGTTTAGTTGCAATTCAGTGATTTTTCTAATTCCAAATTATTCAAGAGTCCTAATCCATGTTGGCTTAAAACGTGTATAGATGTTTTTTATTGAGGGAATAGTGTCTTTCCATTTACACAACAGACACTCATTTTACTCAACAAAGGTTTATTGAGCAGCTAACTTGTGCCAGTCACTCTTTCGGGCACAGTGAATAACACAGATAAGATCCCTGCTATCACAGAGTTTACAATCTAGTCTTTGTTTATAAATTGGGTGACCATATATTTTACCATCTTACCCAAGACACTTTTCAGAGTGAAAGAACTATTAGTATTATTCTGGCACAATCAATGTAATCTGAGACTGTATGCTCATCTCATTAATAAATGACATATTGGAATTTAGATGATAACTTTCAAAGATTTTTTAAATTGTAGTATTTTGATATATCAAGGATAACATTGTTTTGTTATCTGTAAGTTTATATGTGTAAATTTTTTAAGACCCTCGATTTCTAATTCAGTCCTCCATTGAATGAAGGCCAACTGCATCATTCAACCTCCTGAGATGAGTGCCAGTGACTAGAGTTCATGAATTTTCTAGAATTTTGGCATTTTATTTTCTAATACTTATTGTCAGAAAAATGTTCTCATGCTATGTTGAAATATTCTTCTTTGTAACTTTAACTTATATTCCCTATTTCTTTTTTCTAGAAATAACTTTTCCTCTAAATAACAGCTTTTAAGCATTTAAGGACAAATATTATAGTTTTACTATAAAAATACTATTTCTTAAAGGCTAAAATTGGTCATTTGACTTTTATTTAAGTCTGATATGCAAACTTCTTTTAAAATATGTAAGTGGTGGAGAAAAGAATCACTCTCTTTATTATCAAATGTCACTGAATCACACTTAGTGGATAGTACCCCTGGTTAAGTGCTTGACTCAGATGCAGTTTGCCATTAATATTAGTGACATTTAGTATGGAAAGGTGTGTATGCCTTTACCAATGAGTATACTATGTGATCATAATCTTATTCTAATTACAATCCTCCATGCATGAAGTATTATTGCTTCTACTTATGGGATATCAATGTTTCAAGAAATACTTTTTGCATTCCAAGGTATATTTAGAATGCCACCTCCATTAACTAGACATCACTAAGTGCTAAGACGGAAAATTATGGTGGGAATGGGGAGAAAGACATTTAATAGATTAAATCTATTGTAAAGGCCAAACAACAATAATGAATATAAACAAGACTCTGGTGATATGTTTTCAGATTTATCACGGTGGCATGATAAATATAACTCCTTTCTCAATTGTAGTTAGGTCTGGAACTGAGGCAGGAACTAAGGCTACACGTTGTGTTGGGGGAGGTTGATGGGATTGAGTGGGGAAGACCTGAGGTTGGCTCAGTCAGGGATAGTGAGATGGGGCTGACAATAAGCGGGATTGAACTGATGTCATTAAAAATATAAAGAAAGCGAAGAAATAGTTTGAATCTGGCCATTGCACGTAGGAGTCAAGTTCTGGCCCAGCTCTTAAAGATCATGATAAGCAAGGCTAGTAGAGGAGAAAAAGGAGGGCTTTGTAGGAAAGTAGAAAGGGAAGGCATCAAAGGGAAGGATAGAGATTGATAGAGAGAGGTCTGAGTGAACAGCAGAGAGAAATGATATCAAATATTACAGGAAAATAAAATTAAATGACAGTATGAGATTTTTGATATTTTATGTAGAAATGGCAAGCCAAACAGCAACATTTTAAACAGGAAAATAATGTGAAAATCACATTTGGATAACTAAAGCTAAACATATGATTACCCGCCAATACATGACATAGACATTTTGTTGATTGAAAGAAGCCATGTCCAAAAGCATATATACTATGCAATTATATTTATGTGAATAAAGGACAGTCAAAATTAATCTATGGTGACAGAATTCAGAATGATGGTTACCTCTGGGGAAGTGGGGCACTGGTATTAGGAATAAGGAATTTCTAGGGTGATGGACATGTTTTATATCTTAATCTAGATATATACATATATGTATAAAAATTTATTGAAAAATTAATAAAAAGGAGAGAAACATAAAAATAAAATATTATACTTGGACTTTATTCTGTTTTTCTTTATAATTTTAAGATAATGCTTAACTCATTAACTTTTAGCATTACATTTTTCAATATAAACTTAGCAAAAATATAAATTTTCTTCCAAATTCATCTAGAAGGAATATAATATTTTCATTATGAAGTTCTTAGAATTTTCTAATTTCCATTTTTTATTTGACTCATAATTTATTTTTAAGTTTCTAAAATATTCTCCAGTGTTAGGGCTCTTCTAGTCATCTTTTAAATTTTGCTTCTAATTTCAATTGTTTATGATAAGAGAAAATGATTGGAATAATACCAATTCTGAAATTTATTGAGAATTATTTTATATATATGGTCAATTTTTGCATATGTTCTGTGTGAGCTTGAGAAAAATACGTATTCACTTATTGTAGAGTGAGAAAACTATAAATTGATTCACCCACTCAGGAATTCTAACTTCTAAAACTGTAATTCAATAAATTTGTGTTGCTTTAAGCCACAAAGTTTGTGGTGCAGCAATAGGAAACTAATACAGATATTGGGTCCTGGAAGGTTCTGTGATAACAAATATCTAAATAAGTGGAAGTGGCTTTAGAATTGGGCAATGAAAAGAGGTTGGAAAATTTCTGAGGTGCGTGATACAAAAAGCCGAGATTGCCTTCAACAGATCTCAGATGATATATGGTTAATAGCCATCTATATGGATGTTAATAACTCTGCTATTGCAGTTTCAGAAGAAAGTGAGAAGCATGGTAGAGGAGGCCTATATTGTCTTAGAGAATAACTAAATCATCATAAACAGACTGTTGGTAGAAAAATGGATGTTAAAGGTGCTGCTGGTGAGGGCTCAGGTGAAAATGAGAAACATGTTTTTGGAAAGTAGTGGAAATTGGATCCTTGTTATATAAAGGCATAAACGTAGCTGAATGGTGTCCTTCATCATTTAGTTATGTGGAAAGTGGACTTGTAAGCAATGAACTTGGACATTTAGCTGAAGAGATTTCCAAGCAAAGTGTTGAAGGTGTGAACTGGTTTGTTCTTGTTATTTATAGTAAAATGCAAGAGGAAACAGATAAATTTAGGGAAGAACTGTTAAGCATAAAAAAATGAGGACTTGATGATTTGGGAAATTCTCAGCCTATCCAGATTGCAGAAGATGCTAAAAATAGGAGATTCACTGTTAGGAAAGCATGCTAGGGAGAGAGCCAGGAGTGTGGTTGGACAACCTTTTACTAGTGCTTTGGAAGGATAAAAAGTCAGAGTATTCAATAATAGAGACAGCTCTTTGAAGAGCTTGTGATTCATGGATTCCCTCAGTCATCTCAGCAGAAGCCAGGAATAGAGATGGAATTTGTCCAGGAAAGATCTGTGGAGGAATACCTTGTTCAATGAAGTGACATACACAGGGGACCACAAGGTCCTTGAGAATTTTATACCAGCAGAAACACTGCCAGCTTGGAATGCAAGGGAGAGAGACAGGATGAAATAAAAGAAGTTACTTGGACTCTCAAAACTCTTCAGGCGGGAAACAGGCTGACAACACTACTCAGCTGCAAACATACGCTACTTTTCAAGAAAAGGAAGAATGACTGCTTTTCAAGTAAAAGGATGAAACAGAAGACCCAAAAAGTTGGAGCCTCAAGCCAGAGGGCTATTTCCAGGCCTTGAAACCTAATGTTGTTTTTCTGTCTGGATCTCTAAATTGCTTGGGACCAGTGGCTAATTCTTTCTTTCATTTTCTCCTTTTTGGAATGGGACTATCTATAAATGTTATGTTACGCCTGTCTCACCATTATACTTCGGAAGCAGATAACTTGTTTTCTAGTTCCGCAGGTCCACAGATGAAAAGCTATTTTGTCCCAGAATGGATTATATCCAGAACTTCATTCCTGCCGAATTTTAAGATGATTTAGATGATGAAATTGGGGACTTTTAGGTTCATGGAGCTTAGATATTTTGGACTTGAGTTGATGCTGTAATGGGCTGAGACTGGGAGTTTGAGATAGAGTGAATGTATTTTATATTTGGATGGATAAGAATCTTTGGGGGGCCAGAAAATGAACAATGTTAGCCTGAATAATGCCCCCCAAAATGTACACATCTTAATCCCCATCTTATCTTAACATGGCAAAAGAGACTTTGCAGATGTCATTAAATTAAAAACCTTGAGATGGGAAATCATCTTGAATTATCAAGATGAACCAAATGTAACCACAAGGTTAGTTATACAAGAAAAGCAAGAGGATCAGTAAAAGAGAGAGAGAGGTGTGATGACAAAAGCAGAGGTTGAAGTGATGTAAAGAAGGGGCCATGGGCCAAGGAATGCAGGCATCCTCTAGAAGCTAATTAAGACAAAAAAACCAACTCTCTCCCAGAGATAATTATTGTTATTATCTCTATTTTATTTAAAAAATAGTAAAATTGCTTTTTTTTTTTTTTTTTTTTGCGGTACGCAGGGCTCTCACTGTTGTGGCCTCTCCCATTGCGAAGCACAGGCTCCGGACGCGCAGGCTCAGCGGCCATGGCTCACGGGCCCAGTCGCTCCGCGGCATGTGGGATCTTCCCGGACCGGGGCACGAACCCGTGTCCCCTGCATCGGCAGGCGGACTCTCAACCACTGCGCCACCAGGGAAGCCCAAAAATAGTAAAATTGCATTTTTAAGTCCTTAAATTTTTGGTAATTTGGCAGCATTAGGAAACTAACACGCAAGTCAATTAACATTTATCTATTTATATATTTATGCAACAGATATTTATTGAGCACCTACTATACCTTGAGCTGGAAAAAAATCTTACTATCATTTTAAAAAGTAAGTTTGTGTGTGTGTGTGTGTGTGTGTGTTTAACTGAAATGACTTGAAGAGAAAGGAATTTCAACTTGTGTAAGTATAGTCCAAATTAAAGTATTCAAATACAATTATTTCATTTTTAAGTATGTAGAATTTATGGTAAATAGGTTAACATACTAAAAATATTACTGTTGCAGTAATTTTTAAATTATTTCTAGTTAGCATGGTCCGTACTGAAATGTTTATTTAAAATTTTTTGCTTAAACATACATCCTTTTTTTCCCATTTGGTAAGCAAGATATTCCCTCCTCACCCTTGCCAGAATGTCATCATATAATAAATAGCAGCCCATTCTTTATAGGTTTGAATGAAGCTAACATTTTTTATAGTGTGTGAAATAGCCTGAATATTTGTGTCCCCCAAATTTATATGTTAAATCCTACCCCCAATATGATGGAATTTGGAGGCAGGGTCTTTGGAAGGTAATTAGGTTATAAAGGTGAAGCCCTCATGCATAGGGTTAGTGCCCTTATAAAAAAGACCCCAGAGAGCTGCCTTCCCCTTTCACCATGTGAAGCCACAGAGAAAAGGCAGCTGTTGATGAACCAGGAAACTCTCACTAGATACTAAATCTGCTCGCATCTTATTCTTGAACTTCCCAGCCTTCCCACTACGAGAAATTAATTTCTGTTGTTTATAAGCCACTCAGTCTGTGGTATTATGTTATTGCAGCCTGACTGGACTAAAACAGTCTCAAGAACTAAATTTTTAATATAATTTTTCAATGTATACTGATTTGTAAAACATATATTCTTGGCTCCCTCACTGATTCTGCTTCAGTAATTTCCAGTGCAGCCTGGTCATTGTAAGCCTCAATTTAAACTTCATCAATTAGCAGAAATTATAAACAAAGTCCAAATTAAAAATTTTATTAATAATCTTGCACAGTTATTTTCTTCCTTGGAATCTTCTTCAGTATTTAGTTAGTGCTTCCATTTGAAATAGCAAAAACAAATTTATAGTAATGTTAATAGCAGCCAGTATGCTAAAGACAGAACAATTTGAGGAGAAAAATAACCACATTTTTGTATGGCATACATAGGAAACAAAATATAATAATTAAAATTGTTCTATGTAAGTTTATTTAACGTACTTCTATATTTAATGTTCAGCCTTTAAACACACTGGTAGTTAACAACAGATATTAATAGTAATTTTACTATGAGATTTTATCATACATTTCTTAGATGAGGCTTTTTCAGTAACAAATTAGGTTCACTTTTATGCAAATTATATGATCTATAACTTTTAGGAAAACTGATAAACTTTTTAAGTTAAAATTTCAGTTCTTGTAAAATGGTGATCTAATAAGTGTGGAAGACAGTGTGGGTTTTATGTAATACAGTGATGGATTAGTGATGGGCTAAATGGTTGTCTTTTGTCCTTGAGAGGGTGATAAACTTCCAATGAAGTATTGCTGTTGGTTAGAGAATCACCTACAATAGTTATAGATATAAATTTAACATGAGAGATGGTAGGGGGAAATAGATGATGGGATAATTAGAGATAATAACGAAGAATTCTTTTGCTATGAGGAAATCATTGTGTTGTTGCAATGTTTTTCTGTTTTGTTTTATTTTTTAAGTAGTGCTGGGAACAGTTATGGTAGTCAATTAACGTAACATAGTGGTTGTAGCTGTGGTGGTTTCAGGCTCAACTGAAACATATCACATCATTTGATCCCACAACAATCAAAACTAGTCCCACCATTTCAGACAAATCTATGGCATCATTTCTTGTGGTAGCTGTTACTTCCATTGTTGTATTGGTTTCTTGATGGTTATGAATTTAGTGAAAGTAATGGTGGTCATAGCTTCAACTGAAATTATTATAGTGTCTTTATGGTAGTAAAATTATATAGAACATATGGTGCTTTTTGATTCCGCTAAAATAGTGAAGATGGCCTACTGTGCTTGTTGGTTCATTAGAAGCAATGGCAGCTTTGGTAGTTGTGGCCTTTGTTACCTGGATGTTACTTGTTGTCATCTCAATTAACTAGCATTGGTGGTAAATGTGGGGCAGAGTGAATGCATGATATTGAGGTGGCTGTATTGTGAGAGAGATGAGTTTCATGAATAAGTAGCAATGGTTGATACGGTTGCAAATTCAAAGTTGGACACATGATAGGTTCACTTCAAGTACTGCCTATAGAGAGTTGAGATAAAGTGGGAGTGGTGGCGGCTGTCCTGGTAGTAGGATAGTGGTGGTTATAAATTCCGCTGAAGTATTGGTTCCCATTGTGGTTAAAGTGGTTAAAGCTGAGAGGTTGTAGACTCATTTGAAGTGTTATAAATTCTATTGAAGTGTTTTGTTATTTTAATAGTAGCTTCTGAAAAAAATGATGAGTGTTTATGAATGAAGTTTTGGTTCTTGCTTTTGTACCTGTACATTTTGTACATTTAGTGGTATTTGGAAATTAAATTTAAATGGGAGTGACTTTTTTGGCTGGAGGTTCAATAGAATTGGTAGGAGCTTTAGGGTTACTTCAAGGATAGTTGGTGCTGTGGTAGAGGGTTTAGTAGAAGTGGAAGTTTGAGTTATTATATTTGTAGTTTCAGCTGAAGTGGTTATTATATCTCTAAATGTAGTAGGTTCAGTAGAAATTGTAGGGCTTTCAGGTTCAATGAATGAGGTGGTATCGACTGCATTTGTTGTAATTTCAAATGAAGAGGTTGTTATATTTGTAAAAGTAGTAGGTTCAGTAGCAATTGTATTTTCAGATTCAGTGAAAGTGATCATTTCTGTTGTGGTCATAAGTTCAGTTGAAGTACCTGTAGTCGAATGGGTTTGGGGATCGATTGAGGAGGTGATAATTATAGATTTACTAGAAGTCAGGATGGCTGTTGAGGCACGTTCAGAAGAGGTTGTGATGGTCGCAGGTACAGGAGTTATATGTTCTGTTGGAGTGGTTATGGTTGTCAGGTCCGTGGGGGTAACGCTGGGTATGACTTCTGTTGACGTGGTTATAGCTGTTGTGGTGGTATTATGCTCATCAAAGTGGCAGGTTCACTCAGAGGGGTGGTAGTGTCCCTCATGGTAGGTGGTTCAGTTGAAATGCTGCTGGTTGTTTCCATTATGGTAGCAGCTTCAGCTGAAGTGGAGGTTGTGGCAGTTGGTGTCTGTAGGTTCGGCTGAAACTGTGTTGGTTGCAGGTTCAGGGGACATGGTGGTAGTGGGCTTTATGGCAACAGGTTCAGTTGCCATAAGTGGTGGAGTTGTCTGCTGTGGTGGTTGTAGGTTCCTTTGCTGTGATCATAGTAGTTGTACTGGTGACTGTAGGTTGAAAAATAGGCAATGAGGTTGTTCCAGGGATGATTATTATAGGTTCCCCATCATTCAGAGGTATATGGAGTGTAATTGGAGGAAAGAAATATGTACACAATTATCACTCTTTTTCATTCTTATGTCTGAATCTTTTAAAGGTAAAAAAAAATGCTAAAAACTCAACACCTATCCCAAATACCCAGATAAAGATGAGTATACAGGTAGGTTGCTGACTGTATAGTACAAGTAAGGACCCCTCAAATTCTCCTGGTTAGGATTTCCTCCTTTCTGAACCTAATACCCAATTCCCCCGCAATGTGCATTTCAATTATTTCACACCCTTCTGCTAATCTTCAGCTCAGTTAGTATTTATCAGCATGAAATTTTTCAGACAGACCAGCTTCTGCAAGCTACCAGCTATTTTCACTTGGAAAATTGCTTATCCTCTCTGAGCTCAAGTCCTCATCTGTAAAATGCTACTAATAGGAGCACATGACTTAGAGTACTGGCATAAAGATTAATGGAGGTTAAACTGCTTCGTAAATTATAAAGTGCTATGCAAGTGAGAGGCTGAATACATGGTGGTTGGATGACAACATGACAGTGGGAGAAGAATAGGCTTTTGTATCAAGGATTCTTGGGTGTAAGTCTCAAAATTATGAGATCTACTAGAAGTTTCTTCATTTGCCTGATCTCGTCCCATCTCAGCCAATTAACAGCTGTATAAATTCTGGCAAAAGTTTCAACTTTCCTGAATAATATTTTTCAGTCAATAAGTGAAGAGATTGGATGGGATTAAATGGTATCTAAAACCACTCTCATCTCTGAAATTTAACTGCTTTATTTTACCTTTGCAAGCAAGGAGAAAATCCTCTTGCTTCTTCTCTTTTAAGATCACCCCTCCTAATACGTCGCCTCAGCTCTGCCAGAGTCGACACTTGCCAGTTTTGTTTCAAGGACCAGGGCTCAGATCCTCCACAAGATGCTCCACAGTAGCAAGAAACAGAGCAGAGGCAGATTCAGAGCCAGAATAACAACCCAGCCCCAATATTAAGTATGTCACCGTCAAAAAATGTCAACTTTCTGCCAGGGTTGAGGGCTTAGAAATCATTCTAAGAGAGGAAGTGAATACAGTAAGCATGACAAGAGCTCAGAAATATGGAAGATCGGAGCCTGGGCAACAAATTAAGGGGGAAAACACTGGGACATCAAGAGAGGTTTCTAAGTAAAGGTTAAAAACACTAAGATCAGAATCAGGAGAGCTAAAAACAGATTGTGGTCTCTAATACTCTTGACTGAAAGAAACCAGGGATCCTTGGAGGAATAGGGATCCTTGGAGGAATATTAATTCTAAGTCTGGGTCAGGGAAAGCAAAGTGATATTCCTAGGACATCTTATTATGCCAAAATACAATGAATCTGCCAAAGACTAATCAGGTTTTCTCAAGAAGACACAAGAGCCAACTTGGAAGCATTCCCAATTGGCCTAAAAGAAAAATCCAAGCATCAAAAATTGATTCAGGAAAAATATTCATTGGTCACCAACCAATTCATTTTTTAAAAAATTAATAAATAAGTGAAAAATACAATATTTATGCTCTCATTTCTCTGAGAATTGTATTTCATTCAATTCAATTCAATCTGTATTCAATTCAATTCAATTGGTTCATCTTTGCCAAAGAGCTTCAGCTATAATGTAGAGGGAAATAAAAAAATAAAAAATCACCATTTACCAACCCATAATGAAGAAAAGTGGATTTAGGCAAAGATTATCAATAGATATTAAAGTCATTAGGTGAAGAGTTGAGGAGAAATATGATAGAGATATCAGCTTGATACCATCTGAATCTGTAAGCAATCTCAGCATCACAGAAAGTAGGAAAACCAGACTTTATATGATACATGATTTTATGCAGTAAAATGCACACAGCATCAGGAAATACAGAGGAATACAGCAGGAATACAGCAGGATAAAGGAACAAATCAAAAACTATCATGAAGAAGCAACCAATCCAATCCTGAATGTGGGGCATTCTATACGGCAAATGACCTAGTTTCTTCAGCAAATCAGTGACATCTAAAAAAAGGAGCTGGGGGTGGGGAACTGTTTTGGGCTAAAAGAGATGTAGACACATAACAATCCAAGCAACATGTACACTTTACGTGGATCCTAATTAAAACCATTAGGTTTAATTTTTGAGATAGAAGGGCAATCTGAACATGGCCTTGATATTAAATGATACTAAGGAATTACTTTTAATTTTATTTTGATAACAGGAAGGTAGCTATGTTACTAAAAATGTCCTTATTTGATAGAGAAGCATGATGAGCTATTTGCAGGTAAAATGACAATGCATGTTGACAAAATGTGTTTGGGAAAATGTTGATACGTGTTGAAGCTGGGTGATTCAAATATTGGTTATTTTTATACTCTTCTCTCTACTTTTGTTTTGGCTTAAATTTTCCCTAAGAAGGTCAGAGTTCAGAGGGCTAAAGAAATGGCATCCAGGCAGACTCAGCCTCAGGATGGATCAGGATCAGACGTGTGGCACGTCCCCACAGAACAGAGCCCTTGAGACCTGGAGCGCTGAACACACACCTCCACTGTACCACTTGAGCTGTTTACTGGCCCATTCCCTATCTATCTATGAGATATATATAGATATAGATATAGATATACCTCACTATATGTAACTGTGTATTATATATGAACCATATATCCCATTCCACGCCCATCTCTCTCTCCCTCTCTCTCTCTCTCTCTCTATACACACACACACACACACACACACACACACACACACACACACACACACACACACACACACATATCAGTACATACTGAGCCAAGAGCACTGTCGTGGGGGTAACACTGGAGAACCAAGCAGTGTTGTCACAAACATTACCTCTCTATATTGGAATTGTCTCTCTGGACTGATGCAGGCAGCAGTGACATTGGTACAAACCTCACCATTGACATCCACTGATGGTGGAAATTGACATGCTGAACTCTGAACTTCATGGTCATCTGGACTCTGGAATGTCTACAGGAACAAAACAACAGGACTAATTTTAAAAAAAGGAAACCACCATGTTGAATTTTGAAGTGAAATTATTCTGAAAATTCTAAACCAGCTGGTGACATGTCATGAGATTGTTAGTAGGAGATGAGTATTTAAAATAAGACTTCACTACTGAATAAATCAAATGTTTTATTTTATTTAATGAATAAATTTTTCAAATAATATTTTCTCTCAAAATAATTAACTGTGGTTGAGTCATTATCTTTTATTATTGTAAATACTTTATTAATGTTTGGGGGTCAAGATTATACACCATCAATTATCATCATAATATGCTATTCCTTTATTAAATATCCCCACGTTTCAAGCATATATATAGGTGCCTCCTATGAAGATACACCACCACAGAGCTTTTATGAGACATAAAAATAAATGTTTATACATTACCAGAACTAAAAGGGAATTGACTGCTTACCAAAATCACCCTCTACCAGTTACTTTAGAAATAAGAATACTGAGAATAATAGTGGTACATAGACTTGCCCTTATTAACACAATTTAGGAAGTACTAACAATCCAATTTTCTCCTTCTGAGCCTGGGGATCCCTGCAATTAAAACCACCACTTTAAAAACCCCTTAGACAAAGATATACCCTGTGTTAACAGTAACTCAGTGCTCTGTCTAACAGAATACGAGTCTGAGTCCAAGGCAGAGCTAAGAAAGACCAAGCATTTTGTAGTCTGTCAACATGCATTTCTCAGTCTCTATCTCACCTCAAGGAGCTCTGCATACAATAAATAAGATTATGTAAATACAGAAATAATAAAGCATTGTTATGAGTGAAGTGACAGTAAGGGAGGTAAAGAAATCTGAGTTTAGACAAATTGAGGATAGTGGCTAAAATTTGAACAGGAAAGTGCTGAAGAGGATGGAAATGACATGCTTCATGATGTTTTATTTCTTAAGTTGGGTATTTAATGCATGGTATGATAATGTTCTTACTCTTTATACTTGAATGTCTGAACTATTTCATAAATACTTGTTAAAATAATAAAAGGGAGGGATCAATGAAGAAAGTCTTGAGGGGACAGGCTTCTTCAAAACAGGTTAAAGATCCTGTTTGCATATTTGCAGGACATATATTAAGTGAACCTTAAAAATGCATTCCAATATACACTAGATGCAGACAAATACTGTTTGATTCCACTTATACGAGGTACCTAGAATAGCCAAATTCACAGAGTCAGAAAGTACATTGGTAGATGCCAGGGGTCAGGGGGGTCTGGGGGTGGGGAGGGGGAATGGGGAGTTAGTGTTTAATGGGGACAGAGCTTCAATTTAGGAAGGAGAAAAATTCGGAAGATGGATGATGGTGAGAATTGCACAACAATGGGAACGAACTTAGTGCCACTGAACTGTACAGCTAAATATGGTTAAAATAGTTTGTTTTATATTATGTGACTTTTAACACAATTTAAAAAACATTAAAGAAATAAAATAAACACGTTAAAAACAAACAAAAACAAACAAACAAAAAAACCCAAAAAACAAACAAACAAAAAGAAAGGAGAAACCTGAGATACAGTGTAAAAGTCAGGAAGTTTATTAGAAATTCAAGGAAAAACTTTCCTTACATCTACTGCTTTGCTGATCAGATAACAATCGGTTATATCAAAACTAGCTATATGTGTAAACAATGGCCCACTGGGTGATCATCACTAAGATTAAAAGCAAATATGACTGTAATTAAATAAAGAAAACATGATATAAAAACTACGGACAGTTAGACAATGCAAATGTTCATATAGTATAATACTACTTGAAAGAAATGAAAATAACAGTTATACATTGTCACTGAATAAGGGAAGGCCTGATATATCCTAGCATTTTCAACAAAATTCCATTTCTATTCACTAGAAAATTGATGAAATCAGGATTCATATGGTTTCTCTTATGTTGATATAACTGGTTAGTCTTCAGTTATTACTCAATTTGCCAGGGCTGATTAACTAGACAATTTGAATACAGTTTATAAGCAAAATAAAACTGACCCACCAGGCCAATTATCCAGTCTTCTTGCCTTGTTGGAAACCCAGTCCTCTCACTAGAAAATGGTGGATAGTTTCCACTCCAAGATAGTATCTGTGACAGGGGGTCAGACCTAGCTATTGGTTGTGGCTTTGATCACAAACACAAAAGCCCAAGAAGTAATTTGTGTGTGTTAGGTTGCTTTGGATCTGAATTTTTTAATTTAAGCTCTTGCAGCATTGGATAGAACATTAACTAGCTCATCGGTGTTCACCAATAATGGCCACAAAATAAAACTCAAATGCATTAGCTATGTCTATTAAATAAAGTTTTATGTTCTCTGTTTATACATTGAAAAAGATTAGCATATTATATATTCCCTAAGAGGAAAAATAAAACCACTGAACCTGTCTTTATATATATATATACTTTTTTTTTGCCTATAATCTTCAGTTGATATTTTATTCCATTTGTCAAACTCTCCCTCAATAGAAAAACTCTCTCTCCATAACTGTTCAAATAACTAGTTGAAAAGAGAAATATATATTCTAAATCTTATTTTAAATAGCTTTTGAAAACATTTGTAAGTTTGGCATTATTTGGAGAAACCATAACATTAGCTAATGATTAGCTTCATAAAAAGAATGTAATTTTAATTAGAGTGTTTTGGCATCATAGTGAAGTAAAAAATCACAACGAATCTGGAAATGATTTGTGTGCATGTCGGGTAAGGGGTCTCATTACCCTGGATCAAGAGAAAAAATCTCTTGCTTTTGAGGCAGAATTGTCTTCCTTAAAAATCTTTCATTCAGCAAAAAAGATACATGCACCCCAATGTTCACTGTAGCACTATTTACAAAAACCAGGACATGGAAGCAACCTAAATGTCCATTGACAGAGGAATGGATAAAGATGTGGTACATACATACAACGGAATATTATTCAGCTGTAAAATGAATGAAGTAATGCCATTTGCAGCAACATGGATGGACCCAGAGATTGTTACACTGAGTAAAGTAATTCAGACAGAGAAGGACGAATACCGAATGATACCACTTATATGTGGAATCTAAAAAAATGGGACAAATGAACTTATTCACAAAACAGAAATAGAGTCACAGATGTAGAAAACAATCTTATGGTTACCAGGGGGGAAAAAGGGAGAGGGATAAATTGGGAGATAGGGATTGACATATACACACTACTATATATAAAACAGATAACTAATAAGGACCTACTGTATAGCACAGGGAACTCTACTAAATACTCTGTAATGACTTATATGGGAAAAGAATCTAAAAAAGAGTGGATATATGTGTATGTATAACTGATTCACTTTGCTGTACAGCAGAAAGTAACACAACATTGTAAATCAACTATACTCCAATGAAAAATTTTTAAAAAATCGTTCATTCAGCAGATATTTATTAAGCAACATGACTGTCTTCTTTGACCTGTCTCTTCAGTGCATAAATATGTTACTCCATGCCTTTTTTTTTTCCTTTGGACTGTTTATTTCAAACTGTACTTTTATTATTCCATCCAGTTTTACATTTTTTTAATGCCAAGGGCAACTTGATTAGATTTGCCTATTTACCAAAAAAAAAAAAATGCTATTGTAAATATCATCTAGCACATGGTTAACATTGCTATTAAAACATAAACAATCATCTTAACAAATTGCACATAAATAAAACAGAATTTTTAGAGAGGATCCCTCTTAGATCTAGGGACCATATCCAGGATTAGCTCCTGATTTTCAAGGATTTTGGAAATATTTGAGTTCTGACAGGTCTAAAATTTGTGCCAAAGGAAAAATCTATTAATTATATAATAAAATCTGGACATTAAACTTAAAAGCAAATCAAATTGAAGAAGTTAGAGCCAAAATTACATAATTATTTTGAATTATGACTATAGGACATTTCAAAATTTGATTAATTCGTATTGACAGAAAATTGCACCTGTTGGAGATTAATAAGTATTTGAAATAGTTTTTAAACTATGCATGGAGTGACATAATGTATGAATAAAAATATAAGATTTCTGATTGACAATGAGTGGTTGAAAAGTTAATAAATTGACTTTTCCTCAATAACTAGAAGTATTCATTCCTTTTCTTGAAGATTACAAAAACTACTAGAATTTTCTGTAAAGACTGAGTATAAGACTCACATAAGCAAGCTGTCAAAATGGAAAAATAAATACTCACTGGCTGTTTTCCAGGGGGTTCAACATTCACAATACATTTTCCATGCTTTTTCTCCATTTTCTACCACACGCTTAACTCCAGGAACAATTTTTATTTTGAACAGTGGCCTTTATACCTGGAATTTTCAGAAATAATTGAGTTGATTGATGCTACCATGTTATGAACTATGATGCATCAGTGCAGGTATGAACTAAATTAAGTAATAAGCTATCATTCCCCAATATAGGATCTACCTTAGAGGAAAAAGTAAGGTAGTAATTAATACAACAAACAAGAAAACCAATCTTGCCTATGGGAGCTATTCCCTCCTGGCTCTCCAAAGAGAAAAAAAAAATTCTCAAATTGTAAGTCATGTTACATTGTCTTAACTTTTAGCAACGTCTCTCTCATTTACCCTTCCTCCTGACTTTGGGGCTGTCTCCATGGTAAAATTCTGGAGCAGGTGATATTTGCCATTGCTTTCTTTCCAACTAAGCATGGCCATCTTCTCTCCCCTCGTTGGCACCTCCTCTTTTATGTGCATAGCTCTCTCCTCCCTAGGCTTTACCACTTTCAGGCTCTCCTCCCATGCTCTAAAACTTTCCAGTACTCCTCCCTCAGCTTCCAGAAAAATGTGTCTATCCTGAGCTCACTTCCTCAGAGCTCCAACTCTGAGAGCTGGTAAATTTGATCTAAAAATGTATTCACCAAGGTCTTCCATCTTTCAGAAGGGCACTAGGAAATTTAGTTAAAGGGAAATGATTTAACAAGTTTCTTCCAACGTCTTCATATTTAACTGCTGAGGCAGCCTCTGCTTTACACAGGTAGAAATGTCACTGTGACTCAGCAAAATCTAAATTGCAATAGGCTGGAGTTTAGAAATAACTATCAATCTAGAAGTTAACAATTAGTATCCAACACATATATCCTGAGAGATCTTCACAAAAGTGGCACAGAAAGTTCTTGGTGAAGAATGGTACTTGAATAATGTAAGTTTTAAAAAAATGACTCATACAGTAAATAATCAAAAGCTAATTCAAAAATAATGGTCTTTAATGATAAATATATCACGAGCACTAATTGACTAGCTAGAGATTCATCTAATTTAATACATCTCAATCTACCAATAACATGTAAACCATCTATTCCAACCCTGCCAATTTGCAATTGAAAACATTGAGGCCCCAAGAGGAGAACTGACAAAACCAGTTTAATCATCGTGGTCAGAACCTCCTGCTGTCTTTCAGACTAGTAGCCACCCGTATGTCCCAGATCAGGATGAAGAAAGGCAGACAATCCATTAGAGAGTTCATTAGCTTTCCTTTTCTTAAAAAAAAAAAAAAAGCAAATATTCAAGTTCCAGAGTTGGAAAGGATTGGGGAGACTTCTTTGGAATGCTTACTCCTGGGCCTCACTAAACCTAAAGGGAGTTTGGTACTCTGCTTAGATGACTCTAATGCACACCAAAGTCTGAGAAGCACTAACTTAGAAAATGTTGTAAAGAAAAGTGATGGAATTCCCTGAACTATTTAGGAAGAAATATTTTGTGTGTGTGTGTAGTTTAACCCTTTCAAAAGTCTTCTTATAAATGTATTCACCATTTTTAGCTTAAGAGTTCTAATTGGAATCAACTAAAACAGAATGTCATTGCCTCGGCTTCTAAAATAAATAGGCAATGAAAAATGTATGGAAGAGGGGAGAGAGTGAGAGAGTCATTTGTTTCGAAAAGCAGTATAACACAATGCCCGCCAAGAAATGACTTGGGCCTGTCGGCTCTAAGAATCCATGTGAATGAAATGTTTCAATAGTATTGAACACTGATAATAACATCAGCATCAATCGCACTTGAAGTGACTACAAACTGGGCTTTTTTTCCAGGCTGGCTACATGTTTGACACACTGCTAGCTTTCCCTAATAATTAGCCTCTCTTTCACTTTCATAGTAAGCAAACCCCAGAATATTTAGCTGGGTACATGCCTGCCAACAATAAAGGCTATCCTGCCCAACTGCCCATGTAGCAAGGTGTGGCCATATGACTAAATCCTGGCCCATGGCATGAGAAAAGAAGGTATACGTGCAACTTCTGGTTGTCTACTTAAGAGCAAGGAATATGCCCTTCCTTTTCATTCAAAAGCAGATCAGTGGGTGAGCCATCCTGTAACACAGAGATTAGAGCAATATCCTATGAACAGTGGAACAGACAACTGGAAGAAGGCTAACCTCTAAATTTTTAATAATGAAGAGCTGCTGCAGCCCCTAAAATTCTATAACAGCTGGATTGCATTCTTAGTAATATACTATCTTATGATGGTAGGAAGACACTATCTTAATTTGACCCTGGAGCACCATAACCACAGAGTAGATAAAATTTCACAGGCATTCATTTGCATCTATACCTTTTTTTGGTAGCCTACAGAGGAATAAATAATTTGATACTTGTGCAGTAACTGCACAAGTAATCACACTTTCAAAATGCCTGATTAATTAAAGAGTTGCAAAACCAAATTGCAAAGTACTGAAGAAAGTATGTTACTGTGAAATTCATATGATCTCTATTTTGTCAAAGAACAGTTTAATACAGGTATTACTACATTACTCAACAGGACAGAGTAGAACACACCCGGATTAACACGGATATGGGTAAATCCGGGATTGCCACTTTGCCCAACCCTGGGGGTGCTTTTTGCATCCTAGGTTATGAAATTGGTGACTCTTATAGTGTTTCCAACTATCTTCATAGTCAGACATTCTATACCTGGGTATATTTCACAGTTAAGTCAGGATTCCCTATAAGGACTCTTCGATCTCTGGTGAAATTTTAGCCAAAAGAATTGGAAAACTTTGTTAGTGAAATAGTGAAGGTGCTTTGTATTTGGCCATTCTTTAGCCAAAAGAATTTGGTGGTCTCTTTCAAATTCACCTATTAATGCTCTGTCAAATTGTTTTATATTTTTATCCACACACACAAAAAACTCCTGGGTTTAAATTACACCATAGTCTGACAGTTAAATCAAGTTTGGTCCACTAACTAGCTGAGACCAGTAGGACAGCTCCTGTTCCCTGATTTGGAGTAATTTTTAGCCAAAGCGATTATTTTAGTTCATCATTTTTATTGTTTGACATAGTAACTAACAAGCCAAACAAGAAGTTTAAAAATATAGTGGTTAGTGTTAATTAGTATTATTCAACTAATTTAAATGCATGAAAAAATCATTATAACATACACAAATGTGCAAAGAACTTTTCAAAAGACCTTTCAGAACTGGTATGTATTCAATTAGTGCTTTGCACAAAATCTGTAAATATAGAAGTTAAAAAAAGGAAAATTTCATACATTTCCTTATGTGATTATCATAAAAGAATTTTTTTTTTTTTACGAATTCATTTCCCAAAATCTAGGACAGAATTCTATGACACAATGTTATTTCAGCAAATTTAAAATAATGAAGTATTATTTAGGTAACATCTTGGATCAACAATAATTAGTACTACTCAAATTGGGAGCAAGCAACTGTTTGATCCGTATCAGTGATTTTTTTCTAATTTCACATTACGCTAGATTCCATTCTAAGTCTACTTTAAAATGTCAAATGTGTTTTTATTGATAGAATATTGAGGGTTTTTTATTCATTCATCAAGTGAATTGATGAAAACATATCAGGTATTTTTCTGGGCAATGGGGATTTATACAGCAATAAATAAAATAGGCAAGCACTTGTCCTGTTGGAGTTTATATTCCAGCCTTATTACAGTTCACAATGCATGTAACATTTTACCTTTGATTATAAATTTTAAACTTTGTTTAAATAGTAGTTGTGTTTTACTGCGGGAAATGCTCTGCTTTTATAAATGGATGTAATTATGTTTGAGTTAAAAGGATTCTAAACATTCAGGTCAAACGCCAGTGAATGAAGTGAACCCTTATGCCAGCCTCTCTGTGCTACGTGCCGTGACCGGGAGCTCGTCTGTTTTCTAGGGTTCAGTATTCCTTTCTGGGTTGACTCTCCTGCTAGATCTTTCCTCCCTATGTTGAGTTGAAGACTTCATCTCAGTAACTTCAACCTGTTTACCCAGGTTCTGTTTTCTAGAAAGATATACAAAATTAATAAAATTCTTCTCTTAAATAGTAGGTCAATTATTTTGGCACTACAACTGTGTCCCTCATTATTCAAGACATTTTTTAAAAATCTGCTCCTTAAAAGACAAAAGTGACTCACTTGAGTTTTACGTAAGTCCTATTAGTATTTTTAATGGGTGGAAGGAAGGAAGGAAGGGAGGGAGGGAAGGAGGGGAGGAGCAAGGGAGGGACGGAGGGAGAGAGAGAGAGAGAGAGAGAGAGAAGAAAAGGAAGGAAGGAAGGAAGGAGGGAGGGAGGGAGAAGGAAGGAAGGAAGGAAGGAGGGAGGGAGGGAGGAAGAAAATAGCACCACAGCACCATCTGTTGTTGCAAAATGTCACTGCAGCCCCCTAAATGGGCCTTAACACCCGGATGTTAAGTCCTTTCCAGGACAACTATGACATATACTACGGAGAGATGTGGCTTTATAACTGGGTGCACTCCTCTGACCATAACTTAATCTTCATAACCTCTCAAGAATTAAGTGTTATTATCCCCACGTCCTTGATGAGCCATCAAATCTTAAAGAAACAATGAGTCCCAAGCTAAGTTTAGTGTGTGAACCTGAGGTTTCCCCAGACACTCATCCAACAATCATTTCTTTTGCTTTTTTTTTTTTTTTTTTTTTTTTGTACGCGGGCCTCTCACTGTTATGGCCTCTCCTGTTGCGGAGCACGGGCTCCGGACGCGCAGGCTCAGCGGCCATGGCTCACGGGCCCAGCCGCTCCGCAGCATATGGGATCTTCCCGGACCGGGGCACGAACCCGCGTCCCCTGCATCGGCAGGCGGACTCTCAACCACTGCGCCACCAGGGAAGCCCCAACAATCATTTAATTAAGGTCATTCTATAATTATTGTACATTTTCGTTAAGAATAATGGGGAGAGAGAAATTATACATTTAAATGGGTAAATCTTATAATGTGAATTATATCTCAATAAAGCTATTAGAAGAAAAGATTAATAGCAGGGAGGTAGAGGGAGTGGAGTAAAAAATATTTATAAGTGAATCAGTCAAAGAGATCAAGCAAACTATTGAAAAGAATAATAAACATGCTGGTAACTTACCTCAAGATGCATCAGGGAGGCCTGGATGTTAACAAGACAGGGATGGTGTTGAGGGCTGGAAATAGACTATCCATGGGGACAGGAAATGCAAGAATCTATTTCTAAAACATAGAAAGGGCTTAGCAAATTCAGCCAAGGTTGCCAGCCTTCTAATCATACAAACTCTACAGTCCCTGACTGGGATTTAGGCAGATAGATGATTAGCACTCAGGTGTCCACATTGGAGAAGTTTAACTTTCCAACAGGTGTCCCGAGTACAGAAATTAGAAATCTGTTAAGAGCTCTGCAGTTTTGCAGTCTGTCAAGATCTGCTAGGAGTCAATAGGGCCCTAGCACCTGGAGCTAAAATTCCTGGGAAAGACCCAGTCTTCAGGAATGGGGCCTTAAAAGAACGAGGTCCTGGGGCTTCCCTGGTGGCGCAGTGGTTGAGAGTCCGCCTGCCAATGCAGGGAACACGGACTCGTGCCCCAGTTTGGGAAGATCCCACATGCCGCGGAGCAGCTGGGCCCGTGAGCCATGGCCGCTGAGCCTGCGCGTCTGGGGCCTGTGCTCTGCAGCGGGAGAGGCCACAACAGTGAGGCCCACGTACCGCAAAAAAAAAAAAAGAACTAGGTATTGTAAAACTGCAAGCACTACTGGGATACAAAAGGGAATCAACTAGATGCTAATCAGCAACTCAAAAGGGACCTTCACCTTATCAGAGGCTACAAACTAGCTCACAGATAAGGGCTTATAAGCAAGCATCAAACCCCTGCTCAGGTCCGCAACAAGTGTTTACTGCAGGACACTGTTGTCAGAGTGTTCAGAGCTTGAGATTTGATACTGGTTCACCTAATCTGGGTTGAAAGTGTCAGAAGATGAGCATATGAAGCATGCCTGCCCAGCACTTCAATAATTTTTTTCTCTGATATGGTCAGTTCTGGAACTTGGGCAGAAACAGAGGTAAAACAGGGGCTACAGGTTGGAAGGTTTGGTGGACTTAGCTGGGAGGACTAGAGACAGGTTCAGAAAAGATGTATTTCTGTATCTCCTTTTACTGAACCCACTGCAAAAATCTAATTTTTCTATTTCTACTTTTTCAGTCCTCCAATCCCTTTTCTGCAAGGCATTCACGTTGTTCCACCTAAAATTAAATAAGATATGTCACTTTCCGGCTCAAAACTCCTCAATGGTATTCCTCTGGGGAAAGGAAAATCACTAAAACTTAGCAAAACGTATAAGATCTAAAGTAAGTTAGCCCCAGCTGACTTCATTGTGCATTCATGCAGACAACACTTGCTGTGTCCTAGCCACACTGCTTTTGGAAAATTAGGAAATATCTCAAATATACAAAGAGATATAAAGAATTTTACATGGAACACCCATATATACTCTATCACTCATCCTCAGAGACAAATCATTATAAAACATGTATGAATCTCACAAGTAAAAAGCTGAGCCGAAGAAGTCAGACACAAAAGAGTACACACTATACCAATTCCATTCCTGCTATGTTCGCAATCAGACAGAGTGGTCCGCGGTGTTAGAAATCAGAACAGTGTTTACTTTGGGGGAAGGAAAAAGGAGGTGGTGTTTGGGTGTGGGCACATGGCAGGCTTCTGAAGAGCTGGTAAGGTTCTGTTTCTTGATTGGGGTATGAGTGTGTTCACTCGGTGAAAACTCATTGAGCTGTGCCTTATGATATGTGCATTTTCTGCACATATGTGTATTTCAACTAAAAAACATTTTAGAAAAATGATACTAATTAGAATAGCTTAACATTAAAAGTATATGAAAAGATGATTTAGGGGCTTCCCTGGTGGCGCAGTGGTTGAGAGTCCGCCTGCCGATGCAGGGGACGCGGGTTCGTGCCCCGGTCCGGGAGGATCCCACATGCCGCGGAGCGGCTGGGCCCGTGAGCCATGGCCGCTGAGCCTGCGCGTCCGGAGCCTGTGCTCCGCAAAGGGAGAGGCCACAGCAGTGAGAGGCCCGCGTACCGCAAAAAAAAAAAAAAAAAAAGATGATTTAACAGTATAATTCCAATTCTAAAATCTTCTTCATTTAATAATAAATTCTTATACTTTTTGCTATTTTAATTTATTGAGCAAATATTACCTGTTAGTTGCCAGGTACACACATTGGTTAAACATAGGGGCCAGGTTCCTGCCTTCAGGAAGCTTACCTAATATACTGTTGCTGTGATGAACATTTATTAAAGAAAAATCCATTGAGCACCCACAATGTGTTAAACTGGGAAAAATCTTCCATCCTTTACAGAGCAAACTTGTATTTATTTACACAATGGACCTACTGCAGAACATGTCTCATCCTGATGAAATGAAGAGATGTAGAGCTGGAAAATGGTAAAAGTTGCGTCTTCTTTAACAAAAAAAGAAAAGTTCAGTCAGTGATACATTTAATAAATAATATACAGTATCACTAATTAAAAAAATAATGGGGCTTCCCTGGTGGCACAGTGGTTGAGAGTCCGCCTGCCGATGCAGGGGACGCGGGTTCGTGCCCCGGTCCGGGAGGATCCCACATGCCGCAGAGCGGCTGGGCCCGTGAGCCATGGCCGCTGAGCCTGCGCGTCGGGAGCCTGTGCTCCGCAACGGGAGAGGCCACAGCAGTGAGAGGCCCGTGTACCGCAAAACAAAAACAAAAACAAAAATAATGAAGGAAACAGAATTAGAGTGTTCTAATAAAGTTTTATTACATTAATTGCATATAGTTACAGTAAGTAGGTTGGCAATACAGGGGGAAAGTAACTCTGTAAGGCTGACTTGGAAGGATAGTTAAAAATTATTTCTTATTAGCATAGTGACCACTAAAATATTTGTTTTAAATTACTGGAAAACACATTTTTCCTTTTGGGTAAGGAAAGCATTTCCATACCCAGTCCCTACCATGTGCTCACGTGTCTATATGCTATTCAGCATCCTTTGTTTATAGGTAAAATTAACACCAACAAATGGAATTGACTTTTGTTAGTGCTTTAAAGAATATTTACTGATTTATATATCAATCTCACTAACATCAAAGATACAGGTCACAATGCCCTTCTGAATTCACTGCTTCAAGTAGCGGTTATCAGTCCTGTTTGCACACTTTTTGAAAAATATAGATTTCTGGATCACCCTTGAGGATTCTGATTCAGTAGGACTGCAGTAGAGTGCGTGTACCATCAACATTGATTTAAACCTGTGAATTACCAAGAATTCTAAGTAACAGAATCCAAATTTGTAAGTTTATTATTCTCAGCATTGCTATTTTCTTTTTCTGAATTTTCTCTGGTATTTCAGCAGATAGCAGGCATAAGTAAATATTTATCGGAAGTATTTAATTGAATGCCTTTATAAGATTACTGCAAAAAGTAGTAGAAAACAAAATTATTAATTGAAAATAGTGATAACACATTTAAAATTTTACTTATATATCAAAATGATTTAAAGAGAAAATGAAATGAAAATAATGTTGGCACAATCTAAAAAGAAGATGTGGTAATATGTAAATCTATTTAAAACACCCTTACCATATAGAATGTATTTTCCTTATTACATATGGAATTAGTGTATTAGAGACTACAACTTTATAATAATAAAAGACTGTAATCACATTTGGTAACTTTCTATTTAATCATAACAGCTTTCCAGCATAAATAAATGGATTGGATTTACTTTGTATGAAAATTGTATTATCAAAAACCTCACAAAGTAGAGGCTATCCACATTAAATGGGCAGGTCTAATATATGGTACTGTTACATCTAAATGTTGTTTTGCGGATGAATTCACTATCATTTTAGTGTTAGTTGAATTGGTCATTAAGTAATCTTGTTTTAGAAGTGGTTATTTTGGTCACTGTAGCTTTATGCTGGCAGTTACTGACATTGGATTCACCCATGGTACTAATAGTAGTTGTGCTAGTTGGTTCAGCTGAAGTGGTGGCAACTGTGGTAGTAATACTCTCAGTAGAAGTGGTGGAAGCAGTTGTGTCTGTTGTGGTTGTACCCTCAGTGGTAGTGCCGGCCGTTGTGGTAGTTGGTTGAGTTGTGGTGGTGGCCACTGTGGTAGTCGTGGTCTCAGTAGAAGTGGTGGAAGCAGTTTTGTCTGTTGTGGTTGTACCCTCAGTGGTAGTGCCGGCCGTTGTTGTGGTAGTTGGTTGAGTTGTGGTGGTGGCCACTGTGGTAGTCGTGGTCTCAGTAGAAGTGGTGGAAGCAGTTGTGTCTGTTGTGGTTGTAGCTTCAGTGGTAGTGCCGGCCGTTGTTGTGGTAGTTGGTTGAGGTGTGGTGGTGGCCACTGTGGTAGTTGTAGTCTCAGTAGAAGGGGGAGAATCAGTTGTGTCTGTTGTGGTTGTACCCTCAGTGGTAGTGCCGGCCGTTGTCGTGGTAGTTGGTTGAGGTGTGGTGGTGGCCACTGTGGTAGTTGTAGTCTAACCAGAAATGGAAGAATCAGTTGTCTGTTGTGGTTTCAGCCTTAGTGGTAGTGCCGGCCGTTGTCGTGGTAGTTGGTTGAGGTGTGGTGGTGGCAACTGTGGTAGTCATAGTCTCAGTAGAAGTGGTGGAAGCAGTGGTGGCTGTTTTGGTCATACCCTCAGTTGTATCTGTGATCGTTTTTTCAGTTGAAGTGGTGTCTGTTGCAATTGTGGTTTCTGTGGAATCAGTGGTTGGTATACTTGTAGGTTCCGTTGAAGTGTGCTCAGTGATGGTAGTCATGGTACTGGATGTTGTGGTAGAATCTGTTGTGCTAGTGGCAACTGTAGTTTTGGAACTAGCAGATGAGCTTGTTTCAGTCAATGAGATTGTCCCCTGGTTTTGAGTAAGTTGTATAAAAATGGGGGCATTATTATTTTTCCCATTATACACCAGAGACACTATGAGTACTCCAATTGCCACTGTTATCACAGAAGCTAAGAGACAAGCCAGGAATATTTTCCACAGAGACCAGCCACTAAACAAATTTCGTGTCACCTGAAAAGGATTTAAATATAATTACTGAAGTTGAAACCAAATGTTGCAAGAAAAATGTCATTTATAATCTTTTTATATATAGATTATTTCAGTGGAAGAATGTATAAACATAAAAAATACCTTAATAGCCTGTAGTAATAAATATTGGCTCAAGTTTAATGTTTCATTTGGGAAAGGCTTGTTCTTTGTAATAGGAATAAAGGAATATCCACTGATCTGTCTGCTTTCTTTTCATATGTATTTAAAGCTAAAAGAAATACTAAATGTCATCTTAGAAACTGTTTATTCCTCCCACCATCAAATGAAGTATCTACACATGTGTGTCTGACTGCTGCATACAGAGATTTGAGGGACCCAAAATATCACCTGATAAAATCTTCTCCCTTCATTGGCCTATCAACTATCAGATTTGTGTCTGCTTTCTAGCCTTCCATTTTAAATGCATTAATTAATGGCCTATCAAATATTCTAGCTAGGTGTTCATACAGGTTAGTAATGGCAGCATGAAAATCAGAGTTGAATACATTTGTTGAAATCCATCTTGTGCTGCCACCAGCTATTTTCACTGTGTAAGATGTTAACCTCTTTGATCTTATTTTTTCATCCATAAAAATCTATAAGATTAGAATAGGGATTAATGTCAGTAATATTACTTTGTAATATCTCTCTAATCTGTTACTGTAGAGGAAACATTGCATAGTATAAAACATGTAAGGCTTGAGACAAGAGAGTCTTGAATTTGAATTCCATACCATTAATATTCCGAGCAAGTTTCTTAACTTGCCTAATTCTCAACTTGCCTTGTATCAAAAGTGGGGATAATAATATCTACCTCCAAATGTTATTGAGAAAATTAGAATAAGAAACATCCTTCAAATTAGATTTTTGCAGAAGGCGGGGCTTTATAGTAATTAAGGGCATAGCCATTGGAATCTAACAGATTTAGGTTTAAATTTTAAATCCACCTTTTACTAGATAGATGGCGGTATGTGGAAATTTGCCATGTCTTGCAAAGCCTCAATTCCCTTGCATGGATAATATCACCTATTTAATAAAGCTAAACAGTAAATAAGGAAACAGTATGAATAACGTTGTCCTAGCACTTTCTAAGTACTCAAAAAACATTTGATTTCACTAATTAGCTCATTCTTATCTATTTTCTTATGACTGAAAACAATCACTAAAGGAAACAAAGAGCACATATGTCATTGGAGCATGTAGGGTAACTCTTCAATTTTCCAAAATAGTGGACACTGTCTCAGACAATACACCACAATTTGGGTGTTGAGAGTGACACCCACTAGGCAATCAGAAGCAGTTCAAGGGCATTGGGTACCAAGGCTAAGGGAATTTGTGGCACCAACTAAGACAGCCCAGTGACTAATGGCGCCTCCTGCCCCATGTCATCTAGGCCTTAGAAAGGAAATCAAAGAGGGAGGAGAGGAAGGACGATACTCACACCTCTGAGGAAAATTACCCTCATTTTTTGTTTGAATTTTTAAAAAGAGGAGCAAGATTAATAAAAACTCATCTTAACCTAACCTGAGACCCGTGCTCAAGTGCTATTACTGCTACTATCTAGATGTGTGAATTCTTACAAACAATCTAAACCTCCTAGACCGCGATGTTGTCCATCTGTGGCTAAGTAAAGGCATCTAAAATAACTTTCAGCTCTCTGATTGGTCTGGTTTGTTTGAGGTCATCAGAGATATATTCTCTAAATAATTCTATCAAAATCCTTCTTCCACAGTGTTTCTTGTCATTAAGAGTTTATCCTCTCTTCTCTTATCAAAGTCTTTCCAAACTGTCTCTATAGCAGGATTAATCAGAGGAGGGGTGTAGTCCAGGGCCAGAAGAATCGAACCAAACTGCCAGGCATCAGTAGCAATCAGTCAAAATCAAGTTTTCACCTGGAGTAGGGGGTGGAATGGAGGAAAGACTCGGAGATCAGGTCTCAAGGTGAAGAAAACAGAATGATGAGAAACAGCGTAAAGAACACCGGAAATCTGCTTCCAGGCACCAAACCAAGGCAAGGCTAAATATTGTCTAAGTCAAGGTTGAAAACACACGAGGTCAGAAACAGGAGGCTAACAGAAGGCCCACAGTTATGCTCAGAAGCAGGAAGGGAAGGAGAGTGAGCCAGATCACCCACAGACTAGGGCCCCAGGGCTTTAACACATGACTTCACCTTCCACTGAGCAAGGGTTACAGTGTCATTCACTGTCAATGCATTTGCTGTCATCAGCTACTTGGTCCTCCAAAAAAAGGAACCCAAAACTTTGCTTTTTTTTTTGATGCTTATATATTTTCCCTAAACTTTATAGGTGTTTTTTCTTTCCATCAAGATCATTAGTTCCTTAAATTAAGAGTCCCATAATTCTACCTCTTCTGCATTCCCTCTCAGTGATTTGACATGTTCAAAGGATGCTGTAGATTTTCAAAAGAACAATGTTAATTGATTGAATGTTTTTCTCTAATATTAGATCAAAAACACTTCCATGTGGATTATATCATAACCCAGAGAAACAGTGTCACCCCAGACATTACCTGAAAATGTTGGGATTCTCTGTTTGGAAAATTTGGAAGTCCAAGGGTCCCTCTGTTGATGCAGATGTCATTTAAATTGGGACCAGCATCACCAGTTACATCAATTGATGTTGCAAACTTACAGGCTGAACTCTGAGCTTCATCGTTTCCAAGGTTCGGGAATGGCTGTGTACAGAAAAGAATAGGAGAAAAATAAGATGCTATTGTATTTTGTGTCTAAAGTAATACAATTCGGACAAATATAAATTAGATTATGTCATATTATGGCTTATTTGATCAAACAAGATCATTTGAAACCTGAGGAATAAATAAATACATTTATTATATTTCTTCTCAAAATAAGAAAATCTAATTAGGTCATCATAAATTACATTTAATTATTTTATATAATTATTCACATTAAAATTCAGACATTATCTTTTACCTTCATCATATTTAAAGGATTTGTTAAATATCATTATGTGGCAAGCTGATGTAGAGAGATATTTTAAAAAGTCCCATAATAGGATGTGGAGAAAAGGGAACACTCCTACTCTGTTGGTGGGAATGTAAATTGGTGCAGCCACTGTGGAAAATAGTATGGAGGACTCTCAAAAAACTAAAAATAGAATTATCATATGACCCAGCAATTCCACTCCTGGGAATATAACTGAAAAAAACAAAAACACTAATTCAAAGAGATACGTGCACCCCAATGTTCATAGCAGCATTATTTACAATTGCCAAAGTATGGAAGCAACCTAAGTGTTCATCAACAGATGAATGGATAAAGAAGATGTGATATATATCTACAGTGGAATCCTACTCAGCCATAAAAAAGAATGAATTCTTGCCATTTGCAGCAACATGGATGGAGTTGGAGTGCATTATGCTAAGTGAAATAAGTCAGACAGAGAAAGACAAATACTGTAAAATAAAAAATACAACAAACTAGTGAATAAAACAGAAAAGAAGCAGACTCACAAATACAGAGAACAAACTATTGATTACCAGTGGGGAGAGGAAAGGGGAAGGAGGATGGGTGGGGAAAGGGTTATTATGAGAATATATAAAATCATATGTATGAAACTTCTGAAAATTGTAAAGAACTATAGGATTTAAAGAATCTTTTATTCAATAAAAAAATTACATACTTCTGTGTAATTCTACATGGCCATAAATTTGTGTGCTTCAGCTAGTATGGAATAATAAATTTCTTTCCAGAAAAAATTTTTTTTAATAAAATAGAATTTAAAAGTCCCAAAATGAAAATTCTAGAGACTTCAAGGCTTATAAAGAACAACACTTTGTGGTCTTATTCATAATGAGAAAATCAAATCTAAAGAGGTGAAGTGAAAGTCTAGGTATAGTAAATTGCAATAGGACACTTCTCCCACTGCAATCAATCAATCAATCAATCAATAAAATTGAAGGGCTTTCAAAGAAGTGAAAATCAGATTACTTAAAATTTAGAGGAAGAAAGAGCTTTTCCAAAGTGATCTAATAATCATAGGCCATTTTATTTTCTGGGAGCATTTGTTGATTCTGAGTATGAGTTGAGGTTCTGACTAACAAAAGAGTCAGCAAAACTTTTGCTGTTCATGTGAGTCTGGCATAACAGACTGGAAAATAGGGGATCCCCAAACACAAGGCCTTTGTAATGTTCTGGAATAGCTCAGGAGGCTGGAAGTCAGGATGGAAAGGCAGAGTAAAGTCTTCGGCAGTATCATAGTGATTAGGAGATAAAATCCTGCTATCAGAAAGGGACTTAAACACAAGACTGGTTTCCCCCTAAGGACATTTGCCATACTTTGAGGCTGCCTGGCATAGGATGTTAAAGAGCTGACCTTGAAATCTCTGAAGGTCAATCTCTGAAGAATATACATACAAACATTATAAACAAAATAATAGTAAATTAAATCCAAAAATATATCAAAATGGTAAAAACTCATAACCAAGAGAGGTCTACCCAGCTACCTAAACTAACTTAGAATGAAAGTTAGTTTAACATTCAAAACAGCTAATATAATTCACCACATTAACAGAAATAAAGGAGAAAAACACATGTGAATATATCAAAAAAATGCAGAAAGACTTCTGGCAAAATTCAACAACCATCTGTGATAAAATTTCTGAGCAAACTAGTAATAGAAGAGATTTTCCATAATCTGATAAAGGATAGCTCCATAAAACCTAAGCTAACATCATAATTAATGGTGAAATATTTCATGTTTCCCCCTGAATTTGGGAACAACACAAAATGTTCACTTTCACCACTTCCATTCAACATTACATTGGAGGTTGTAGCCAGTGCATTGTTAGAAAAACAAAAATAAAGTTATAAAATATGAAAAAACAAAGACATGATTGGGTTTATAGAAAATCAAAAAAGAGGGTCCAAGATGGCAGAGAAGAAGGACGTGCTCTCACTCCCTCTTGAGAGAACACCAGAATCACAACTAACTGCTGAACAATCATCGACAGGAAGACACTGGAACTCACCAAAAAAGATACCCCACATCCAAAGACAAAGGAGAAGCAACAGTGAGATGGTAGGAGGGGTGCAATCATAATAAAATCAAATCCCATACTGCTGGGTGGGTGACTCACAAACTACAGAACACTTATACCACAGAAGTCCACCCACTGGATTAAAGTTTTGAGCCCCACGTCAGGCTTCCAAACATGGGGGTCTGGTAACGGGAGTAGGAATTCCTAGAGAATCAGACTTTGAAGGCTAGTGGAATTTGATTGCAGGACTTTGACAGGACAGGGGGAAACAGACTCCACTCCTGGAGGGCACACACAAAGTAGTGTGCGCATCGGGACCCAGGGGAAGGAGCAGTGACCCCAGGGGAGACTGAACCAGACCTACCTGCTAGTGTTGGAGGATGTTCTGCAGAGGCAGTGGTGGCTCTGTCTCACCGTGAGGACAAGAACACTGGCAGCAGAGCAGAAGTTCTGGGAAGTATTCCTTGCTGTAAGCCCTCCCAGACTCTGCCATTAGCAACACCAAAGAGCCCAGGTAGGCTCCCATGTTGGGTTGCCTCAGGCCAAACCACCAACAGGGAGGGGACACAGCCCCAGCCAACAGCAGTCAAGTGGATTAAAGTTTTACCGAACTCTGCCCACCAGAGCAACAGTCAGCTCTACCCACCACCAGTCCCTCCCATCACAAAACTTGCACAAGCCTCTTAGATAAACTCATCCCCCAGAGGGCAGACAACAGAAGCAAGAAGAACTACAATCCTGCAGCCTGTGGAACAAAAAACACGTTCACAGAAAAATAGAAAAGATGAAAAGGCAGAGGGTTATGTACCAGATGAAGGAACAAGATAAAATCCCCGAAAAACAACTAAACGATGTGGAGATAGGCAACCTTCCAGAAAAAGAATTCAGAATAATGACAGTGGAGATGATCCAGGACCTCGGGAAAAGAATGGAGGCAAAGATCAAGAAGATGCAAGAAATGTTTAACAAAGATCTAGAAGAATTAAACAACAAACAAACAGAGTTGAACAATACAATAACTGAAATGAAAAATACACTAGAAGGAATCAATAGCAGAATAACTGAGGCAGAAGAACGGAAAAGTCACCTGGAAGACAGAATGGTGGAATTCACTGCTGTGGAACAGAATAAAGAAAAAAAAAAAGAAAAGAAATGAAGACAACCTAAGAGACCTCTGGGATAACATTAAATGCAACAACGTTCACACTATAGGGTCCCAGAAGGAGAAGAGAGAAAGGACCCAAGAAAATATTTGAAGAGATTATAATCGAAAACTTCCCTAACATGGGAAAGGAAATGGCCACCCAAGTCCAGGAAGCACAGAGAGTTCCATACAGCATAAACCAAAGGAGAAACACACTGAGACACATAGTAATCAAATTGGAAAAAATTAAAGACAAAGAAAAATTATTGAAAGCAGCAAGGGAAAAATGACAAATAATACACAAGGAAATTCTGATAAGGTTAACAGCTGATTTCTCAGCAAAACACTACAAGCCAGAAGGGAGTGGCATGATACACTTAAAGTGATGAAAGGGAAGAAACTACAACCAAGATTACTCTACCAAGCAAAGATCTCATTCAGATTCAATGGAGAAATCAAAAGCTTTACAGACAAGCAAAAGCTAAGAGAATTCAGCATCACCAAACCAGATCTACAACAAATGTGAAAGGAACTACTCTAAGTGGGAAATAAAAGAGAAGAAAAGGACCTACAAAAACAAACCCAAAACCATTAAGAAAATGGTCACAGGAAAATACATATCGATAATTACCTTAAACGTGAAGGGATTAAATGCTCCAACCAAAAGACACAGGCTTGCTGAATGGATGCAAAAATAAGACCCATATATATGCTGTCTACAAGAGACCCAATTCAGACCTAGGGACACATACAGACCGAAAGTGAGGGGATGGAAAAAGATATTCCCTGCAAATGGAAATCAAAAGAAACCTGGAGTAGCAATACTCATATCAGATAAACTAGACTTTAAAATAAAGAATGTTACTAGAGACAAGGAAGGACACTACATAATGATCAAGGCAAGAAGAAGATATAATTATAAATATATATGCACCCAATATAGGAGCACCTCAATACATAAGGCAACTGCCAACAGCTATAAAAGAGGAAATTGACAGTAACACAATAATAGTGGGGGATTTAACACCTCACTTACACCAATGGACAGAAAATTAATAAGGAAACACAAGCTTCAAATGACACAATACACCAGATAGATTTAATTGATATTCATAGGACATTCCATCCAAAAACAGCAGATTACACTTTCTTCTCAAGTGCACATGGAATATTCTCCAGCATAGATCATATCTTGGGTCACAAATCAAGACTCAGGAAACTTAAGAAAATTGAAATCATATCAAGCATCTTTTCTGACCACAACGCTATGAAATTAGAAATCAATTACAGGAAAAAAAAAAAACGTAAAAAACACAAACACATGGAGGCTAAACAAAACATTACTAAATAACCAAGAGATCACTGAAAAAATCAAAGAGAAAATCAAAAAATACCTAGTAACAAATGACAATGAAAACACAATGATCCAAAATCTATGGGATGCAGCAAAAGCAGTTCTAAGAGGGAAGTTTATAGCAATACAAGCCTATCTCAAGAAACATCTCAAATAAACAATCTAACCTTACACCTAAAGGAACTAGAGAAAGAAGAATAAGCAAAACCCAGAGTTAGCAGAAGGAAAGAACTCATAAAGATCAGAGCAGAAATAAATGAAATAGAAACAAAGAAAACAATAGCAAAGATCAAGAAAACTAAAAGATGGTTCTTTGAGAAGATAAACAAAATTGAGAAACCATTAGCCAGACTCATCAAGAAAAAGAGGGAGAGGACTCAAATAAATAAAATTAGAAATGAAAAAGGAGATGTTACAACAGACACCACAGAAATACAAAGCATCCTAAGAGACTACTACAAGAAACTCTATGCCAATAAAATGGACAACCTGGAAAAAATAGACAAATTCTTACAAAGGTATAACCTACCAAGACTGAACCAGGAAGAAACAGAAAATATGAACAGACCAATCACAAGTAATGAAATTGAAACTGTGATTAAAATCTTCCAACAAACAAAAGACCAGGAACAGATGGCTTCACAGGTGAATTCTATCAAACACTTAGAGAAGCGCTAACACCCATCCTTCTCAAACTCTTCCAAAAAATTGCAGAGGGGGGAATACTCTCAAACTCATTCTATGAGGCCACTATCACCCTGATAACAAAACCAGACAAAGATACTACATAAAAAGAAAATTATAGACCAGTATCACTGATGAATATAGATGCAAAAGTCCTCAACAAAGTATTAGCAAACAGAATCCAACAACACATTAAAAGGATCATACACAATGATCAAGTGAGATTTATCCCAGGGATGCAAGGATTCTTCAATGTACACAAATCAATCAATGTGATAACACCATATTAACACATTGAAGAAGAAAAACCATATGATCATCTCAATAGATGCAGAAAAAGCTTTTGACAAAGTTAAACACCCATTTATGACAAAAAGTCTCCAGAAAGTGGGCACAGAGGGAAACTACCTCAACATAATAAAGGCCATAAATGACAAACCCACAGCAAACATCATTCTCAATGGTGAAAAATTGAAAGCATTTCCTCTAAGATCAGGAACAATAAAAGGAAGTCCACTCTCACGACTATTATTCAACATAGTTTTGGAAGTCCTAGCCATGGCAATCAGAGAAAAAGGAATAAAAGGAATAGAAATTGGAAAAGAAGAAGTAAAACTGTCACTGTTTGCAGATGACATGATACTATACATAGAGAATCCTAAAGATGCCACCAGAAAACTATTAGAGCTAATCAATGAATTTGGTAGAGTTGCAGGATACAAAATTAATGCACAGAAATCTCTTGCATTCCTATACACTAATGATGAAAAATATGAAAGAGAAATTAAGGAAATACTCCCATTTACCACTGCAACAAAAAGAATAAAATACCTAGGAATAAACCTACCTAGGGAGACAAAAGCTCTGTATGCAGAAAACTGTAAGACACTGATGAAAGAAATTAAAGATTATACCAACATATGTAGAGATATACCATGTTCTTGTATTGGAAGAATCAACGTTGTGGAAATGACTATACTACCCAAAGCAATCTACAGATTCAATGCAATCCCCATCAAATTACCAATGGCAGTTTATACGGAACTAGAACAAAAAATTTTAAATTTGTATGGAGATAAAAAAGACCCCAAATAGCTAGAGCAGTCTTGAGGGAAAAAAACGGACCTGGAGGAATCAGACTCCTTCACTTCAGACTATACTACAAAGCTACAGTAATCAAGACAATATGGTACTGGCACAAAAACAGAAAGATAGATCAATGGAAAAAGATAGAAAGCCGGAGATAAATGCACGCACCTATGGTCAACTAATCTATGACAAAGGAGGCAAGGACATATAATGGAGAAAAGACAGTCTCTTCAATAAGTGGTTATGGGAAAACTGGACAGCTACATGTAAAAGAATAAAATTAGAACACTACCTAACACCATACACAAAAATAAACTCAAACTGGATTAGAGACCTAACTGTAAGACTGGACACTATAAAACTCTTGGAGGAAAACATAGGAAGAACACTCTTTGACATAAATCACAACAAGATCTTTTTTGACCCATCTCCCAGAGTAATGGAAATAAAAACAAAAATAAACAAATGGGACCTAATGAAACTTAAAAGCTTTTGCACAGCAAAGGAAAGCATAAACAAGATGAAAAGAAAACCCTCAAAATGGGAGAAAATATTTGCAAATGAATCAATGGAGAAAGGATTAATCTCCAAAATATATAAAGAGCTCATGCAGGTCAATATTAAAGAAACAAACAACCCAATCCAAAATGGGCAGAAGACTTAAATAGACATTTTCCAAAGAAGACATACAGATGGCCAGGAAGCACATGAAAAGCTGCTCAACATCACTAATTATTAGAGAAATGCAAATCAAAACTACAGTGAGGTATCACCTCACACCAGTCAGAATGGGCATCATCAGAAAATCTACAAACAACGAATGCTGGAGAGGGTGTGGAGAAAAGGGAACCCTCTTGCACTGTTGGTGGGAATGTAAACTGATACAGCCACTATGGAGAACAGTATGGAAGTTCCTTAAAAAACTAAAAATAGATTTACCATATGACCCACCAATCCCACTACTGGGCATATACCCAGAGAAAACCATAATTCAGTAAGACACATGCATCCCATTGTTCATTGCAGCACTACTTACAATAGCCAGGTCATGGAAGCAACCTAAATGCCCATCGACAGAGGAATGGATAAAGAAGATGTGGTATATATATACAATGGAATATTACTCAGCCATAAAAAGGAACGAAATTGGGTCATTTGTAGAGACGTGGATGCATCTAGAGACTGTCATACAGAGTGAAGTAAGTCAGAAAGAGAAAAACAAATATTGTATATTAAATCATATATGTGGAACCTAGAAAAATGGTACAGATGAACCGGTTTTCAGGGAAGAAATTGAGACACAGATGTAGAGAACAAACGTATGGACACCAAGGGGGGAAAGCGGTGGCGTGGTGGGGGCGGTGTGATGAATTGGGAGATTGGAATTGACATGTATACACTAATATGTATTAAATGGATAACTAATAAGAACCTGCTGTATAGAAAAATAAATTAATATTCAAAAATTCAAAAAAAATCCAAAAGAATCTATAGACAGAACGTTAGAATAAGTGAATTAATGAGATCACTGAATACAGATAAATATAAAAAAATTTAAAAAGTTGGAGCTATCAGTATGAATTCATGTTTAGCTTAATATAAATGCAGATGATTGCATATAGAAATATTTATAGATGCATGTGTATACACTGGTTAATATACACACATATTTCCTTGCTTTGTCAGCTGAGAGGACCTAGAAGCAACAACACACTAGCAGGAACAAGTACCCAGACATTGGTTTCTGATACCATTCTCTAGCGAAAGGAACCAAGGATCCTTGGAGAAATGGCTGATTATAGGGCTGGGTGTGGAAATATACAAGATGAGCCTGGAGCATCTTGTAGCACCAGAGATTAAGGAAATCCTCCATGCTTCACCAAAAAAAAATAATAATAATAACAATGATAGAGGTATGTCAGTATGTCAAAGTGACACAGGAACCAGCTGAAAGAGCTCTCGATAGCCAAATCTATAACAATTGGAGCAAAAAACTTAAAGTGGTATTGGATTATAACCCAAAGTATAAAATAAACATCTGGGAGTCAATACTGATATAAATGATTGAACAAATAAGTGAATGAGGAGGAAGAGGTAAATCTCCTATGCAGAAGAATCCCAAATGATTGACATAGATACTACACTCTCACGGAACATAACTCCCCACTCTTTAAGAGTGGGCTAAGCACAGCAACTTCCAAAGAATATAGTTTGGAAAGGGACGAGTGGAGAACAACTTTAAGAACCTTGTTAAGTATTACCTCATCCAGGTGATCAAAGTCAACATCAACAACAATAAATCATGTTAATAATAGGTACTGTTGGGCTTCCCTGGTGGCGCAGTGGTTGAGAGTCCGCCTGCCGATGCAGCGGACGCGGGTTCGTGCCCCGGTCCGGGAAGATCCCACATGCCGCGGAGCGGCTGGGCCTGTGAGCCGTGGCGGCTGAGCCTGCGCGTCGGGAGCCTGTGCTCCGCAACGGGAGAGGCCACAGCAGTGAGAGGCCCGTGTACCGCAATAAATAAATAAATAAATAATAATAGGTACTGTTGATCTGATGTGATGAGAATGGCACTTTGCTTCCATGGTCTTCCCTAAAAGGAAAAGAAACAAACAAAACAAAACAAAAAAATACAGAGCCCCAGGCTAATGATAAAAAAAAATCAGACAAATTCCTATTGAGGGAAATTCTACCAAATATCTGACTAGCATTTGTCAAAACTATCAAGGTCATCAAAACCAAGGAAAGTCTGAGAAACTGTCACAGCCAATAGAAGCCTAAGGAGTCATGATGGCTAAACCTAATTTGGTAGCTGTGATGGGATCCTGGAACAGAAAAGGGGCAGTAAGTAAAAACTAAAAAGTCTGAATAAAGTATGGACTTTTTAAAACAATAATATATCAACCTTGGTTCATTAATTGTAACAAAGGTACCATATTAATGTAAGATGTTAATATATGGGAAACTGTTGAGGTAAATAGATGAAGGAGATTAAGAGGTACAAAATTCCAGTTGCAAAATAAATGAGTCACAGGAATGAAATGTGCAGTCATTAACTATATAATATCTTTGTATGGTAACATCATAACTACAGTTACCGTGGTGATCATTTTGAAACGTATAGCAACATCAAATCACTATGTTGTATAACAGAAAGTAATATAGTGCTGTAGGTCAATTAAATTTCAAAAACAAACAAACAAACTCATAGAAAAAGAGATCAGATTTGTGGTTATCAGAGGTGGGGTCCATGGAGGCAAGGGGTAATTGGATGAAGGCAATCAAAAGGAAGAAACTTCCAGTTATAAGATAAAGGAGTACCAGGGATGTAATGTGCAACATGATACATATAATTAACATTGCTGCATGTTATATATGAAAGTTAAGAAAGTAAATCCTGAGATCTTATCACAAAAAATTCTATTTAATTTTGTATCTATATGAGATTACGAATGTTCACTAAACTTATTGTGATAATCATTTAATAAGGTATGTAAGTAAAATCATGCCATACAACTACATACAAAATTTATGCCATACAACTTAAATTTATACAGTGCTATATGTCAATTATATCCCAATAAAGCTGGAAGAAAAAATAGAGGAAATTAGGTTCTAGGTATATGGGAATTCTCTGTACTATGTTTGCAGTTTTCTATAAGACTACAACTATTTTTAAAAATAAAGGTTTTCAAAACAATAACAAAGTTACATTTTTCAGGTTCTACTGCCCAGGATTTCTAAGTCTAATAAGACCAGTAGCCATTTGTCCACAACCTACTAACTGAAATTCCTCATACCAGAATGGGTCTTGTAGCCTTAACATTATTAATGCCATCCTCATTTTTCAACAGAACTAGGCAGTCCATGAAAGACCTATGGAAGACAAGTCATTTAGTAATCTCTCAACACGCATTTCCTAGTTTCTATTTGATTTTTCTACTCTTACAGATCTTATGCTCCATTGGTGAAGCACAACAGGCTTGTTTGAATTCGATAAAATATGTGCAGATAAATATGATAAGGATTAGAAGCTGGAAAATGTTTGGGTACAAACATATTCACCATAGTCTTTATGGGGTGGGTAGCACAAAGGAGGAAGGGAAGGGTGTTGGGAAGATATAAACAAAAGATTTCACAAACTTGCAACAAGTAGTTATCTAATACATAGAATAATGAATGTAGACAATATTCTTGTACTATAGTTATGTAATGTGATAAATATTGCTACAGCTAATCATATTACAATATATAATAACGTCAAAGTAGCACATTGTACACCTTAAATTTACAATGTTATGTGTCAAATATATCCAATAAAAAACTAAAAAACAAAGACTTCAACTATATCTGTAATGGTTTATTTCTTAAACTTGGTGTTTGGTACATACATGCCTATTACATTATTCTTGAAGTCTTTTAAATACATGTTGAATTTTTTAAAGTAAATAAATTAAAAGGATGGGTTCAAATATGAAAGGTTTTGGTGGTTAGGTTTTTCTTGAAGTCAGTCTAAGACATTTCCTCAACAGCACCATCTATAACATTTTATAAACTTACTATGTTAAAATATATTAGCTCTATTTATTTGAATAAATGTTATTTTCTAACAATAGAAGATTATTTCTTCAACAAAAAAAAAAAAAAAAGGAGACACAGAGAAATAACTCCAGATACAGTTTTAAGAAAAAGATAGAGAGCAATCTGTGTTATATTCTTACGGGAGTGTAAATTGTTATGTATAAATTTGTTATAGCTCAAAAACATTATAGAATTATCTAATTTTTACTCATAGGACAGCAAGAGCATTATTTAAATGTACTCTCTCAACTACATTGATTAAATAACCAATCCTAAATGGTTATTAAAAATGCTATTGACATTGCTGGCTCAATCTCGAATTTCTATTAAAACAATCAAGCTACATATGTGTGCAGACGGTGGCCACTGAGCAACTATAACTAAGAATAAAAGAGAGTATAAATATGATTAAATATAGTCAAGAAGGAATACACTCAGGCAAAAAAAAATTAGTCAAGTTCTGTTTTTCTAAAGGTGTAATATCACGCCAAAGAAGTAAAGAGAATAGCTATGCAGTGATACCAAATAAAAGAAGATATAATACACATAAGCACTTTAAGAATTTCCATCTGTTTTTAAATAGGTAGCTTTGAGAAAATCACACATTTATATTTTATAAAAGCTTTGTGTTTCTTTGTATTATTACTATCGTTATTCTTCAGCTATCCAGTTCGTTTATGGCTGATGAACTTGAATATTTTTCTGAACTTTCGTAATTAAATAAAAATTCACTGGCAAGACCAACTTACCAGAATTAAAAATATTTAAGGGAAGAAAGATGGTGAGTGATTGCACTGAGAGCACAGTAGTCTCTAAAGTTAAAACTTTGAGAAGTTGGGGGGCTATGAATTATAGTTAATTAGCTCTTGGTAGAAGCCAATAATCTCCATTACATACACCCAATATGCACTAGCTATGTTCATAGAATAAAGTTTTAAATTCTATGCTCATAACTTAAGAGATTACCATTTCATGTTTCCTAAGAGGGGAAAACAAACTCCTAAATTTCTCTTTTTTACATAGACTTCAACTGCTACTATAATCCACTGGTGAAAATGGCCATCAATTAAAAAGAAATTTCTGTACGATTATATCCAAATATCCAGATGTAAAGTGAGATAGTCAGTGATGAAGATACATGCCCTTTATTTGAAAACTCTCATTATTATCTAGGGAAATCTTCAAGATGAATAATTCCTTAGTAAAGGGACCTTTTTATCTGAGTATCTTGACACTGTGAAGACCTAATGACATAGCTGCAAGGCTAGAAGAACCATAAAGAACATCTTTAGGGGAAAGGAGTGCTGATCTAGAATCAAGAGAACAATTTCTCTGCCTTGTACCTTCCTTGTTAGTGCAGGGGACAAAAATATTTTTCCTCACAGAATGTAACTGTCCATTCAAACTTATACTGATTTCATTCAACACATTTCCACGTTTCCAGTATCAAGGGCTCTAGTCAGAGACAAAGTTACATAAAAGGCAATCCCAAAACACACAGTACTAAATTATTTCTTCTAAAAACATAAGCAATAGTCAAATAATATTGTATATAATTGAACTCTAATATTCCCTTGAATACAATTCTTTACTAAAAAAGGAACTCATATGTAGTTAAGCAGAGGCTAATCTAAAAGACTTGCTAGATAATTTGCTCCCTAGGTCTAGAATTCACTTACAAGATGATGTTCTGACGTTCAAAAACGTATGAAATCTTTGAGTTCTGACAAATCTACACATTACACTAAAATCCAGGCAATTAACACAAAAATCTATATATCACATTTTAAAAACATAAATTGTTAATGCAATCAACCACAGATTTGTCATCTTATACTCTAATTATGGTAACTGTAGAGAATTATTTGAACAGCTTATTAAATTGTTACTCCCCAAATTGCTAATATCTTAGATTACTGAGTATTAAAATAAATTTATTAATAATGCATATATTGATATACAGAAAAAAATACAAGTTTTCTAATTAACAAGTAGTCATAGAATAGCTAAAAATTGTCTTTCATGTAGAATTCTGATTAAAAATTGCTTTTTGGGGGCCTCCCTGGTGGCGCAGTGGTTGAGAGTCCGCCTGCCGATGCAGGGGATGCAGGTTCGTGCCCCGGTCTGGGAGGATCCCACATGCCGCGGAGCAGCTGGGCGCCATGGCCGCTGAGGCTGCGCGCCCAGAGCCTGTGCTCCGCAACGGGAGAGGCCACAGCAGTGAGAGGCCCGCGTACCACACACACACACAAAAATTGCTTTTTGGGAAGAACCATGTTGTAATAAAAAAAAAATCAGAGTTGTATTATTATTGAAAACAAGACTCTGAACTATCAGAACATACCACGGTGGTGCCACCAATATTCATCGGCTGGTTTCCAGACTGTTCCATCACTACGTATTTCCCACATTTTCTGTCCATTCTTGAAGCACAAGCTTAACTCCAGAAATGTTCTTCAGCCTGTTCATTGCTCTTTATACCTGCAAACTTGAGAGATAATTGAGTTGATTAATATCCACTATGAGACATCACTGCTAGTGTGGATTAGACTAAATAATAATTATTCTTTATGTGGGATCCACCTTAGAGGAAGAAGTGGGTGTTAAGAAATTACATGAGGATATAAGAAAACGAATCCCACCTCTGTGATGACACCGTCAATACTATGCCACCAGGCAGCTTCCTGGTAGAATGAAACTGCAATTATACAATTCTTCCTTCTCTCTCCTATCACATCATTTCACAGAACTCTTCCTTCTGACTTCAGGAACAGCTCAAGATAGAATTCTGAAATACGTGAATGTTGCTGTTGCTTCTTTTCCAAATAGACAGGAACATCTTTCCGCTCTTACTGGCAACAACCTTTAGGCACACATGACCCTCTGCTCATCAAGTCTTGACCTTCTTGGGTTCCTCCTCACCTTTAAAACTTTTCCAATCTATTATTTTTCTCTGCTTCTAGAAAATGTTAATCTAACTGGATTTATACTTCTGGAAAAAAATAATACAACTTGGCTTACATGTCTCCAAGCCCCAGACTGATACAGACGGTTAATCTGATAAACAAATCTCTGTGAATATATTCACCAAGATCCCCTTCTCTTCGTTTTTTGTGAGATCTATTTGGCATAGTTACCCAGAAGATTACTTCTGATTTTGCTTACAGTTTAGTAACAAGACACTTGGGCAGGTGGGGCTTTTCTAACTTCTGAAAATTATACTCAAAAGCAAAGGACTTTTTTCTTATCTGTAGATATATCTTTGGAGGGATCTAAAAGAAAATTGACAAGAGTTAAGAAATCATTTTTTTTAAGGAATCATTTTTAACCTCAAATAAAAAGTTATCAATCAGCTCCCAACACACGTACCCAAGGAATCCCAAATAAAACTGGTATAGAAAATTATTTATGAAGAATGGTGCTTAAATAACCTAAAAGTTTTTAAATATCTCTTCAATTTGTAATTAGTCCATAGTTAATTTATTACAAATGAAGCAACAAAGACAAAATACTTACACTTTTTGTTGAAAATGTCTCATGTAGCACTTTTTAACTGGCCAGATATCTATCAGGTTTCAAAGATAAGAATTACCTGATAATAGAGCTGCAAGAGGGCTGGGAGTTAACTCTTGGAGTTAACTCAGCCTTGTCATTTTAAGATTGAGGGAATTTGTGTCCAAAGAGGGGAAGCGATAAAATCAGCTGGGTGGTAGAACCCAGTTTCCTTTCAGTCTAATACCGTCTCTATAATTAGCTTATTAACAGTGACTTTGTAGAAAGATGGACAGCCTAGTAGGAAGTCAAGCAAATGTCTTTTGAAAACAAAGTGAAACAAAGATATCAAAGACCTGGATTTGGAAAAGATCCTAGATATGATGCCTGAAGCCATCTGAGACTTACTGAACTTTCAGGGGCAAAGTCTGGGAGCCTGACTTTTTGGCCAAATGTCAAGTAATCTTCATTCAAACATGTTTGAGAAATAGTTTGCTAACCAATGATCCCAAGCATGCACATGGAGTGTCTTCGTATCTTTAGGGAATAAAATCGTGTGTGTAAAGAAACTACAATTTTCTCAAATTAAAAAAATGGGTAAGTTTTTAATTGCTTATTCCTTCAATAAGCACTACTGAGTCTCTGTTATACCCAAGCATTGTGCAAGAGGCTGAGTGCTCAATGGTGAATAAAAGAGTCAAGATTCCTGCTCTCTTGGAGTAGAGTAAAACGTATACTGAATTATGTCTTAAAATATTTTTTGATCATTTCTAAAGTTCTCTTATAGATGCATTCTTTAGCTAAAAGTTTCCATTGGAATCCATGGAAGCAAAGTAAAATGGCCTTTAGATCTAGAGAATAAAAAAGGTGTGAAAAAATTAGGGAAGGGATTTATTCTAGGAAAGAGTAAAAGACAACGCTTTACCCCTCCATAATGAAACGAAGGCAGTGAAACTATGGCTTCTGTGACAATATAAGTAGAGTGATCATGTAGTTTATCACTCCAAACCAAAATACTTCTGAGGGCAAAAGGAAGCAGTATTAATAATTTAATTTTACAGAGACAACACTATCCCATGTAAACCAGGACATGTGGTCACTTAGCAATAAAGAACCCATGTGAGTTAGGAGATTCACTAGTACTAACCATGACTACTGGATAAGTCAATGCATTTAAAAATTGATTCAATATCTCTAGTGAACAAATATTCGATTAGAATACATAGTTTACTTGGGCTTTAAAAAAATCTAGTATGGTGTTGCAGTACTAACACACATATATTTATATTCTGCCCTGGAGTTCCAGAACCACTGAGAAGGTAAAATTCCAGAGTGTGTATCATTAAGTCACTGACAAAATATCATCAAAGTCCCACCCTCATTGTCATTAGTTGATGAACTGTTTCAAGAGCCAAAGTAAATCGCTATGCACTTAACTCTTCAGCATAAATTTAGAACTTTATTTTCCCAAAGAATACTTTTTGTGCTTTTTTCACATCACAAACCAACAGCTAGAGAGGGGCACACCTGGATTACTACAACAGGCAAAGAAATACAGGCAACTCTCATTGGTATGCTGAATATCTCCTAGAAAAGCTCTTTGATATCTGCATAATGTTGAGTCAAAAAAATGTGGAAGTCTGTATTAATTGAGAGTGGTTGATGGTCTTTTAACAACTGGTAATTTTTTTTTGGCCAAAGAATGCAGAGCCTGTTACACTGTCATCTGTTATAAAATGAACCACACTGTAGTCTTAAAGATTACAACAAAATTAATTTATTGATCAAGTCACCCACTTCAAATACTTCCATGACTGAAATTTCACCGTGATCTGATATTAATCGAAACACCGATTTCTTGGATGGCTCTGAACCAAGATGGCGGACTAGAAGGACGTGCTCTCACTCCCTCTTGTGAGAACACCAGAATCACAACTAGTTGCTGGGCAATCATCGACAGGAAGACACTGTAACTCACCAAAAAAGATACCCAAAATCAAAAGACAAAGGAGAAGCCACAGTGAGATGGCAGGAGGGGCACAAGCACAGTAGAATCAAATCCCATAACTGCTGGGTGGGTGACTCACAGACTGGAGGACACACACTGCAGTGAAGGCTCTGAGCCCCACATCAGGCTTCCCAACATGGGGGTCCGGCAACAGGAGGAGGAATTCCTAGAGAATCAGACTTCGAAGGCTTGAGGGATTTGATTGCAGGACTTTGACAGGACTGGTGGAAACAGAGACTCCACTCTTAGAGGGCACACATAAAGTAGTGTGCACATCGGGACCCAGGGGAATGAGCAGTGACCCCAGGGGAGACTGAACCAGACCTACATGCTAGTGTTGGAGGGTCTCCTGCAGAGGCAGGAGGTGGTTGTGGCTTCCCAGACACTGGTAGCAGAAGTTCTGGGAAGCACTCCTTGGCGTGAGCCCTCCTAGAGTCCACCACTAGCCCCAACAAAGAGCCCAGGTAGTATCCAGTGCTGGGTTGACTCAGGCCAAACAACCAACAGGGAGGGAACCCAGCCCCACCCATCAACAGTCAAGTGGATTAAAGTGTTACTGAGCTCTGCCCACCAGAGCAACAGCCAGCTCTACCCACCACCAGTCCCTCCCATCAGGAAACTTGCACAACCCTCTTAGATAGCCTCATCCACCAGAGGGCAGACAGCAGAAGCAAGAAGAACTACAATCCAGCAGCCTGTGGAACAAAAACCATATTCACAGAAAGATAGACAAGATGAAAAGGCAAGGGGCTATGTACCAGATGAAGGAACAAGATAAAACCCCCGAAAAACAACTAAATGAAGTGGAGATAGGCAACCTTCCAGAAAAAGAATTCAGAATAATGATAGTGAAGATCACCCAGGACCTTGGAAAAACAATGGAGGCAAAGATAGAGAAGATGAAACAAATGTTTAACAAAGATCTAGAAGAATTAAAGAACAAACAAACAGAGATGAACAGTACAATAATTGAAATGAAAACTATCCTAGAAGGAATCAATAGCAGAATAACTGAGGCAGAAGAACGGATAAGTGACCTGGAAGACAGAATGGTGGAATTCACTACTGTGGAACAGAATAAAGAAAAAAAAAAAAGAAAAGAAATGAAGACAGCCTAAGAGACCTCTGGGATAACATTAAAAGCAACAACATTCACGTTATAGGGGTCCAAGAAGGAGAAGAGAGAGAGAAAGGACAAGAGAAAATATTTGAAGAGATTATAATCGAAAACTTCCCTAACATGGGAAAGGAAATGGCCACCCATGTCCAGGAAGCACAGAGAGTCCCATACAGCATAAACCAAAGGAGAAACACACTGAGACACATAGTAATCAAATTGGAAAAAATTAAAGACAAAGAAAAATTATTGAAAGCAGCAAGGGAAAAATGACAAATAATACACAAGGAAACTCTGATAAGGTTAACAGCTGATTTCTCAGCAAAACACTACAAGCCAGAAGGGAGTGGCATGATACACTTAAAGTGATGAAAGGGAAGAAACTACAACCAAGATTACTCTACCAAGCAAAGATCTCATTCAGATTCAATGGAGAAATCAAAAGCTTTACAGACAAGCAAAAGCTAAGAGAATTCAGCATCACCAAACCAGATCTACAACAAATGTGAAAGGAACTACTCTAAGTGGGAAATAAAAGAGAAGAAAAGGACCTACAAAAACAAACCCAAAACCATTAAGAAAATGGTCATAGGAAAATACATATCGATAATTACCTTAAATGTGAAGGGATTAAATGCTCCAACCAAAAGACACAGGCTTGCTGAATGGATGCAAAAACAAGACCCATATATATGCTGTCTACAAGAGACCCAATTCAGACCTAGGGACACATACAGACCGAAAGTGAGGGGATGGAAAAAAGATATTCCCTGCAAATGGAAATCAAAAGAAACCTGGAGTAGCAATACTCATATCAGATAAAATAGACTTTACAATAAAGAATGTTACAAGAGACAAGGAAGGACACTGCATAATGATCAAGGGATCAATCCAAGAAGAAGATATAACAATTATAAATATATATGCACCCAACATAGGAGCACCTCAATACATAAGGCAACTGCCAACAGTTATAAAAGAAGAAATCGACAGTAGCACAATATTAGTGGGGGATTTAACACCTCACTTACACCAATGGACAGATCATCCAAAATGAAAATAAATAAGGAAACACAAGCTTTAAGTGACACAATAGACCGGATAGATTTGATTGATATTTATATGACATTCCACCCCAAAACACCAGATTACACTTTCTTCTCAAGTGCGCATGGAACATTCTCCAGGATAGATCACACCTTGGGTCACAAATCAAGCCTCAGGAAATTAAAAAAAATTGGAATCATATCAAGCATCTTTTCTGACCACAAGCTAAGAGATTAGAAATGAATTACAGGGGGAAAAACGTAAAAAAAAAACAAACACATGGAGGCTAAACAATACGTTACTAAATAACTAAGAGATCACTGAAGAAATCAAAGAGGAAATCAAAAAATACCTAGAGACAAATGACAATGAAAGCACGACGTTCCAAAACCGATGGGATGCAGCAAAAGCAGTTCTAAGAGGGAAGTTTATAGCTATACAAGCCTACCTCAAGAAAGAAGAAAAATCTCAAATAAGCAATCTAACCTTACACCTAAAGGAACCAGAGAAAGAAGGACAAACAAAACCCCAGGTTAGCAGAAGGAAAGAAATCATAAAGATCACAGCAGAAAAAAATGGAAAGAAACAAAGAAAATAATAGCAAAGATCAATAAAACTAAAAGCCGGTTCTTTGACAAGATAAACAAAATTGATGAACCATTAGAAAGAACGGAGAGGACTCAAATAAATAAAATTACTTTACTGTACAATAATCTGGAATGGAAGAAATCACTGGGCAAGTGAAATGAACCACCACTAACCACACCAAAGACTGGTCTTCATCCAAAGAAGGTGATGTTGTGTATAAGGTGGGATTGGAAGGGAGTCCTTTATTATGAGCTCCTTCCGGAAAACCAAACAATTAATTCCAACAAGTACTGCTCCCAATTAGACCAACTGAAAGTGGCACTCGACGAAAAGTGTCCAGAATTAGTCAACAGAAAACGCATAATCTTCCATCAGGATAATGCAAGACCACGTGTTTCTTTGATAACCAGGCAAAAACTGTTACAGCTCGGCTGGGAAGTTCTGATTCATCCGCTATATTCATCAGACATTGCACCTTCGGATTTCCATTTATTTCGGTCTTTATAAAATTCTCTAAATGGAAAATATTTCCATTCCCTGGAAGACCATATAAGGCACCTGGAACAGTTCTTTGTTCAAAAAGATAAAAAGTTTTGGGAAGATGGAATTATGAAGTTGCCTGAAAAATGGCAGAAGGTAGTGGAACAAAAGGGGAATACATTGTCCAATAAAGTTTTTGGTGCAAATGAAAAATGTGTCTTTTATTTTTACTTAAAAACCAAAGGCACTTTTTGGCCAACCCAATATTTCTCCTCTATCATTTCCATTCGCTAAACAAAGTTAATCAAAATGAAAGAAGATAAAACTTATCCAGACTTTTAAGAATATTTTATTTTCTGAATTAGATTTTCTAAGTTTTACATCAAAAATTTCCAATTAATAACTATATTCTTATTCTGTTTAGGGCAAAGTTAAAATTATAGAGCTTCCATATTCACAAGGAACAATTAATGCTGATTAACTTTTTAAAATCTATAGGACATTCTTAATAAGTAATTTGGTTGTCTGATAGACTGTAATTTATTACCAGCATGTTCTAAATGCAATTTATACAAAAGACTACTTCATCCAAAGTCATTTCCAGAACATAGTGACATCTGAACATAGCACGCATAATGGGAGACTATAACTTAGAATGAATGAATGGGCTGTGTCACGATGGGCCAGTGGGTCCTGAAAGCAGAGCTGAATTTCAATGCATCCTTTGCATCTGGATTCACTAACATACACTATCTTCTGCCCCAATGTTTTGTCTTCCTCTCTATCTCCTAACTTGTCTTTATTCCAGTAAACAACTTGAATGAAATTTTTTTGTTGTCATTACCTCTTTTAACAATTTGCTGGATGATAGATTCAGGACAGGCCTTCAGCTGTGATCAGCTTGCAAAGGCTGATGTGCTCAGGAAGCCTGGAAGACTGTGAGAACATATCCTCAGCCACTCTGCTCCATAGGACACCAGCTGACCCAAAAGACACCCAAAATCCCAGTGGTCAGCACCATTCCTCTGATATCCTCCTAAAAATATCTGAAATGCAGTTTCTGTTCCATCAGCACATTTTCTTCTTTGTTTTCTGTATTACTAACAACTTTTTTACCTGATGCAGCTCTGGATTGCTTCTTACTAAAAAGAATAAAAACTTATTATGGGCAATTTTAAAAAAAATAATATATATATACATTTTATATACAGCAGGTTCTTATTAGTCATCAATTTTATACACATCAGTGTATACATGTCAATCCCAATCGCCCAATTCATCCCACCCCCACCACCACCACCCCCACCGCTTTCCCCGCTTGGTGTCCATACGTTTGTTCTCTACATCTGTGTCTCTATTTCTGCCCTGCAAACCGGTTCATCTGTACTATTTTTCTAGGTTCCACATATATGCATTAATATACAATATTTGTTTTTCTCTTTCTGACTTACTTCACTCTGTAAGACAGTCTCTACATCCATTTATCATTCATAAATTGAGGCAAAGTACAGGTGAGTACTCACTGAAGGTCTATAAACTCGTCGCTACACAAGTGTACAAAAGAAAGAGCAGAACTTTTTCAGCCTTCATTAAAAAGCTTTACCCTGTTCCATTCCACTGCATGACCAAGATCTGATAAGAATCTAGGAATAAAAATAAGCTGGAAAGGGACTTCCCTGGTGGTGCAGTGGTTAAGACTCCGCGCTCCCAATGCAGGGGGCCTGGGTTCAATCCCTGGTCGGGGAACTAGATCCCACATGCATACCACAACTAAGAGTTCGCATTCCACAACTAAGGAGCCCACGAGCTGCAACTAACGAGCCCACCTGCCGCAACTAAGACCTAGCAGAACCAAATATATATTTTTTTAAATAAGCTAACAAAGTCTCCTCTCCTTCCTGACAAGTTGTAAGGAAAGCAAATTATATATAATTTCACATAATATATAGGAAAGCAGGAGCAATGTTCAATAATGCTCTATTATCCTAGAGACTGGAATAGTGGAGAAGACAGACAAATTTGGAGGCACACAAGCTTGGTTTGAATTATACGTCTGCCATTTATGAGCTCTGTAACTTTGATATAGTTCTTACTTTCCTTTTTCTTTTTTGTTTTATTTTTACATTATACTTTTACTGTATTCTTTACGTTATGATGGGATATGATCATTATAATATATATTATATATCATTATAGTATATATTAAATAATACTAAAGTGTTAAGTAAAATCGAAATCTTTCTCCTGTTATAAATTTCCATCCATGAATACTCCTAAGAAATAACATTAATATTTTATGTATTTCTTTCCAGTCTTTCTTCTATAAATACACAAATATAGAAGGTAAATGAATAGGTTTTTTACCCAAAAAATAATTATACCAAATATATAACATAAGGCAACTTGATTTTTACCATGAACAGAATGTGGTAGACTTCTTTATATAACATTTCTTATAGATCTACTTCATTCCTGTATTTTGAGTGCTACATAATATTCAAAAGCATGAAAAATCTACAGTTTATCAAAAACATTCCGTTGATATACTGTGGTTATTTTCAATTTTTCACTATTACAAATAGCAATACAATGAACATCAATATTTGTTTAAAATATATTTCTACAAGTTAAATTGCTAGAACAGAGTATGTGCATTTCCCATTTTTTACAGGTCCCACTGAATTGACTTTTATAGAGTTTATATCAACAGCAGTATCAATCTTTTCATATTTTGCAAATCTGATGGGTGAAAAATCATATTATCTTTATAATGTTAATTTGTGTCTTTTTTAGAGAAATTGGCAACAGCAGTATCATATGGATATATTGGCCATTTGTTATTTCTTCCACTGTAAATTGTCTGTTTATATACTTTTCCCACATGTCTATCATTTATTTCTTTTATTACTTATTATAAGTAACTTTTTTACGTGGCTGTGAATCCTTTTTCTTTTCTTTCAGCATAGTGGTTGAGAACAAGGATTCTGAAATTAAACTGATGGAATAAAATCTGACTTCTGACACTTTTTAATTATGTGCTCTTGTACCAGTTACTTAATCTTCCTGTGCCTATGTCCCTTCTTATGCAAATATTGATATTAAGAATACTTACCTCCTAGAATGTTGTTGAGAATTGAGCGACTACAGTTGAAAGTGATTTAACAATGCCTGGCACATAGCCATCACTCAATAAGCCCTAGTTATTATTTTGTTTCAAAAGACATGATTGTTAGCCTCAATTAATCTCAGTTTCCTCATCTATAGAATGAAATGATGAAACCTACATTATAGATTTATTGAGGAGATTAAATAAAACAATAGGACAGTAATAGATCCTCATAATATAACAGCCCTTTTAATCATCTTCCCTAAAAACTGTTAAATAACAGAGAATGTTACCACTTAGCTTCTGGCTGGATGTTTCTGCAGCTGCTACTTAAATAATGGTGAGAACTTATACTTCTTGAGCATTTCATACATGCCTGAGATCAAACTAACTGCTTCATGCATATGGTCTCATGTAATTCTCAACACCTATGAGGTAGGTACCGATATTATCTCAATTTTATAGACGAAGATACTGAGGTATATATAAATGTAAAACTTGCCCAAGGTCACATGTTGGTAAGTGGCAGAACAGAAATTAAAACCATAGAATCTGATTCCAGAGTTCGTGACCTTAACCACTATACTGTGTTGATCGCTTGGCAGTGATAGATAGAACCCATGAGAGTTTTTTATTTTTGGTTTTAAAATAATAGATGAAGTCTCCAATTTTACATGTAATTTAAAAAGAGGAATAAAACATGTGCCATATTACTAGGTTTAAGTTTTCTGTGATTGTGATTGGTGATTGGTTGTGGTGATTGGTTTCCAATACAGAAATGTAACAACAGTATTTCCAAGTTAGATTAATTTTTGGCCCCCTATAAAATCTTACATGGTCATCAATTATCTTTCCTATGATGACAAGTCTACCAAATAACAAAATGGGAAAACAGAAAACCAATAAAATTTTTATAAATAATATTTATTTACAAATAAATTTTTACAAGTAAATTCTGAGCTTGCAATGAATTATCAAAATAATTCCCCTGTGTGTAGGATACGAGGAGTCTTATGTTGTGTTAAAGTGCCATCTGCAGCAAACATTGAAATATCTGCACAAAATGTGTCTGTGGAACATTCTTCTCCATGTTGATTTCAGTAGCAACTAATCCTTAACATTAAGTCTCCCTCCATCAGCCATAGTCCATTTGTACTCTGCAGTTATTTCCATTCACTATTATCAGCTTTTGGAATGCAGGGACTATGTTTAAAGGAAATGAGCCAGCTTTTTTTTTTTTTTTTTTTTGGCTGCATTGGGTCTTCATTGCTGAGCGCGGGCTTTCTCTAGTTTCCGCAAGCAGGGGCTACTCTTCATTGCGGTGCATGGGCTTCTCCTTGCAGTGGCTTCTCTTGTTGCAGAGCACAGGCTCTAGGCGCACGGGCTCAGTAGTCGTGGCTCACGGGTTCTAGAGCACAAGCTCAGTAGTTGTGGCACATGGGCTTAGTTGCACCGTGGAATGTGGGATCGTCCCAGACCAGGGCTCGAACCGTGTCTCCTGCATTGGCAGGCGGATTCCTAACCACTGTGCAGATGGCATTTTTTATAACAGTTTTGTTTTCATTTTGCTATTGAAAAGTCCTTTCAGACCCCTTTGCAACATGCAAAAATGCACTCACATTAACTGATACATGAGGTGTGCTTCTGCTATTTTTCCTCTGCTTCACTTGGCAATTAAACGCATGATTTCCCTGCAAATGACTGTAATTTTCTGCTTCCATAATATTTATGTCAACTCCAGAGGAGCTGGGAGTTGTCATCCTGAAAACCTGACCATCTGAGGCAATGGCAGCAGCTTGTAATTTCATCTGTATCCACTAATTACTGGATGATCAGAACACCAGAAATAAAAAAAATCATACGGTGAAAAACCATAATATGTGCCCTCAGCTGGCTAGCTCAGAATTTGAAGCCATGTGCAAATGAGCACATAACTTTCTGAGTGATTTATTGCTGTTTTGGGATACATATTGAGCTTTGAAAATATTTCACTTGACCTAACTACGAACTTCAAGTTGAATATGACTGAAAGCACCACACAGATCTTGCCAAGAGGTCTGCAGAAGCAATTCTTTCTTGTGTCAAAAGGTATGATCAGAACACATGTTCTACAGAACTTGTCAACGAGATTGTCAGAACAAGGTGGCATTCAGTTGAGGGCAGAATTCATACACTGAAACATCTGTGATTATCTGTATTTCTGCCTTTGGGAATTATGGAAAGAATATGATGTGGGCTTTAAGCTTTCTTTGCATCCCAGAAAGTGCCAGCTCCCTCTTTTCACATATTCACCAGGCCTCACACGGTAACCTAGCCCAACTGCCTCATTCTGCTTATAAGGAAAGGGAGATGGAGCGAGGTCAACTTATTCTCCCTAAGTTATACATTTCAGTAGTAGCAGAACCAAACAGGAGTCCAGCCCCTTCATTCCAGCTCATTTCCACCTGACTACCCAAGGTCTGTGCTGTATTCGGGATTGGCCCCTTGCCTTGCTGGGGAGGATCACCTGGCTAGTTGCACAGGGCCTCCCTGACGTGCAGTGACTGCCCCAACCAACAAACAGACCCCAAGCTGTGGCCTAACAGCGCTCTTCCCTGTTCCACACCTTGTCCCACATCCCTAGGGTTCACTGACGTGGCAAATATTTAGTAGCTACTCACTACTCCACTAAATACACATGCATTGAGATTTACATTCTTCAGGCCCTGGAGATACAAAAATATGCCGTTAATTATTGTTCTTCACAGTAGTTATGGTCTACAAAGTCACTGCAAACACTGAATTAGAAAATACTGGGAGGATGACGGGAAGGATTCGGCAGCAATGACTGGAGGACGGACCCCGGGTGCTGGCCGCTGAGTCTGGGGTTTTGGACCCCCAAGCTGTGACAGTATCTTCTTGTGAAAGTGCTTTGGAAAATTTAAAGAGGTCCCTAAGCTACAGGCTCTAGGTGCTCCAGCCAGGCATCAGGGCTGTGCTTCTGAGGTGGGAGAGCCAAGTTCAGGGCACTGGTCCACAAGAGACCTCCCAGCTCCACATAATATCAAACGGCGAAAATCTCCCAGAGATCTCCATCTCAACACCAACACCCAGCTCCACTCAATGACCAGCAAGCTACAGTGCTGGACACCCTATGCCAGACAACTAGCAAGACAGGAACACAACCCCACCCATTAGCAGAGAGGCTGCCTAAAATCATAATAAGGCCACAGACACCCAAAAAAATACCACCAGACGTAGACCTGCCCACCAGAAAGACAAGATCCAGCCTCATCCACCAGAACACAGGCACTAGTCCCCTCCACCAGGAAGCCTACACAACCCACTGAAACAATCTTAGCCACTGGGGACAGACACCAAAAACAACGGGAACTATGAACCTCCGAAAAGGAGACCCCAAACAGAAAGTTAAGCAAAATGAGAAGACAGAGAAATACACAGCAGATGAAAAAGCAAAGTAAAAACCCATCACACCTAACAAAAGAAGAGGAAATAGGCAGTCTACCTGAAAAAGAATTCAGAATAATGATAGTAAAGATGATTCAAAATCTTGGAAAGAGTGGAAGAAATAAAAGAAACGTTTAACAAGGACCTAAAAGAACTAAAGAGCAAACAAACAGGGATGAACAACACAATAAATGAAATTAAAAATTCTCTAGAAGGGATCAATAGCAGAATAACTGAGGCAGAAGAACGGATAAGTGACCTGGAAGATAAAATAGTAGTAATAACTACTGCACAGAAGAATAAAGAAAAAAGAATGAAAAGAATTGAGGACAGTCTCAGAGACCTCTGGGACATCATTAAATGCACCAACATTCGAATTATAGGGGTCCCAGAAGAAGATGAGAAAAAGAAAGGGACTGAGAAAATATTTTAAGAGATTATGGTTGAAAACTTCCTTAATATGGGAAAGGAAATAGTTAATCAAGTCCAGGAGGCACAGAGAGTCCCATACAGGGTAAATCCAAGGAAAAACATACCAAGACACATATTAATCACACTATCAAAAATTAAATACAAAGAAAAAATATTAAAAGCAGCAAGGGAAAAATAAAAAATAACACAGAAGGGAATCCCCATAAACTTAACAGCTGATCTTTCAGCAGAAACTCTGCAAGCCAGAAGGGAGTGGCAGGACATATTTAAAGTGATGAAAGGGAAAAACCTACAACCAAGGTTATTCTACCCAGCAAGGATCTCATTCAGATTTGACAAAGAAATTAAAACCTTTACAGGGCTTCCCTGGTGGCACAGTGGCTGAGAGTCCGCTTGCCGATGCAGGGGACATGGGTTCGTGCCCCAGTCTGGGAAGATCCCACATGTCACGGAGTGGCTAGGTCCGTGAGCCATGGCCGCTGACCCCGCGCATCCGGAATCTGTGCTCTGCAATGGGAGAGGCCACAACAGTGAGAGGCCTGCGTACCGCAAAAAAAAAAAAAAAAAAAAAAAAATCCTTTACAGAAAAGCAAAAGCTAAGAGAATTCAGGACCACAAAACCAGCTTTACAACAAATGCTAAAGGAACTTCTCTAGGCAGGAAACACAAGAGAAGGAAAAGACCTACAATAACAAACCCAAAACAGTTAAGAAAATGGTTATAGGAACGTACATATTGATAACTACCTTAAATGTAAATGGATTAAATGCTCCAACCAAAAGACATAGACTGGCTGAATGGATACAAAAACAAGACCCCATATATATGCTGTCTACAAGAGACCCACGTCAGACCTAGGGACACATACAGAATGAAAGTGAGGGGATGGAAAAAGATATTCCATGCAAATGGAAATCAAAAGAAACCTGGAGTAGCAATTCTCATATCAGACAAAACAGACTTTAAAACAAAGATTATTACAAGAGACAAAGAAGGACACTACATAACAATCAAGGGATCGATCCAAGAAGAAGATATAACAATTGTAAATATTTATGCACCCAACATAGGAGCACCTCAATATATAAGGCAGATACGAACAGCTATAAAACGGGACAACGACAGTAACACATTCATATTAGGGGACTTTAACACCCCACTTTCACCAATGGACAGATCATCCAAAATTAAAATAAATAAGGAAACACAAGCTTTAAATGATACATTAAGCAAGACGGACTTAATAGACATTTATAGGACATTCCATCCAAAATAACAGAATACACTTTCTTCTCAAGTGCTCATGGAACATTTTCCAGGAGAGATCATATCTTGGGTCACAAATCAAGCACTGGTAAATTTAAGAAAACTGAAATCGTATCAAGTACATTTTCCGACCACAACGCTGGGAGACTAGATATCAATTACAGGAAAAAATCTGGACAATATACAAATACATGGAGGCTAAACAACACACTACTTAATAACCAAGAGATCACTGAAGATATCAAAGAGGAAATCAAAAAATACCTAGAAACAAATGACAATGAAAACACGACGACCCAAAACCTATGGGATGCAATAAAAGCAGTTCTAAGAGAGGTTTATAGCAATACGATCCTCCCTTAAGAAACAAAAAACATCTCAAATAAACAACCTAACTTTACACCTAAAGCAATTAGAGAAAGAAGAACAAAAAAACCCCCAAAGTTAGCAGAAGGAAAGTAATCATAAAGATCAGAATAGGGCTTCCCTGGTGGTGCAGTGGTTGAGAGTCCGCCTGTCGATGCAGGGGACACGAGTTCATGCCCTGGTCTGAGAGGATCCCACATGCCGCAGAGCGGCTGGGCCCGTGGGCCATGGCCGCTAAGCCTGCGCGTCCGGAGCCTGTGCTCCGCAACGGGAGAGGCCACAACAGTGAGAGGTCCGCGTACCACCAAAAAAAAAAAAAAAAAAAGATCAGAATAGAAATAAATGAAAAAGAAACGAAGGAAACGATAGCAAAGACCAATAAAACTAAAAGCTGGTTCTTTGCGAAGATAAACAAAATTGATAAACCATTAGCCAGACTGAAGAAGAAAAAAAAGAAGACTCAAATCAATAGAATTAGAAATGAAAAAGGAGAAGTAACAACTGAAAATGCAGAAATACAAAGGATCATGAGAGATTACTACAAGCAATTATATGCCAATAAAATGGACAACCTGCAAGAAATGGACAAATTCTTAGAAATGCGCAAGCTTCTGAGACTGAACCAGGAAGAAACAGAAAATATGAACAGACCAATCACGAGCACTGAAATTGAAACTGTGATTAAAAATCTTCCAACAAACAAAAGCCCAGGACCAGATGGCTTCACAGGCAAATTCTATCAAACATTTAGAGAAGAGCTAACACCTATCCTTCTGAAACTCATCCAAAATATAGCAGAGGGAGGAACACTCCCAAACTCATTCTACAAGGCCACCATCACCCTGATACCAAAACCAGACAAAGATGTCACAAAGAAAGAAAACTACAGGCCAATATCACTGATGAACATAGATGCAAAAATCCTCAACAAAATACTAGCAAACAGAATTCAACAGCACATTAAAAGAATCATACACCATGATCAAGTGGGGTTTGTACCAGGAATGCAAGGATTCTTCAATATATGCAAATCAATCAGTGTGATACACCATATTAACAAATTGAAGGAGAAAAACTATATGATCATCTCAATAGATGCAGAAAAAGCTTTTGACAATATGCAACACCCATTTACGATAAAAACCCTCCAGAAAGTAGACATAGAGGGAACTTACCTCAACAATATAAAGGCCACATATGACAAACCCACAGCCAACATCGTTCTCAATGGGAAAAACTGAAACCATTTCCACTAAGATCAGGAACAAGACAAGGTTGCCCACTCTCACCACTATTATTCAACATAGTTTTGGCAGTTTTAGCCACAGCAATCAGAGAAGAAAAAGAAATAAAAGGAATCCAAATCAGAAAAGAAGAAGTAAAGCTGTCACTGTTTACAGATGACATGATACTATACATAGAGAATCCTAAAGATGCTACCAGAAAACTACTAGAGCTAATCAATGAATTTGGTAAAGTAGCAGGATACAAAATTAATGCACAGAAATCGCTTGCATTCCTTTACACTAATGATGAAAAATCTGAGAGAGAAATTAAGAAAACACTCCCATTTACCATTGCAACAAAAAGAATAAAATATGTAGGAGTAAACCTACCTAAGGAGACAAAAGACCTGTATACAGAAAATTATAAGACACTGATGAGAGAAATTAAAGATGATACAAACAGATGGAGAGATATACCATGTTCTTGGATTGGAAGAATCAACATTGTGAAAATGACTGTAATACCCAAAGCAATCTACAGGTTCAATGCAATCCCTATCAAACTACCACTGGCATTTTTCACAGAACTAGAGCAAAAAATTTCACAGTTTGTATGGAAACACAAAAGACCCCGAATAGCCAAAGCAGTCTTGAGTGAAAAAAAAAAGAGCTGGAGGAATCAGGATCCCTGACTTCAGATTATACTACAAAGCTACAGTAATCAAGACAGTATGGTACTGGCACAAAAACAGAAAGATAGATCAACGGAACAGGATAGAAAGCCCAGAGATAAACCCATGACAAATGGTCACCTTATCTTTGATAAGGGAGGCAAGTACATATAGTGGAGAAAAGACAGCCTCTTCAATAAGTGGTGCTGGGATAACTGGACAGCTACATGTAAAAGAAGGAAATTAGAACACTCCCTAACACCATACACAAAAATAAACTCAAAATGGATTAAAGACCTAAATGTAAGGCCAGACACCATCAAACTCTTAGAGGAAAAGATAGGCAGAACAGTCTATGATGTAAATCACAGCAAGATCCTTTTTGACCCACCCCCTAGAGAAATGGAAAAAAAAACAAAAATAAACAAATGGGACTTAATGAAACTTAAAAGCTTTTGCATAGCAAAGGCAACCATAAATAAGACGAAAAGACCACCCTCAGAATGGGAGACAATATTTGCGAATGAAGCAACTGACAAAGGATTAATCTCCAAAACATACAAGCAACTCATGCAGCTCAATATCAAAAAAACAAACAACCCAATCCAAAAATGGGCAGACCTAAATAGACATTTCTCCAAAGAAGATATGCAGATTGCAAGCAAGCACGTGAATGAATGCTCAACATCAGTAATTTTAGAGAAATGCAAATCAAAACTACAATGAGATATCATCTCACACTGTTCAGAATGGCCATCATCAAAAATTCTACAAACAATAAATGCTGGAGAAGGTGTGGAGAAAAGGGAACCCTCTTACACTGTTGGTGGGAATGTAAATTGATACAGCCACTATGGAGAACAGTATGGAGGTTCCTTAAAAAATAAAAATAGAACTACCATACAACCCAGCAATCCCACTACTGGGCATATACCCTGAGAAAACCATAATTCAAAAAGAGTCATGTACCACAATGTTCACTGCAGCTCTATTTACAATAGCCAGGACATGGAAGCAACCTAAATGTCCATCAACAGATGAATGGATAAAGAAGATGTGGCCCATATATACAATGGAATATTAGCCATAAAAAGAAACGAAATTGAGTTATTTGTAGTGAGGTGGATGGACCTAGAATCTGTCATACAGAGCGAAGTAAGTCAGAAAGAAAAACAAATACCGTATGCTAACACATATATATGGAATCTAAGAAAAAAAAATGGTCATGAAGAACGTAGGGACAAGACGGGAATAAAGACACAGACCTACTAGAGAATGGACTTGAGGATGTGGGGAGGGGGAAGGGTAAGCTGGGACAAAGTGAGAGAGTGGCATGGACATATACACTACCAAGTGTAAAACAGATAGCTAGTGGGAAGCAGCCGCATAGCACAGGGAGATCAGCTTGGTGCTTTGTGACCACCTAGAGGGGTGGGATAGGGAGGGTGGGAGGGAGAGAGATGCAAGAGGGAAGAGAAACAGGGATATGTGTATATGTATAACTGATTCACTTTGTTATAAAGCAGAAACTAACACACCATTGTAAAGCAATTATACTCCAATAAAGATGTTAAAAAGAAAAAAAATAATAAAATACTGAAGCACTGCTCCTAGAAGAAATAAAGGGTTAGGTTTCTGCAAGCCTCTGATCACAACACTTTTCATCAACTGATCAATATATCACCTTGTTTTATGTGTGTTTCTGTTTAGAGATATCTTACATAATATATATCGCTGATTCATTAACATTGGACTTGTTTCCAATGGCACTCATGCTTAAACAAAGCTTCTCTAACACATGTATTTTCTGCATAAAACACACCACAGCCTTCTTGAGCTTAAGAATACTAAATAGCACTTTAGCACTACACTTGGAGGTTATTTTAAACTATGTAATTACCAACAAAAAGCACAAAAGTGCAAAAAAGAGCATGGAGCTAAATAGACTATGAAAAGTACACAACAATAGGAGAGATGAAACAGGAAGGTGATGTGTCTCTTTGTTCAATCTCAGTTACAAACATGCATGATGAGAGACTCAATTTTTTCAAATGTTTTCCATTCTGCTCATATCCACAAATGACTGTAAAAATTCCTCAAGTACTGATGTTGGTGAGCAAGTAAGTTTGCAAATATAGAGACCAGGAATAATGAGGACTTACTGAGTCCCTATGCCTGATGAATCCCTTGAACTAAATGCTGTGAGAGTCAGAGAGCAGACACACTGGGAGTGGGGTAGCCAAGGAAAACACCAGAGGGGTGGGGAGAAGACTAGAGAGGGGTGCTAAAGAACTGATAGGATCTCAGAGGACAAAAAAGGATATTCAAGTTGATTCTTCCATTTTTCCTCATTCTCTAGTACAGTAAGATGATGTTTTCTTTCTCCTCAAAATCTTTGTTTTAAGGGTCTTGCTACCTTCATACAAAGAAGTAAGAGTAACTATGGCAGGGCCAGTGGAGGATGAAGTTGAGAACACCTTTCCTCTCTTTTATATTATACAATTAACAGAGCAATATATATTCCCCTTAACCTCAAACACAGCGGAGGACCATAGAATAATCTTCAAGGTAACAACAGACATGTTTAGCTGGTAAGCTGAACTTCTGGGATCGAGTGGTGGAGTGCAGCCTCATGGTTATTGTCTGAGAGTAAAACAACAAAAGGGTGAGTGTTTGGTACTTCAGAAAGCTCCTGGATAGTTTGGGATGGATCATAAGCTGCAATAGAGGGGCCCTACAAACCTCATTCATGAGTTAAAAATCAGAGTCAGGCACACAATCATTTTCCAAAAAAATAACTGAGATCATATTAACTACTAGAAGGCCCCCATAAGTTATCAATATCAAACTTATAATTGAATCATTTGACCAAAAGCCTATTTTCTTATGAAGACCCCTGTCATTGGGGTACTACTAAAGAACTATCACCAGCTCATCACACTGGATACTAAAACCCTAGCAGTACTGAGTGAAATCATGATAATTCCAGGGTCAGCTACCCAGACTGATGACTGCTCAGACTCTTCCACAGTCCTCCTCCCCCACCAAGACAAAGAGAGGGAAGAGGAGAGACTGTAATGTTAGCATCAGTCACATGTATTACTTAAAAGCTGCTTTTATAAGAATTTAATGGGACTAAAATTAGAAACTGAAAGTAGGAGTTAGAAGCCATCAACCAATGTTGATTTACCTAACTACTTCCTTCCCTGCCATCTCCTTCCCTCCTCTTTTCCTCTCTAATCTTTATACTAAATAAATAAACAGCAACACTTCACTAGAAGATGTAGAAAACCCATCCTTGTAAAATTTCTCTACCACCCTGATTATTCAGGGTTAAGCTACCTAAAATGTGTATCTCTAAAATAATCACTTAGCTTAAATGTTCTATATGCTTGAATAGAGTTTTAACATAATTCTGGAGTACCTATTAAGAAGATATCAATATTTCAAATTAATTTATGATATAATACACATTTCAGAACATAAATGTATCTGGAGGAATAAATGAATTAGAAGAGCATTAAAGTTTCAAAAATTTTTTTAATAGTTAATAAAAGTATTATGAAGCCACAATTTAGAAAATATTTTAAGTGTGTTACTTGCTCCCAAACACAGAGATATATTTAATAGAAAAGAATGAAGTCCAGGAATAGACCTAAGTGTACATAATTTAGTATGTGACAAACAGGTAATCACAAATGGTTTTATTTCAATAGATAACTGCTTGGAAAAATAAATGAAATTCTTACCATATATCATATGCTAAAATAGATCAGCTCAGTTGCAAAACTAAATACAAAGAAGGAAATTACTGGAAGAAATTTTAGGCCTACGCAAGAGAGACGGCACCCATTTGTACCCACATGGCTGACCATATAACTCAGAAAATCCTTCCCACTGCAAAACATCGAAAATGATATATATAACATGGGAGTGGTGAAGGAAGGAGTCTCAAGACCAGTGTTAAAAACACGCACTAAAGTCACAGCTTCAGTGAAGACATCATCTTGGGTTTTAATGGCCTCAGAGGGATCAAAGTGAAGGCCCAAGGTGGGATATAGGACTGAGGTTCCTATAAAATGGGGGGGAGACTGGTCAGTGTGATTAGGTCATCTGTGTTTGCTAATTGGCGGTAAGTGAAGTTAGGCTCCTGCCCTCCCACAGAGACTGGTAGGTAGTAGGCACTGTCTTCCTTGATGGTTACATTTAAAGGTATGGATGTATGGATCCCAGGTCCTTGCGAAAGACAGTCCTGGGTTGTGCAGCTGGCAAGAGGCTGGGAGAACATCTCAAAGGGACAGAGAAAATATTTAAAATTGAAAGTTCTCTAAAGAAAATCTCTAAAAAAGGGGAGGTCAGGGACCAATAGTCAGGAAGTTTGTCTAAAATTTAGTCAGCTGAGGGGAATACTGAGGCCATCTTGGTCAGGTATGATAGTATGTGTTTAACAACTGGCTCTCGGAAGAGGGGGCCTGATTTGTAGCGTCTGACAATTTAAAGAGTGTAAATATTCCCACCATGGTCAGTTTCAATTTGCCAGTGTGATGTTGCTGAGTGCAGAGCTGGGAAGACATGCCGACGGGTCTCGTGAGCTAGCAGGAGATGGCTCCAGCTCTCCACTGGCCATAGGCGTGTACTGACTCTATCTAGCTTTGCATATGGCCTGGGAAAGATGTCCATGATATATTAAGTAAAAACTAAAAGAATGTTATTCTGCTTAAAATCTAGAATATTATTCCATTTTTAATGCGTATATGTTTGAAAATTTACAAAAGCGTTTATATAAGCATGGAGAGAGGTGTAGAATACACAACAGATGGTTAACAGTTTACCCAATAGGGTGGAAGTGTGGAAGATGGTCCTTAATTTTTTTTTTTTTAAGAAATCCCACTCTGCATTACTTCCCGAATTATAATGAGTATATAGTGTTTTTTAATACAAGTTACTTATGTGGTAATGTACATGAGTAACCAGAATTTGAATTCTTCCTTCCCATCCTCTTCCCCTTGTTCTCCGAGCCTAAGGGGACATCATCTCTTTGATATTAGACCTCTGTTCATTTTGGCTTTTGAAAGATGACTAAGCAAAACAAAACAAAACACAAAAAAATGAAGAACAAGCAAAAACTAATTCCCTTGAAGACTTTGGCTTAACAAAATTCGTGAACCTACATTTTGTATTTCTCAGATAGAATAAGCAAAAAAATCACTGGTTAGTTATTATTTCAGAATCTTAACATGGCTCTCAGCTCAGGACATTGCTTCACATGACAACTAATGGTAGCCCTAGCCTTCCAGGTGCTCAGGCCAAAAACCTTGCTATCAACGACTCCTCAATTTCTATCACACCCCATATGTGATCCACCAGCAAATATTGTTGGTTCTTCCTTCCAAACATATCTAAAATGCAAACTCACTTCTCACAGCCGTACACCACCAACATGGTTCAAGACACCATCATTTCTCACTGGCTGTCCTGCTTTCACTCTTAGGTTCCCTCAGTATGTTCTCAATATAGCAGCCACAGAGACTTTATTAATATGGAAGTCATATCATATCACTTCTCTGCTCAAAGGCCCTGATCGTTTCCCCATCTCCCTCAAAGAGGAACTCAAAGTCACTACAATGGTTTACAAGGCTCTGTGGGATCTGGCCCACCCCCTACCATAAATTCTCTGACATCAGCTCCTATATCTGTCCCAGACACTCAAGGCACTCCATCCACATTGGCCTCCTAGATGCTCAGAGACCACTGCCAATCACATTTCCATCTTAGGAATGTTGCACTCACTATTCCATCTACCTTGTTATCCTTTTCCACCAGATATAATTACCACTTTCTCACTTCCTTCAGATCTTTATTCAAAGGTCAGTTTCTCAGAGAGGACTTCTCTAGTCTCCTGATTTAAAATTGAGCACACAAACACATACTAGCCCCCTCATCTGTTTATCTCCTTTATTTTTCTCTCAAGCAATTACCACCATCCAAAATACTATATATCTTACTTAGTTACTTCTATTAGAAAATTATCCAAAACTTTTAAATAGGTAAAATCTGTTAGTAGAGGCTAACTTGTAGATTTTTGACTGGTAAAGATGCAAGTAACTTCTGGTCTGGTGGGACAGATGAAACCAGAGTTCATGGTTTATGTCCCCATTGGTCATTAACCAGTTTTGTATCTAATCCAGCAAATTTGTCCTAACATTGACTATAAATACCTAACTTCTCAAATGATCTTTAAAGTTGTTTTAATATCTTACTTGTTCCCTTATTAATGAGGTGAATATAATCTTTGACACATGTCCATTTTATAGTTGCAAGAAAGTCATTACAAGATCCTCTTGAAAATTATACTTTAACGCTTTATTGCCTGTCTCCTCACCTTAGACTATAAGCTGAATGAGCGAAGGAATTTTTGTTTATATTACCAGTGCCTACCACCATTCCTGGCACACTGTGCACAAAACCCTGTAAATTGAGAATTTCACTTGCAGAAATTCTAAATAATCTTGAATATCTCTCTTCCTTCTATTGACTTTTAAACATGATACCACAAATCTCTGCTCTTCTTCTACTTCTATTGCTTTTTCCCAGTAAAGGAGTGGGAGAATAAAAAGTGTTTGTTTCTGTCATGAGACTCCCTTCTTGGTGCAGATCTGTGGTCAGATGAGGTACTTCAGTGGAATGTCTAGTGGGAGAGAAAATTAGTCCAGGAAAAGTACTAACGAATTGTATTCGTTGCATATATGAGCAGAGACAGATGACGTCAGATTAAACTGAAAGCCATTGACTGGCAAGGAGAAACCATTTTATGGTTTCCAACTCTTTGTTAATGGAAGGAATTTTTACAGGAACTCTGCCTGAGTCATTTCCAACCAAAGTTTTTCTCCTCTTCAACTAGGAAAAAAAAGAATGAAGAAAACTGTCAACAAGAGGAAAGAACATTTTGGGGGTCTTATTTTTCAGGTAATTAACCTAGATCTCTGCTTTGGCAGCTTAGTTCATGCCTGCTAGAAGGAAGGAAGGAAAGGATGGATGTGGAGAGAGGAAAAGTATTCCAAAATCCATCCAGACAAGAACTTGAGCTTTTTTTAAAAAAAATATTTTTATTTATTTGTTTGTTTGTTTGTTTAGGCTGTGCCAGGTCTTAGTTGCGGCACAGGGGATCTTTAGTTGCGGCATGTGGGATCTAGTTCCCTGACCAGGGATCAAACCCAGGCCCAGCGAATGCGGAGTCTTAGCCATTGGACCACCAGGGAAGTCCCAGAACTTGAGCTTTTAAAATGCACTAGGGGGCTTCCCTGGTGGCAGAGTGGTTAAGAATCGCCTGCCAATGCAGGGCACATGGGTTTGAGCCCTGGGCCGGGAAGATCCCACATGCTGCGGAGCTGCTGAGCCGATGCGCCACAACTACTGAGTCTGCACTCCAGAGCCCACGAGCCACAACCACTGAGCCTGTGTGCCACAACTACTGAAGCCTGTGTGCCTAGAGCCCGTGCTTCGCAACAAGAGAAGCCACCACAATAAGAAGGCCGCGCACCGTGGTGAACAGTAGCCCCTGCTCACCACAACTGGAGAAAGCTTGCACGCAGCAATGAAGACCCAGTGCAGCCAAAAATATAAATAAATAAATAAATAAATAAACTTAAAATGCACTAGGAAGGGTCTTGGGGAGTGCTATCCAATAGAAATATAATGCGAGCCACAAATGTGAGGCACATGTGTAATTTTAAATTTTCCAGAAGGCACAATAGAAATAAAAGTGAAATTAATTTTAATAAGAGATTTTACCTAACTCAATATATACAAAAACGTTATTCCAACATGTAGACAATATAAAAAATTAATAATGAAATATTTTTCACTCTTCTTTTTCATACTAAATCTTCAAAACCTGTATTTTACACTTACTGCATATCAAGTGTCCAACAGCCGCAGATGGCTACCATATTGGACTGTGGAGATCTAGAAGGAAGCTATTCCCTTTACGCAGCCCTAGACTAGTCATTTACATTTCTCCTTTTGTAATCCAGTGATATAGCCAAGGATGTTATTATCTTTATAGGGCTAGGTGAAGAGACAGAACTAAAATTTATCAAAAGGCCACAGGAGTTAACAAGGAGCACTACCTTTTATTTTTTCTTTTAGATTGCTACAAAGAATAAGGCCTTAGGCCAAACTTTTAATCAAAAATACAGCCCCCAAGCAGTTTCCTCCAAGAGCTTTCTGTTCATTTCATTCTTTTTTTTTTCAAAATTTTATTTTATTTGCAAGAAACATATTTTATTTTAATTTTATTTTTATTTGCAAAAACACATTTTTAATGTTTGGATTTTTCACAGTTTATACTTTTTATTCTTTATATATATATATTTTTTGGCCACATGGCATGCAGGATATTAGTTCCTCTACCAGGGATCGAACCCACACCCCTGCAGTGGAAGCACGGAGTCTTTCTCTTTCCTTTTTTAACATCTTTATTGGAGTATAATTGCTTTACAATGGTGTGTTAGTTTCTGCTTTATAACAAAGTGAATCAGCTATACATATACATATATCCCCATATCTCCTCCCTCTTGCATCTCCCTTCCACCCTCCCTATCCCACCCCTCTAGGTGGTCACAAAGCACCGAGCTGATCTCCCTGTGCTATGTGGCTGCTTCCCACTAGCTATCTATTTTACATTTGGTAGTGTATATATGTCAATGCCACTCTCTCAGTTCATCTCAACTTACACTTCCCCCTCCCCGTGTCCTCAAGTCCATTCTCTACATCTGCATCTTTATTCCTGACCTGCCCCTAGGTTCTTCAGAACCTTTTTTTTTTTTTTTTTGATTCCATATATATGTGTTAGGATACGGTATTTGTTTTTCTCTTTCTGACTTAGTTCACTCTGTATGACAGACTCTGGGTCCATCCACCTCACTACAAATAACTCAGTTTCGTTTCTTTTTATGGCTGAATAATATTCCATTGTATATATGTGCCACATCTTCTATATCCATTCATCTGTTGATGGACACTTAGGTTGCTTCCATGTCTCAACTACTGTAAATAGTGCTGCAATGAACATTGTGGTACATGACTCTTTTTGACTTATGGTTTTCTCAGGATATATGCCCAGTAGTGGGATTGCTGGGTCATATGGTAGTTCTATTTTTAGTTTTTTAAGGAACCTCCATACTGTTCTCCATAGTAGCGGTATCAATTTACATTCCCACCAACAGTGCAAGAGGGTTCCCTTTTCTCCACACCCTCTCCAGCATTTACTGTTTGTAGATTTTTTGATGATGGCCATTCTGACTGGTGTGAGGTGATACCTCATTGTAGTTTTGATTTGCATTTCTCTAATGATTAGTGATGTTGAGCATCCTTTCATGTTGGCAATCTGTATATCTTCCTTGGAGAAATGTCTATTTAGGTCTTCTGCCCATTTTTGGATTGGGTTGTTTGTTTTTTTGATATTGAGCTGCATGAGCTGCTTGTAAATTCTGGAGTTTAATCCTTTGTCGGTTGCTTCATTTGCAAATATTTTCTCCCATTCTGAGGGCTGTCTTTTCATCTTGTAAAAGTTACAGTAATCAAGACAGTATGGTACTGGCACAAAAACAGAAATATAGATATCAATGGAACAGGATAGAAAGCCCAGAGATAAACCCATGCACATATGGTCACCTTATTTTTGATAAAGGAAGCAAGGATATACAATGGAGAAAAGACAGTCTCTTCAATAAGTGGTGCTGGGAAAACTGGACAACTACATGTAAAAGAAGGAAATTAGAACACTCCCTAACACCATACACAAAAATAAACTCAAAATGGATTAAAGACCTAAATGTAATGCCAGACACTATAAAAGTCTCTAGAGAAAAACATAAGCAGAACACTCTATGACAAAAATCATAGCAAGATCCTTTTTGACCCACCTCCTAGAGAAATGGAAATAAAAATAAAAATTAACAAATGGGACCTAATGAAACTTAAAAGCTTCTGCACAGCAAAGGAATTCATTTCATTCTTGAAGGTAATTTTTTCTAATGATTTAGAAGCATATGAAGGGTTAGATCTTAATATCATGTATTATACTTTGCATCTTTATGCTTCTTTATTTGGCTTCTTGTAGTCTCTATATGGACTTCCCTGGTGGCGCAGTGGTTAAGAATCCACCTGCCAGTGCAGGGGACACAGGTTCGATCCCTGGTCCGGGAAGATTCTACATGCTGTGGAGCAACTAAGCCTGTGCGCCACAACTACTGAAGCCCCCGCGCCCTAGAGCTCATGAGCCGCAACTACTGAGCCCTCATGCTGCAACTACTGAAGCTCGTGTGCCTAGAGCCTGTGCTCCGCAACAAGAGAAGCCACCGCAATGAGAAGCCCGCGCACCGCAACCAAGAGTAGCCCCCACTTGCGGCAATGAGAGAAAGTCCACGCAGCAACAAAGACCCAACACAGCCAAGAAAAAAAAGAATCTATATAAGCCAAAATTTATTTTGTGGGTCCCCAAACTGCTCTTTTCTCAGTACCTTCATTTTAACCTAATGGTCATAATTGTTTCTAATAATTATAATTATCCTTCATATTTATATTAGTTTTTCACACATATTATCTTGTTTGATCCTCAGAGCAATCTAATGAGGTAAATCCAGTTTATGGGGGAGAGATTATGATTCCCATAGGGTTCAGGGGCTTATCAAGGTCACACAGCTTGTAAGTGGGGAAAAAAAATCAGAACTGAAACACCTCTTGGTTCATGAAAACATGTTAAACAAAGATCTTCCTTAGGTGAATTTTCAGATGTTTTTTGTGCTGGTTTTACTTTTTTTTTTTTTTTTTGCAGTACGTGGGCCTCTCACTGCTGTGGCCTCTCCCGTTGCGGAGCACAGGCTCCGGACGCGCAGGCTCAGTGGCCATGGCTCACGGGCCTAGCTGCTCCGCGGCATGTGGGATCTTCCTGGACCGGGGCACGAACCCGTGTCCCCTGCATCGGCAGGCGGACTCTCAACCACTGCGCCACCAGGGAAGCCCTGGTTTTACTTTTTTTAGAGACGTAAATTATTACATTATTGATACACCATTGTGAGAATTAGGCTGCAAGAGCATTTCCCATGAAGTTTTCTCGGGTTTAAGTAGTTTTGTATGCCTACCAAACAAATCACCCTTTAAGTCTCTCTGTCCACAAGCTGGCAAAGGCAAGGACTGAGAGTTATTCAGGAATGTCTAGTTTTATGTCCAGGACATAGTAAATACATCACATATTTTGATGAATGAATAAATGAATGCAAATTTGTTTCCAGCCTTTTCAAATACCTTTATATTGAGGCAACGTAAAAGGGACATGCTATAGAAATTATTTCCTTTATTTTATTGAAGAGAAAATTTATGCACAAAAAGTGTCACTCTGGGTCAGCATTGTTCAGTAGAGATGTAATCCAAGCCACATACATAATCTTAGATTTTTTAGTAACCACATTTTTTAAAACATTTTTTAAAAACAGTGAAATTAATTTAAACAACATATTTATTTGACCTAATATATCCAAATATTATCATTTGAATATTTCATACATATTTTTTAAATTGTTAATGAGCTTTTTCCAGTAAGCGGCCTGAGGTGACCTCTAAAAATGGTTCACCATTCACTTGACCCAGAAAACCCCACAAACATGCAAATCAAGAGGTTCAAACCTTCGTGTTCACTTTAAGAACACTCGTGAAACTTCCCAGGCCATTAACGGTATGCATATCCTAAATGCCACCGAGTATCTGAAGGATGTCACTTTACAGAAGCGATGTGTGCCATTCAGTCGTTACAATGGTGGAGTTGGTAGGTGTGCCCAGGCCAAACAGTGGGGCTGGCCTCAAGAGTCGGTGGCCCAAAAAGATTGCTGAATTTTTACTGCACATGCTCGGAAATGCAGAGAGTAATGCTGAACTTAAGGGTTTAGATGTAGATTCTCTGGATATTGAGCACATCCAGGTGAACAAAGCCCCCGAGATACGGCACAGGACTTACAGAGCTCATGGTCGGATCAACCCATTCATGAGCTCTCCCTGCCACACTGAGATGATCCTTACTGAAAAAGAATAGATTGATCTTAAATCAGAAAAGGAGGTTGCACAGAAGAAAAAGATACCCCAGAAGAAACTAAAGAAACAAAAACTTATGGCCCGGGAACAAATGCCACCTCCCCCCCCAAAAAAAATGCAAATAAAAATAAAAGCAGGAAAAAAAATTGTTAATGAGATAGTTTGCATTCTTTCATTCATATGAAGATTTGGACATTTGTATATTTAACATTTAAAACACATCTCAATTCAAACTAGCTACATTTCAGGTGCTCACCAGTTATGTGTGTCTAGTGGCTATTGCACTGCATAGTACAGTCTTGGGATGCAGCAGAGAAAGAACTTCAGCCTTCTTCTCTTCCCATTTCTCACCATCCCACAAATATTTACTAAGCACCCACCATCTTTTACCAGAGAGAAGGAAACTATCAAATGAGGCTCTCAACCTGTCACATATTTGAGAAACACTAAATTGAAAGATTGAATATACAAATGGAACATGTCAAACTTTACATCTCAGTAGAACTCTGACCCACAACCTCCAGCAACAACCAGCCAGGAAAGGCAAACCACAATCAGCCTAGAATGGTCAGGACTTGGCCAATGACTGACAGCTTTCCTAATTTTTGCCCCCTCTCCCAACTCAGGATCATTCAGCGAAGGCCAAATATGGTCCCCAAACAAACCATATAAGGTGACCTGATTCTAGTTTTCCTACCTGTAGCTTCAGCATGCCAACAGCCTTCAGGTTCACCTGAAGCCTTCCTTTTTTTCCCACTATAAAGCTTTCCCACTCCCCTACATCCTCTGAGTCTCTACCACACACAAGTGATGGTGGCTGACACCCTTGCTATATAGTGAGTTCTGAATGAAGGGCCTCTGTTTATTCTCACACGGTGGTCTTCGTTTATCTCCACAAAATCTTGGATTAGTCTCTTCTTAATGACTAAAATAATCAAACTTCCTCTTTTAACTTCCCTTGTGGGTTCAGTTTTTCATTTTATTTGTAACATTCATTCATGAAATAACTATTTCCTGTGTCTTAGCAGGTGTCAGCCACTATGCTGAGTCTTTGAAAGTAAGTAGGGGACCAGAGATTCAGTCTTTTCTCTCAGGGAGCCTAGAGCTTAGCAAAAAACACATACAAATAAATGTTTAATAACATTTGTAATAAACACTACAAAGGAAATCAGTTACTTGAGGAAATATATGCACTCCCATGTTCACTGCAGTGTTATGCACAATAGTCAAGATATAGAAACAAACTAGGTGTCCATCAGTGGATGAACGGATAAAGAAAATGTGGTATATACATACAATGGAATATTATTCAGCTACAGTAAAGATGGAAGTCCTGCCATTTGTAAAAACATGGATGAACCTTGAGTATATCCTGCTAAGTGAAGTAAGCAAGACACAGAAAGAAAAATACTGCATGATCTCACTTACATGCAGAATCTAAAAAAGTCGGAGCAGGGAGGTGGGAGAAATGGAGAGATGTTTGTCAAGGGGTACAAAATTACAGTTATGTAGCATGAGTGAATTCTAGAAATCTAATGTACAGCTTGGTGACTATAGTTAATAATAATACTGTAGTTTACCTGGAAACTCACTAAGAGAGTAGAAAGAACTCAGGTGCTTTCACCACACACAAAAAAGATAACCATGTGAGGAGATGGATTGATTAGCTTGACTGCAGTAATCGTTTCATGATGCATGTATATCAAAACATTATTTTGTATACCTTAAATATGTACAATTTTTAGTTTTAAAAATTTTTTTAATTTAATTTAGAAATGCACTACAAAGGAAAGTATATTATGATACCTCAACGTTTCAATTTTCGTACGATATGAGTGCCATTTCTTCCCAAGAAAAGACTTTTATTCTGCTATTTAAACTTCAATAAATGCTTGGCAAAAGGAAAAATACTGTTTTCCCAATAGATTTGCACACTGAAGATCAGACATTTTTCCTTATTGCCCTATTTCCTTATCCCTTTTTGCTTATTTCTCATTTTACTTCAAGTGAACACTCCTAAATGGTTTCTGGCACTCTTTCAGCAAGAGATAAAGAAAGGAGACAAAAAGTTTTCTATTAAATAAAATAACTATAGCTCACTCAAGGGTAGTTTAAATAACTGTTCTCCAATTTAATGTTTATTAATAACTATCTTATCCAGGTAAAAACTTTGCCAAGCTTTGATTGAGTTAAACCTGAAATAATTTTCATTACTGCTGAATTTCAGATAGTTCAAAACCCAGAATCCAGAAGTGTTTTCTTCTCTCCACTTGGGTACCTATTAAAATTTCACTAAAATCATTTTTAAATCTTGGAAAACTACATCAACTTAAATAAGTGTAAAATTAAAATCAATTTTAATTTTACACTTATTTGAATACTGTGTGTTTTTAAATCATTCTTTCATTAATGTATTTCACTTTATATGGATTTTCTTTGGCTAAGAAAAATAGTTAATTAAGTGGAGTATTTGGTAAAATTATGTATGAAATATTCTGAGATCTGGAGCCTAAACTAGATGCATCTAACTTAATTTACCTTCATGACAGTTTAAGCAGTTTACCTGAGAAATAACTTCAAAAAATTTCTCAATTATTAATGATATATATGTCATTATTATCTTTTTGTTGTTTATATCCTTGGACTTCTGATATCTTACTGGTCTAACATCATAAAATTCAGGCTGACTCAACTAATTTGAAGTGAATGTATAATAGCATAACTATTGACCTCACTTAATGATACGAAGTCAAGTTTACCTTTCAAAACCATTACTTAAATCATTCAGAAATTTTAACTGCATATTTTATAAAATTCTAATTGCATTATCAAATAAAATATGAATATTCTAATAATGTATATTTATCAAAATAAAACTGTGAAAAATAAAAGCCTTTGAATTCTTCAAAATAAAATAACATCAAACATCAAGATGCTATTATTTTCAAAAGGGAGTCAGAATTCCTGGATAATTGGAATAGAAGTTACACTCCAAGCAATAACTGTCCAAAGAATCAATTTTCGCTTACATTGTACCATGTAAAAGATAAACTTTCACTCAGAGCTTGGCCACAAATTAGATACCTCTTGGTCCCTGTGAGTTTAGATAATTTTATGTCCTCTGAAAAATCACTCCATTTTTCTAAAGTAATATAACCCCTTCAACAATGAACAGAAAACAAATAAGGAATTCATCCTGCTATAACGCTTTCTTAGTTTACTGGTTCAGAGAACAATTTATACCACTCCTGTGTAAATCGTTGTAAGTGCAAGGACCTCTCTGCAGAACAAAAAGAACATCTTTCCTGTAGTCTGGCTGGCTGTCTTGATCTCACACAATCTAAAAAGGCTTTCCTCAGCTGGGCCTGAGGAACAAATTCCTGAAGATCTTGGGTAAGTGATCACGAAGGACAGACACGAAGTATAGCGTTCACCCACTGTACGACTAGGGAAGGAACCACAGAGATCTGAAAGGGCTGCCCATAGGCAGTCTGCATACACATCCCCATCTATGCTCCCTTTTCTCTCACTCTTCTCACAAGAATAATTTTTTCAAGAATGCCTCTTCCTGGGATTTGGATCATAAATTCATGAGATACTCATATTTTCCATCAGTATGGAGTTTAGTTATTCTTTCCTCCAACTCACTTACATAATCTTCAATTAGGCTGTTTCCAAGACCCTTCAATCTTTAAGTCTCTCTTTTTTTTTCCTGCAACATTTCTCCTAACTGCTCTTAATGAATCCTAAGCTCTCTCTTCTCTAAATTTCAGTAGTTCTTGCTGTCAGTGCCTATCATCAGACATGTACCCTATACTGTTTTGTATGCTTTTTTTCTACGTGTTTTGCCTCTCATATTGGCCTGGGAACAGGGATATTTACTGTACATTTAGCTGTTATACACAAGAGACCAAAAATACTTGCAGTGGAAAAAAGTCATCCAAAAGAATGTTTCCTAAATCCAGGAAAGGGGAAAATTTTGCATGGGTTTACCCTGTAGAATTTAGACTATTAAATTCTACTATATGAATTAACTAAATCATAAAAAATAAAATTTTTTATCATAAAGATGTGTAATGTATTTAATAAGCCGAAAAGCTCTGATCCTCTAAACAGTACCTTGTTATGAAAAAAATGTATTATCTGGAGAAGCTGATAGCTCTAATCTAAATCATATAAAGAAACTTGGTCATTTGGACTATTTGAAATTTTCAAAAGGCATTACAAAAAGTCCAAGATCTTGTCATATTTGCCTCTTAAATGTGTTGAGCTCTTCTTAAATAGGAGTTGTTACTATGAGAGACTTAACCAAAAAAAACAAAAAAAATCAGAACATCCTAAGGAAGATGAGGAAAATAAATACACCATCAAACAGCATGAGGCTCAATGAAAATGAACACCCACATCTCTGCGTCTCCCTGCCGCTCTCTTAGAACGCTTAGGGAATTTGAGCAGCTCAATCAAGCCTACTTAGCACTGCATCACCAAAGCACAGAATAAGACCTGGAACAAGCAGCATTTTTTGTCACACATCTTGCTTTAGCCAAACCTACTCAAAGCAGTTTCCTTTTTAGCAAAAGGAACTAACACACCTCCCCCCAATTTTTTTTCCAGTGATCAGCACAGCTGGAAATAGCAACATTCTGAGCAGACTCTGGCCCTTGGTGTGAGCCTGCATAAGCTGTTTTACCTCAGCTTGCTCATGTGGAAAATGAAAATATTGTATAATAATATCTCATAGAGTCACTGCAGGGAGTAACTAAAGAACTGATCATATAAGCAAAATACGTTTTATAAACTAAAACCCATCATTTACCTCTCACCTGTGAAGCCTGTCCAACACACTCATACAGCTTATTGTCACCTACCAGTTAGTCTTACCATAGACATCATCCCAGTTACTTTCCTAGCAATTATATCTACCTCCTTTCATTCACTTCCAACCTGGGAATGGAAGCCCCTTCGGCTATCAGAGGTAGGTGACCCAGTCAGTCCTTTCTGCAGCAGCCATAAAAGCTGGGGCACAGACATGCATACAAGTTCCTTCCACGGAGAAACTGGTGACTTGGCGCAGGTAGGAAGGAGCAGGTGGCAGAGGTGTCCTCCAGCTTCTCTGAGCTCTAGGGAGGATTACAGCCAGCCTACAGCGCCTGCTCAATTAGATGGCTGGCCCTCAGGCAGCAGCTTTTAAAGTATGCAGATAAATCTCTTTGAGGGCAAGACTGGCAGAAGGGCTATTTTGCCCTCTCCCTCTGCACTGAACGCTGGGGTGATAGCCTTGGTGAGTGTTCACTCACCCTTTAAGAATTGCTTCTCAGCCGCATAGCACAGGGAGATGAGCTGGGTGCTTTGTGTCCAACTAGAGGGGTAGGATAGGGAGAATGGGAGGGAGACGCAAAAGGGAGGAGATATGGGGATATATGTACACGTATAGCTGATTCACTTTGTTATACAGCAGAAACTAACACACCATTGTAAAGCAATTATACTCCAATAAAGATGTTAAAAAAATGTCAGATAAAGACAAAAAAAAAAGAATTGCTTCTTATTTTGCTATAGTCTTGTGAGTCTTGTGAAAACAAGTCCCACTGGCTTTCAGAGCTAGATGTTTTGGGAGCCTGACCCTCCCTGGGAGTCTCAAATGTTGGGGTGGTAGACGTGGGGCTCAAACCCTTTTCTCTTTAAGGAAAAGCTAAGACTTGGGGCTTCCCTCCCCCTTGTATGGTGCTGTGTCAGGGGTGGGGTTTATGGTGACAGTGTGTCTCAGCTTTTCCTGCCTGTTTTGATGTGGATGTTTCCTCATTCGTCTGATGAGTAGGAGTCCTTCAGCCAGTTTCTGGATCCTTTTCAAAGGGAAAATGCTCCACATGTGGCTGTGTGTTTGGTGTGCACGTGGGAGGAGGGGAGCTCAGGAGCCTCCTACGTCACCACCTTGGTCAACTCCTCTTGACTTGGTCTGTGGGTTTTTTGAAAGAATACCACAGAGGGAAAGTACCCTTCTCATCACAGCATGCCAGGGGTACCTGATACCACATGACATCACTAGGGATATTAACCTCAAGGCTTAAGTAGTGTTTGGCAAGTTCTTCCCTGTAAATTTACTGTTTTTCCCTCTAGTCTTTGGAAGTGTGAGTCTTACATCATTCAGACGCAGGCAGATTTAAAATATGACAGAGAAAAATAAAGGAGGAACAACCAGAGAGACAGAAAGAAAACCCTGAAAGAGTATTACCAATGTAGCCAAGAAAGATGGAAGCATTTCAGGAACAAGTCCATGGTGAGCAACGTCAAATGCCGCGGGAAGTAAAGTAAGGTAATTACTGAAAAGTGCCAAATGAAAGGTTGTGTTGACTTTAATAAGAGTAATGTTAATTGTTTGATGGAGCAAAAGAAGAATGCCATGGGCTGGGCTAATTACAGAACGCGGATGTAGAGTGTAAATGACATACTCTGGAAGCTTACTGTGAAGGAAGTATGTGGAAAGGGTGGTGGTTAGGGAGACAGTCACAGGGTCAGAGGAAGATATTGAGGGGTTTTATGTATATATACGTATTTTTTTAACGTGGAAGAGACTTGAGAAAATGTGTGTACTGAAGGGAATGAGAGACATTTGAGAAAGAGAGGAAGAGGGGCGTAGGGCTTAAGGATCTAGGCAACTTGGCTGGTAGAATAAGTACACATGGGGGGATGTCAATATCTGTCATGAGATGAGGCTAAGTTAGTCTTTACTGAGCAATAATGTCTGAACTATTACTGATTGGTTTGTCAAGAAGGCTTAGAGCTTTAATGAGACAGAGACTACCAGCTCAGAAAGCAGGTCTCTCAAAAATACTAATAATATGTAATTATTATTATAATTATAATATAATATAATATATATATTATATATATATAATATATATAATATAATATATATTATAATTATAATACTGATATTATTTCTTAGATGTCTCCAAATCACCAAGAAGATGTTCTTCCAGATTTTTAGTTGACATTCTGAAGATATTAAGGAAAAAACATTAAGTTTATGGTGGAGAATCCTGGCAAGCACTGCCTTAGCCAAGTGATCAAGGTTAACATTTCCAGACAGCAATAAAAAATCAGTGTTCATCACGATATGACAAACTGAGAAGGGCACGTCGTTTCTGAGTTATCCTTCCCAAAAAATGTATAACCTCAGTCTAATCATGAGAAAACAGACAAATTCAAACTGAGGAACATGCTACAAAACAACTGACTAGTACTCTTTCAAATTCTCTCTGAAGTACCTAGATTACAGTATCGGATGCACATTTCCTGAGTTGTTCTACAGATGCTAAAACCACCACCAAATGTAAGAAATTAACTACTTGATGATCGTGAGCACATAGCCCCTATACCTACTGGCACCTAAAGAATTGATAATATTCACCCTTGTGACACCACCCTATTACCTCACCATCAACCAATCAGAGAATGGTGCATGAGCTGATCACATACCCTGGGATGCCCCTCCCTCACCTTGCCTTTAAAAATGATTTGCTGAATGAAACCCATGGGGAGTTCAGGTGCCTTAAGCACTAGCTGTCCTGGACTCCTTGCTTGGTGCGCTGCACTTTGCTTCGCCACAACCCAGTGTCAGTAGAGCAGCTTTACCACATGAGAGCCAGCGGACTCAAACTTGGTTCAGTAACAATGAGAGACAAGGAAAACTGAGGAACTATCACAGACCAAGGCAATATAAGAACTGAAGACAATGTGGGATCCAGCTTGGATTCTGGAGCGGACAAGGAACGTTAGTAGAAAAACTGGTGAAATTGTATAAAGTTCTGTTCTATAATCAATAGTATTATTAATTAACCAAGGTTAATTTCTTAGTTTAGATAAATGTTTTATGGTTAGGTAAGGTGAACATAAGCAAAAGTTGGTTAAAGGGCATGTGGGAACTCATTTTTGCAACTCTAAATCTAAAATTATCTCTTAAGGAAAGAGAAAAAGAAACACTACAAGTAAAGTCCCACTCTTCCCTCTGCAATCCCACTCCTCTTCCTCTTTTCTCCCAAAATTTTCTAAGTAAAATTCATCATTCTTACCTTAGCCTTCAGAAGGCCCATTTTATCTTGGCCCCAACTTCATCTCTAACTTCCCTCCTGCCGCTCTCCAATGCTCTTTAATCCAGAAAAACAAAAACACTGCATATTTCCTAAATGTTTCAATGTGTATCATGTCTCTGCACCTTCAATCATACTGTTCCTTTTGCACAGAATGCCCTTCCATGCCTATATCCACCAAATACCTACTAAAATTTCAAAATGGCCCAAGTGCCTTCCCACCTCATTAGAGATTTCCTTACTCTGCGTTCTCAGAGCAGTCTGTGTATTCTAATATCATAGCACGTATCACACTGCATGTCACACTATCAGTATGGATTTATTTGTCTGTCTTCTCTACTAGATCATCAGCTTCCGCAGAGTTAGAGTTCACGTTTGACTGAAAGGTCCTAGAAATTTTTAAGACACTCAATAAATGTTTGATGAAATGAATAAATGAATCGATGGTCCAGCCAACAAACCCAGATTGAATTTGAGTATCTGACATTACATAAACATATTTGTAAGTGGCAACAATAACCCTAGCCTCCTACTTATGTTTGATCAAAGTGAGGACAGTTTTTAATCTCTTTTCAAACCACGAAGTACACTATGAAATTTAAGCAAACATCAAGGATTTACCCAGTCCAATCAGAGGAAAAAAAGAGCATAAAACACCAGAAAATATTTCCAAATACATAAGGTAGACAAACGGTTAATATCCTAAAGAATAAAGAGTTAGACTGTGGTTTCCTTGAGGGTAGGGGCTAGCACATAGAAGGTATTGGTGTGAATATAAATCGATACAAGTTTTCTGGAAAATCACTTGAACTAATAGATCAAAAGTCTTTTTTAAATGTGCATAATCGTGACCCAGCAATTCAATTTCTAGGTATTTTTCCTAAGGAAATATTTGGACAATTAGGCAAAGACATATATGTAGGAGGCAACATTTATGCTAGCAAATATTTGGAAAACATTCCAGGTATTCACTAGTAGGGACTGGTTAAGTAAGTTATGACACATCAATTAATTTAAGTGTTAGTAGTCAACCATTAAAAATCATGTTATGGGGGGGTTTCCCTGGTGGCGCAGTGGTTGAGAGTCCGTCTGCCGATGCAGGAGACACGGGTTCGTGCCCCGGTCCGGGAGGATCCCACGTGCCGCGGACCGGCTGGGCCCGTGAGCCATGGCCGCTGAGCCTGCGCATCCGGAGCCTGTGCTCCACAACGGGAGAGGCCACAACAGTGAGAGGCCCGCGTACCGGAAAAAAAAAAAAAATCATGTTATGCGTCTGTATTTATTAAGATGGAAAGCTATCAAGACTGTATTAACTGAAAAACAAATGAGGTGTTTTTTTAATCCCAATTTTACTTTTTATATTTTTAATACCTGTATGTATTTATGTGTATATTTATATGTATGTATATGTTTACATATGTGTGTGTGTGTGTGTGTGAGTAGTATATTCACATACATATCTATATGCTCAGATTTCCTGATCATTATCTTCCCTTGCTTCTGGAAGAAACATAGCTGACCACCATGTGGTCTCACTCCATTCTGCATCCCATAGTCTGCTCCCATCCCACCTTCAGAGGAAGACAAACACAACTATTCTCCTTGGAGTCTGGGGTTGACCTGTCATGTTTCACAAACCCCCGAGAAGGCAATGAAAGCAGCAATGATAACCCAAGCAGTCCCCAAAGAAATATAACTTGCTCACCCAATGCATGCTGAATGGGGGGATGAGCAAGCCAGACAGAGGAGACTAAAGCCTCCACTGTCATCCTGTAATTGATTTTACCTAAATGTATACTTCTTCCAAAATACGCTGCAAATCAATGGAAAACTTTTGTAATACATGAGCAATTTACTTTATAGACAGTTTGGGGAAAACAGGTTGAATTTACTATGTACTGTCATACACATGAAGGCCTTTGAGCCTCACAAGCCAGTGACGTAGGGAGGAAAGGGATGCCCTTTTTTCATTTGAGGAAACAGGTTCACAGAAGTTATGCTGTTCACACAAGACCTCTCAATGAGTGAGCGGTAAAGCCTGGATTCAAACTCAGACTTTCTGATTCCCATTTGCGAGCCCTTCCAGGCACAAAAGGGCATCCTAAACTGGCCTGATTGTAAGAATCCCCTGAGAAGCCTAGAAAAAAATTCTGAATTCCAGACCAGCCTTCTCCCTGATGATTCTGATTCCGCGGGTCTATCTGAGATGGAGCCTGGAAATTTGTATCTTTTTAGAAACCTCACCAGGTGATTTTTATGATTGGGTCAGTTTGAGAAATGCTGACTAACACTATTGCATATATCCCTTATAAAGAGAAATATTTATTCTCAGTCACTACTGTGTTTTCAGATATTAAGATTAACCAAGACAAGGGCAGGGCTTCTGCCTGGGGACAGGCCTATTCTATTCCAAACGTGGTGCACCTTGGACCTTTTTTGGCACGTACATTTGGTTACCTCTGTTTGGTTGTCCTCACCATAGGCAGCAGAAACCACACCTTTGGCCTGACAGCTTTCCTTCCTCAGCTGACCTCACCTCCCCTGTGGTTGAGTCTACTTTATGCAGTGGCCTCATTTTCTGGTCTCTTCCATCTCTCCCTGGACCCTAGTGCATGAATCTCCCTCACAACCTCTTCCTCAGAGGCTGACCCACAAGCTGACTCAGCTTCCTGTCCAAATCAGCAGCAGTTCAGCCACTGAGCAGTGTCTACTTGCCAGCAGAGAAGCTTCCAGAAACGCAGCTTCTTCCAACCGATGTTCCACGATCCTCACCACACACTGATTTACCACTTCCTTTCCTCTAAAGAAAAGAGGCTGCTGACAGGACTGCTCGCCGTGCGTGACTGGCTGAAAGGGCTAATGGGAGGCCAGTAACCCTCAGAACAAAAGACCCTTTCACAGCTCTGATGCAGCCCACCCAACTAGAGTGCTGAGGGGCGCAGCTGTCACTGCTCCGGTGGGGTGGGTCCGTCTGCAGTTGTTTCCCAGCACTCCTTGGCTGGGCTGTGTTATGACAAAGCTGTTCTCCAAGCCCATCCTCAAGGCTCTGCCATTGTGTAAGTCATATTCAGCTGTCTTACTCAAATTTGAGTAACACATGAGAGGTAGAGATTAAGTGTTTTGGGCGTTATAAGAAGTGAGTGATGACTCTAGCCAAGAATTTAGAAAAGCTTTCTGGACTGCAGTGCACTTGATCCGGACCTTAAATTCTGAGTTGGATTTGGACATGTGATAATGTCTAGAAGGACATATGAATGGAGGAAGAAAGCATAAGCAATCATGGAGGAAAAAAAGTGGGGGGCAGGGGGAGGGTGATGAGTTTTTATTATTCTTGTGACTCCAAAAATTGTCTTAGCTAGTTGGTTTTTCATACAGTCTGATAGGCTGTAATTCTTTTTGGAAGTCCAAACTTGTGAGGAACTTTAAAAAAAAAACTATATTAATCAAGGAAAGAGAGGAACTAATAGTTATAGAATATCTTCTATGTGACAGAATATCTTCTATAACTAATAGTTATAGAATATCTTCTATGTGACAGGCATCCTAAATGATCTCATTAAATCCTCAAAACAATACCTGGGAGGGGGGTATTACACCCACCCACCCATTTCACAGATGAGAAAAATGAGGCTTAAGAAATTAAATAAACTTGTCCAAGGTTACATTGCTTACAGGAAAAGAAATCAGAGCAGGTATTCAAACTGAAGTTTGATTGCCCCTAAATCCCACATGGTATCTACTAGACCATACTCTTCCTTAGGATGATGTAAAGAGGGTCATAGCATTATTGTAGGGCATTCCTCAGCCAAGATCTGTGTACCTGGGGTCTGAAGGTACAGGTAACAGAGTTCCTGTTACAAGAGGTAATTTAATTTCAGTAATACAACATCATCCACCACATTAAATTAATCATATTAATTTGGATTTTGTTGGTTTTAACGTATTGTTTTTACTTAATTTGTAAATTTATTTTGGTCTTATATTTGTTTAATAGCTAAGAGTATATAATTAGTGTTATATTTATACATTTTTGTATAATTTTTAAAGGATTCACTCCATTTACAGTCATTACAAAATACTGGCTATTTTCCCCATGTTGTATACATCCTTGTATATTTGTACATTTCAAGTAACATTACAATAAAAATATTTTTTCAACATTCAAAGGATTGGAATTTTTTCCATTAAAAAGGCTCCATGTATTTCTCAATTCTGAGGAAGACCGTATTAACACATTGTTCAAGCATAACTGTTAGCCATAACATAGACTTTTTTCATGTTGACAAGTCTGTGGAGAAACAATATGACTGCATGATGCAAGAGCTGAGATTTTTCTACAACTTCATCTTATTCTTTTGCACCAGGGCAGAAAACAAAACCCAGGATGGTGTGTCATATGAAATTGTGAGTATTCCATTCACGTTCTGTTGAACTGAAGTCAAAACTAATTGGGGGGAATTCCCTGGCAGGCCAGTGGTTAGGACTCCGTGCTTCCACTGCACGGGGCACAGGTTTGATCCCTGGAACTAAGATCCTGCATGCCGTGTGGCACGACCAAAAAATAAAATAAAATAAAATAATCCCTAAAAAAAAAAAAAAACCCAACTGGGGAAGAAACTCTTTTTTTATATATTTATCACTTTTAAATTTGAAAATTTTATAGATATTGAAAAGCCCTAGATTTTTTCAAGTTCTTCCTCCAGATTAAAGAAGTAGGGACATAATTCCTGTCTTGTTAGTCCCACAAACAATATAAATGTAAGATATTTAAGTCACTTTAGTTATCTGGGTGATAATACATATTTTAGATTTTTATAATACATTTCATAAATGCACATATATTAAATATTTGTCATTTATATCTCCCCTTTTCTTCTTGTTCTTTTTCTCATTTCCAGTCTGTTCCTTCTATTATGGTAAGTGGCAATGAATATTTAAGAGAGGATTCCTTCTTTTCGAAAAGGAGAAGTCATATCCTGCCTGGCAAATTTTTAAAAGTAAGAAACAAAGAAGGCACTGACTTCATCTCTAGGTAAGGATGAATAACTTTAATTACTCAGTGAGTATAAAATTTAACACAGGGCTTCCCTGGTGGCACAGTGGTTAAGAACTCGCCTGCCAGTGCAGGGGACACGGGTTCCATCCCTAGTCCGGGAAGATCCCACATGCCACAGAGCAACTAAGCCCCTGCGCCACAACTACCGAGCCTGCAATGAGAAGCCCGCGCACCGCAACAAAGATCCAATGCAGCCAAAAATAAATAAATAAAACAAATAAATTAAAAATAATTATATATATATAAGCATAAATTAAAAAAAAATTTAACACATGCTTTAAATCCCTTACTCAGGCCCTTAAACCCTGTGCCTTCCTTTTTTATTTTATTTTTTTAATCTTTTTTTATTCAAGTATAGTTAATTTACAATGTTGTGTTAGTTTCAGGTGTACAGCAAAGTGATTCAGATATATATATTCTCTTTCAGATTCTTTTCCATTATAGGTTATTACAATATATTGAATATAGTTCCCTGTGCTATACAGTAGGTCCTTGTTTACCTATTTTATATACAGTAGTGTGTATATGTTAATTCCAAACTAAACCCTGTGCCATCTGACCCAAATGACACACACATACATCATGCAGTCAACACCCATCCCTACTTACGACCAATGTCTTGACCTCTGTCATCTCATTTCTGCTTTATGCTTTTTCTTCTAGTTACAGAACTCTAGAAAATTCCCCACATTTGCCCCCTCCACCATCCCACTCATCACTGACAACCAATTTGGCAAATCTAGTTTTGAACCTGGATGTCTTCTTCAGATATGGTTTTGTCTTTTGCCTCCATCTTTCTGGCTATTGTGGATGACTCGTACCCAAAAGGCTGCCCACATCCCTGTGTGACACTGACAAGAGTAAGCAGCCTGGTTTCCCTTGATAAGAGATTGTAAACATTTGAACTTAAAAACTTGAAGTCAGAAAAAATAAATGTTTAAACATGAGTCTGCATAAAATATCACCCAAACATTTGATAGGGGAGGAGTAAAAGGGTATATATAGAACAGAAACCTCCCAGGCAGACCTTTATATTATTTTCGGAACATAAAGGAATGAAGGGCATTGTTTCTGTGCAGAGGAGGCATCTGCTGCCACTTGCACTGGCCCCAGAGAAAGGTGCCCCTGACCAAAACAAGAACCCAGAGTGACTTGACCGCCTCAGTCACCACCGTATTCCACAGTGCCTAGAATAGCCTTCTCTGAAAAGTCAAAAAGGACATTATGGAAATTTCCATGTTGACCAGTTCCACTGTATTTAAACATTCTAGAGGATGTTATTCTCCAGGAATTTTTACTTACATTTCACCTCCTACAGAACTAATATATTTCTTCTCATGGAGAAGATAGAGAATAAGAAATCATTATTCTTCATACAGTGTCCATACAGTGTCTACAGCTTGTTGCAAAGGAAGTTATTTTCTTCTTCAGATTTCGATCTTTCAAGTTTCATTGTCAATCCAATTTTCTAATATTTTTCTCTCTCTCCCTAAATTAGTTTAAATATACATATCTGGAGACATTACTAAAACATTAATAAGGGGATTTTATACAGTAGGAAAAATCACCTGATTTCATCAAATGACCCAGATTTGACAAATTTGAATTTTTTGAACCAAACAGGACATATTTGACAACAGGGCTGTACAGATTTCTGAGTTAATTAGAAACTCTAGTGTGATAAAGCCAACCACGTGCTTAAAAAGACTGATTAACAATGAAGGGAAGATGGGCTCCACTGCAGGAAGACTTAACATATTTGGGGTTGCGACTAGTTGCAACTAATAATGCAAGCAGTAATCATTATTTTGTTTTTATATAAATCTTGTTAAGTGGTAAAATACAACTGACTTTCTGTGTGCAGGAAAACGTCCTGTGTAAGTGAGACAGAGTGTGCAAGGAATACTAGCAGACCCTGAAAGAGACCCAGAAATCTGTTTTTGATTTTTTAGAAAGTCTACCATGATAACTCATCTCTATCATAGCTGTAAGTACTTCCTAGAAGTCAGAGAAGTGTCCTTTCAAACGATTTCACATTAAGAAGGCTGTGGTCGGGCTTCCCTGGTGGCGCAGTGGTTGAGAGTCCGCCTGCCGATGCAGGGGACACGGGTTCGTGCCCTGGTCCGGGAACGGCTGGGCCCGTGAGCCATGGCCGCTGAGCCTGCGCGTCCGGAGCCTGTGCTCCGCAACGGGAGAGGCCACAACAGTGAGAGGCCCGCGTACCGCAAAAAAAAAAGAAAAAAAAGGCTGTGGTCTCCCAACCTACCTCCTTACACGCATGCATGATCCCACTTAGCCCACTCCATGATTAACCTCACAGATCACTGATGAACTCAGCAGCCTCATTAGTTATCACTTTGACAGAGAACCTACCTCTAAGGGGAATGAATGGAAGGGCAACACGGCACTTGTCTTTATCAAAGCACTCATCACACAATGTAAAAATGACCCATCGATTTGTCTGACACTTGGTAAGCTCCCCTGGGGCTGGAACAATGTCTTATTTGCTTCCTATTTCCTAAAAGTGGCAGCACAGCACTAGCACCTGGGAAACAGGAGGCACTCAGTAAATGTTTCTGAATGAGAGAATAAATTCTGTTGTAAAACACTGGGCAAACATGTTGTAATGTGTCCCTCCCATGTAGTTTATAAAATTTTGGACTTGGGAGAGTGCAATGTTCCCAAATTTTTATTCTAAAAATTTTATTTGCCTAACAGTATTGTTAAATTTAGTCCTAAACTATGAGAATGAACTGATAAAGTGAGTAAAAAAGGTGACCTTGGTATCCTTTTCTATTTTAAAAAGTCACTTAGAGTTTGTCACATTATATCATGTAATTGATCTCTACAAAGTAAATGTATCTAATTTGAACCCTGAATATGCCGATGAGTGCTATATAGAGATTACTATCACATATGTCCTTAATTCTATCAGTTTCATCTTATAGCTTAAAAAGAAAGCAACACACACACACACACACACACACACAAGCAGCATAAGAAAAGGCCAATGGCACTGTAGGGTAGCAAAACATATCATCCCAAAATACAGTCGTCCCTCGGTATTGGGAGGGAATTAGTTCCAGGATGCCCCTCAAAATCCACAGACGCTCAAGTCCTTTATGTAAAACAGCATTGCACACTCTGCCCTCCATATCTGCAGGTTCCGGGGTTAGTCGAAACCCTGGATCTGGAACCCGTGGATAGGCCAACTGTGTGTCACTTTGGCATAAGGATTATTTTTGAGCGGAAGGCAATTGAGAAAAAGCAGATACAAGAAAAGCTTTCTGCCCTCCTGTTTGCCTAAAACAGAACATAAATGTACAAAGGTGTCCCTCCTCCCTCTCTCTACCAGGAAGGACAAAAGTTAATCACAAGAGACATATTTAGATCCTCATCACCTAGAGATGGCACCAGAGGAATCTATATAACAGATTTTACTAGCTAGTCCTTGTCTTCCATTAGTTTCTCATATATTTGCCTTTCCACTATTTGCTATCCCTAGAGACTCAAGGTCCTTTTCCTTTTCCTTGTCATATCTCTAAAAATGTTTTGTTCCTCTGCTAAAATGCTAACAAAACCTTTGAGTTACTCATCTCTGGTACTCCCATGTGATACATGCATGGTGCACACGTTAATAACCATCTGTTTGTTTTTCCCTTGTTAATCTGCCTTTGGCCAGTCTAATTTACAAGGCCACAGCTAGAGAACCCAAGATGCGTAGAAGAGATGTTCCCCTCCCCATCAGCATCAACTACGTAGAAACTAAAATGGCATTTGTGGCAAACCCCAAGGATTTTTGTGTAGGCAACAACCTATATTTTGTATTCTTATTAGGTTTATGCATAAAATAATTATTCACAATGTTTTTTATTTATTTTGTTTGTATGTTTTTAATTTCATCCTTACTTCCAATCTTTAAGAAAGTATGATTGAGAGTACAGGAAGAGCAGAGTATGTGGTGAGGTAAGAAAATGGCAATAACAAGACTATTCTGAACAAAAATGGTGAGGGTACACCATCCATTGTTGATTTTTAGGGATCAAATCATAGAACAACCATTAAAATTTCTGAATTGTTATATCTAGATAACTCTTCAAAACACACACACAAAATTAAAGGATTCCCTGAAAGGGTATTGGAATTTTATAGTGGAATAAGCCCACTATAAAAATATGATACAACTGAATTTGTTCTATCTACCCCATATTAACTTATTGATAAGCTGAATAGTGTTCCTTCTACAAATAAATGATATGGCCTGTTTTACATGAATTGTTTTGGAAAGGAGTAGTTCCAAGGATTATCCTTCTCATAAGGCCCTGTGCTACAGAGACTGGCATGCCACTTAAATTCTCTTTGTCAGTTCTAATGATGTGTCTAGACATGCAGAAGGAAGTAAAAAATTGAAGCAATCAACTACATAATTTGGACAGAAAATCACATACAGCTGAAATATTGATTGGATAAAAGAAAATAAACTTCCTGCTAGTACTCACTCTTCACTGTCTGCTCAGACACAATTCTTACCTGGAATGCAATACCTGGGCTCAAAATTGGCATAAAAAGATATTTGAAAAGGTATGCAATCCATCTAAATTGTTGGTTATCAGTGTACCCTCACTACAGAAATAGGGACCACTAATCACAACAAAATAAACTCCAGTTCTCTGTGGTCACAGTCCTTAGCCATAACCTAAACTTGCATGGACATTACCCCAAATAACTGGACAGGAATTGGCATTTGGACCAAATATGCAGATTGGATGAACATGCAGATATACCATCTGATCTTTGGATTTTCAGTTTTCCTACATATTTACAAAATATCTGTTAACTAAACCTTTTTCTACAAATACAAAAGCAAGACTGTAATTTCAGTGGGTTTGATTGGGCAGACAAGAAGAAAAGAAGGTTCCAGGAACCCTACATGTAAGTTATTTCATGTAATCCTCACAAAAATTCTTCATTCTTCCATTCAACAAAAAATGACTGAATGCCCACTATGACAATGCAGTTAAAATAAAAAGAGAGATGGCCACTCCTCTCCTAGAACTCACAGGGAGATCGACACAGCAAATAATCACCATTAAGCTCAGTGCTCTAATGAAAAGAAATATAATTCTCTGAAAGCTTATGACAAAGGAAAATGATTTAGACTATGCATTTCTCATTTCAGAGATGAGACTACAGAGGTTAAGTAACTTGATCAAGATTACACAGCCAAGGTGTCCTGGAGGTAGGATTCCTTCCCAGTCCTGCCTGACTCCAGAGCCCTTGCTCTTTTCCTTGTTCCTCTCAATCTCATTAAGACAGCTGCATGAGAAACAGCAAGCCGGAAAGATTCTTTACGGTGAGTTATACTTCCCTTTCTTCCAGCCCTTCTAGTTTAATATTTCCTAAAAATGTCCCTCTAAGTTTGAGGAAAAGCTTTGCAAATCCTTGCAGTATTAATTAATTCTGCTTTTATTTAGATACATTGCACCTCTCTGGCTCCATGCTGGGACGTGATGTGGCTAGCTGAGTCAGTCCACAAAATCTTGGTCAGTAGTTATCATGTGTATTATAAATACCAGGCAGGGGATAATGATGAAAATAGTCCTGAGACCTAGAGCAACCACAGGTCTTATGGCAGACAGCGTAGCTACTGCCCTTTTGTGTAAATTAACAATAGAATTTAACGTTCAGTTGATTTCACACTTCCTATATTAGTATTGGAGGTAGAACATATTGACCAACTTTTTCACATCTTGGTATGTCACCATTAAGGTGACCGACTGGTCCAACTTTTCCTGGAACTTTCCTGATTTTAAAACTGGAAGTCCTGATCTTGAGAAACTCAGGCCCAGGCAAACAAGGATGGTTGGTCACCCTAGTCACTGTGCTACTCAGGGATTAGAGAGCTATATATTTATTTGCCCATTTATTTTGAAAACACAGGCAAATGTATACTTATTTGGTGATATTGCATTGAAGTACATGGGGTGCTCAATGCATACATGAAAGTTCAAAGCATTGCCCCTCATTAGCAATGCATATCTCACTACAGTATGCAAAACAGCAATGAATGTAGTATATTAAATGCAGGATTTCCATCAATCCCTGCATACAGGTACACATACACATCTATAATGTGTTGCCTCAGATGATTTGTACCTTTGCTGTTTATTTTAAATAAAACTGTGCCTTTTGCCTACCCTGGAAGAAATAACCATGAGCTTCACGCCTGAGGAGCATGCATCCCACTGCACACAGCCACATATTCCAGTACAGTTTTGGCAGACATCATCCCACCAGTCCCTTAAACAACTCCAGGGAACTTTCCCCCAACTTTCCCCCAGCAGAAAAGCAGGAACTTTTTCCCCAATGCAGTAATTACTGCGTGTCTTGATAGAGGCAAACATGGTGTGCTTCTAAACTTCATAGCTACACTATAAAGTTTACCAATTGGCAGGTAAAGTTTTTTGTTTGTTTTTATATTTTCCTAGAGAAAACAAAGTTAAAGGGTCAAAATTGGTACACACTTAATTCATGATTCTCTGCTTAGTTCAGTTTTACCAATACAAAAAGCTGCAAAAATGTTGAATACCAAAGCCAAATTGTTACATTAGTGGAATTCTACAGCTCTGACAAACTGAGAATCGTATTATCAGTTTCTTCCAGAGCAAAAAAATTACAATTATGACAGCAGGAGCTCTAACAGATGGAAGGGCATGTACGTGACTGCATGTACGTGACTACGTGACTACTACTACTATATGTAGTCATGCTATAGTCCACCATGTGAGTCAGCATCTATTTTCCAACAGGCACAATTTCCAGATTCAACTGGTGCATTATGTTACGGGCAAAATTCAGCCTTCTGGAATCTTAGCGCACCTCTAAGATAATCAAAAGAAATTGTACTCAATCAAAAACAGACTTGGGACAAAAGTAAATAATTATTCCAGGGTGTTACAGGAAAAAGCCCCACGGCCTGAAAAACATGTTCAACATGATTATTATAAGTGATTAAGATATTTTTCTCTCTTCCTTATGAAAAAAAGAAGTATAACTATGTCAACAACACAATGTTATTTTCTTAGTGTTGTTACTTTTGATATTTGATATAAGTGAAAAACAGTATTTAATAACTCTTGCTATTAAAAATAGAGTCAAGTCCCCATCTTTACATCCAGCTTCATCAATCAGAGAGAAAGTCAGTCAAGCCAGAAGCATCCTAGAAGGAAGAGCCAGCTTGTTTTGCTGTCAGTATTAGTCTTTTTCTCAATGCAACTTACCAAAGGTCCTTTGAAGATTCATGTTCAGCACCCTTCTAGGCAAGCAGAGCATATAGTGTTGGTTTTGTTACTAATTCAACAGCTACCAATTATGGAATACTTAATGGGTACCAGGCTTTGTCTCAGGCAAGCTGCATAAACTGTCATAAATCCTTACAACTATGAATGGTAGGAATTGTTTTTTTTTAATTTTACAGATAGGGAAACAGACACAGAGGGTTGATTAACTCTGCAAAGATCATCCAGGAGGAAGCAGCAGCAACTGGATCAGATCATGAGTCTGTGGGATTCTGTCCATATAACCATGTATACACCACGATGCTTTAAAGTGTTAAAACACAGCATAAGTTAATATTTTGCTTCTCTCAGACTTCTCTTTAGAAAACAGAGAAGTTCTAAATTTTATAAAACACTGGTTTTTGTTTTATTTTATTTTTTAAGTGTGGCATGAATCAGTCATCCAGGCTGTTTTTCCTGTGATATTTGAAATATTTTAAACACTCGACACTACAATAAAAACATAAATAATACATAACATAAATTGACATAATTTATGTCATAAAAATAAAATCATTTTGTTTGGATGCATCCTAATGTCTATGAAAAATCTTAGGAGTTGGAGGCTTGCAGCATTCTTTCTTGTTACTGTTTTGTTTTCATTATTCTCATCTTCTAAAAACCACTTGAAGGTGATCAGAATGTTAAAGTCCAAATAAAATAAGATAGCTAATTTTTTACAATTGTAAAATGACTCGAAATAGATGCGTTAAGTATCTAGAATATGATGATTATGGAAGTTAAGCACTAAATTTAGTTTTGAGTTTCTATCAGTTATAGAAAATAGGTAAACAAGTGAGAATATAATTCTCATCATTCATTCCATTAAAAAGCAAACAAGTTCCTCAGAAGAGTCAAATATTTTTCTGACAGTAACTCTTGAAAGAGATTTTCTTAAATTACTATTTAGTGAGTATCCACGCTGTGCTAGGCCCTGGCCTTGGCAGAATACATCTATTTCCTTTTAAGAAGAACAAACATTATTTCAATCTTTCTAATAGGCTTATGGAATAAAATATCTTTGACTAGTTTTTTAATTGAGTCATTCTTCAAAAGAAAAAAAGACGATATAGCATTAACTATTTATTAATGCAGGAACAGCATTTCTGGAAACTGAGACAAATAAAAGATGATACAGCCTGGCAAGGTCTGATTTCTGAGGAGCTGTCCTGGTGCAGGAATAGAATGAAAGAACCGAGAGAAAGGAAGAAAGCTAATCCTTTCACCAGCTCTGTGAAATATCAAACACCTCAGGTAAGCCTCTGACATTTGCAAGACTACAGTCAGTTTATAGATGAATTCCTTAATATGTTCCTGCTTCATTGTGCTCTTTGTTGCCAAAAAAATCCCTGATATGCAAAAACTAATGTTAGAATTCGGTAGTATTGCTAAAAATTCTCACGGGTAGAATCTGTCATCCTGCTTTTGTTTTAAATAAGCTGATGTCTATTTTGTAACTTTAAATAGGTAACATTCACTTTAGAACTTGAAAATATATACTGTTTTTAAAATGGGAAATATGATTACTTAGGATGCAGTTTGTATCGTTGCTGTAGGTAAACTCAGAAATTTGCCTTTGTACTTTATACTCCCCTTCGGTTTTGTTTTCAGTATTTAAGATAAGCAAAACCTACTTTCTGTGATTCTTTATTTCTTTGTGCTTTTTTAAATGAAATGAAGCAATTACTAATAAGGCATTTTCACTTTTATATTTTTTGTATTATAACATTTTTATGTTTAGACATAATTGGTAATCCATTACAATACTTGAAGGAATTCAAACTCAGAGTTTTTGAAGACCACAAATGGATTATATAGAAATAAATGGAAAATATACTATCCTAGAATATTAAATATATACATTTACGAAGCAGTTAACTTATGCTATATTTACATATATTATGAATGTGATTCAGAGGGTCTAGTTTCTGGTGAGAACCAAGACAACATCTTTGCTGTTGGGACTCTGGACTCCTCCTTTTCTGGGTTCTGTAAATGTTTTCCTGCTGTGTGGCTCAGTTCTGAACTTGCATGTTTTGATCTTGTATTAGGACGCTTATTACAACAGACAAAAAACACTTAGCTTTTCATGAATTTGCTCAAAGCTCATTTGGAGTCATTATCTGTAAGTGATTTGGGGGACAGTTTACATTCTCCAGAAATCACACTCAAATACCTCCCACTGCTTATTCAGAACCAAGGTGGGCCATTTTCTCTTTAAATGGAAAACAATGAATCCTCCCCATATGTGTTGTATTTTGGGGACCAAGGAAACAGTCCCCCCCAGATCTCTTCCAGGTGGAGTCTGAGCTGACACTGGCTTCTCTCTTTTCAGGAACACGGAATCCTAACATGTCTAGGTAACCCAGTTAATTCCACTCCTCAACTGGTCTTCAGCTCAGGGCCTCTCTACTGCAAGCTATTCCATATCTGTCCGCTGGAGAAGTATGCTCCTCACGTTGCACTGAGCTCCTCTTCTGTGAGTCCCATAACTGAATTCTACTGTATTACTTTCAATTTATCTGAAATATCAAATGGCTAGTTTGAGAGAACTGAACACTATCCCACAGCAGTGCCATGTCCGTGAGCTCATTTCTTCATGTTCACAAGCTCATTCCCATTGGTCAGTGTTTCTCAAAGAGTGGTCCACATACCAGAATCTCCTGGTGAGTTCATTAAAAATGCAGACCGGGCTTCCCTGGTGGCGCAGTGGTTGAGGGTCCACCTGCCGATGCAGGGGACACGGGTTCGTGCCCCGGTCCGGGAAGATCCCACATGCCGCGGAGCAGCTGGGCCCGTGAGCCATGGCCGCTGAGCCTGCGCGTCCGGAGCCTGTGCTCCGCAACGGGAGAGGCCACAACAGTGAGAGGCCCACGTACCGCAAAAAAAAAAAAAAAAAAAATGCAGCCCTCCAGGCCCCACTTCTTAAAATCTTTCACTAGTAGGAATAAATCTAGGTGTGTATTTTGTTTTTTTAATTTCCTAGGATGAATCCCAATTTATCCATTTATAGTGTGTCTTCAGGAAAGTTACCTAAACCCTCTCAGTTTCCCTGAGCCTTAGTCTTGTCAGCTGCAAAATGGGAAGACTAAAAACTATCATTCAGGCCTATTTGTTGTAACCTTAGTAGGCAGTTCATGTTCAGTTCAATAAATGATAGATTTTTGCTTTTGTTTTTGTTTTTTTTGCTGGATTGCTATTGGGTTTGGGGGTTTCAGAGGGCTTCCTGGTGACTATGGACAGTTCATACTCAGCAGCCTTTGCTGCCTGGGAACTGAAATGAAAAGAACAAGGCCAACAGTTGTTCTAAATCCCTCTATGCACAATAAATTGTTTTAATTAAATTTAACTTTTTTTTTTTTTTTTACTTATTTTTTTAAAAACCAAGAAGCACAGGGTTTCCCTGGTAACACAGTGGTTAAGAATCCGCCTGCCAATGCAGGGAACATGGGTTTGAGCCCTGGTAGGGGAAGATCCCACATGCTGTGGAGCAACTAAGCTCATGCACCACAACTACTGAGCCTGTGCTGTAGAGCCCCTGAGCCACAACTACTGAGCCTGGGAGCTACAACTACTGAAGCCCGCACGCCTAGAGCCCATGCTCTGCAACAAGAGAAGCCACAGCAATGAGAAGCCCGCGCACCTCAAAGAAGAGCAGCCCCCGCTCGCTGCAACTAGAGAAAGCCCGCGCACAGCAACAAAGACCCAACGCAGCCATAAATAAATGAATAAATAACTCTAAAAAAAAAAAACAAAAACCAAGAAGCACAGCAGGTTGCTGATTTAAACTCCAAAATGAGCTAAATAAGAGTCATCAGTAAACAGCAAGTACTGGCCTACACAAAGGAGGCTGGTTAAGATATTAGCTTTTAACTTTATGCGTCAACTTAACCAAATATCTGGGCTACAGGGTGCCCAGATATTTGGTCAAACATTATTCTGGCTGTCTTGGGATTAGATTAACATTCAAATCCATGCACTTCGAGTAGACTGCCCTCCACAATGTGAGTGGGTCTCCTCCAACCATCAGAATAGGACAAAAAGACCAGCATCCTCTGAGCAAGAGAGAATTCTCCAGCACACTGCCTTCAGACTTCATCAGCGACGACGGCTCTTCCTACAGCCTTCTACAGCAGAATGCGTTCAAACTGGAACATCTGCTCTCCTGGGTCTCCAGACTGCCAGTCTTCCCACTGGAATTGCAGCAATGGCAGCCTGCTGGCCCACCCTGCAGGTTTTAGACTTGCCAGCTTCCATTAATATGTAAGCCAATTCTATGGAATAAATCATATATATATATAATATATATAGTCATAATCATATACACACACACATATGGTATTGGTTCTGTTTCTCTGGAAAATACTGACAAATACAGAGGCCTTAAATAACAGGCCAGGTCACAGAGCCTTTCTTCTGTAGGTGACGGGAAGATTTTAAAGACTTCTGAGTCCAGGAGTGGCATGACCAGGGCCGAGCTGGACTGCAGGAGTCTGAGAGTGGAAAACGGGATCCTTTAGAAAGGAGAAACCAGAAGCAGGATGGTCAGTTAGGAAGTTACTATGAGAGTTTGGTGTGCTGGCATTAAGCAAAGAGGGAGATCGATGGAAATTTTTAGAAACAACAGAACTTGGTGACTAATTAGAGGTGATATCTAAGCAAGAGTCAGGGCACAGGTGTCAGGACAGGGATCCTGAAAAACGGTGATGTCCTGACACCTGAACAGAAGTGCCAAAAAAAAGAGTTGGTTTGTTGGGAAGCGTTTATGAGTTCAGGTTGGAAACATCGAATTTTGATTTGCCAGTGAGACATCTAGGACATCTGGAAAACTGAGAGTAGTATTAAAAGAGAAACAATAGTAAACATTTATTAATGAATTGCTGTATGCTAGGCACAAGGCACAACACTCTACAAGCCTAATCCATTGTAATCTTCCCAAGCAACATGAGACAAAAAATCTCAACTATGCAAATATCTCCTTTGTACAATGGAAACAGAAGGAGCTTCAGGAGGTTAAGCTGCTTAGGAGACAGTCAGTCAGAGGAGCAGCAAGGCGGCCAGTGAAGCGGGAGAGCTGTGAGCAAGAGGTGACAGGGGTAGAAAACGAGACTAAAGACAGGCCAGGAGCCAGGTCAGGGAGGGCCTCTGCAAGGTATCTGCCTTGGTTCTAAAGGAGATGAGAAGTCGCTGGAGGAGCAAAGGACTTAGGTTCTTAATGTAATTTCATGTTTCAGAAGAATCACTCTGGCTGCCGTGTGGGAATAGACTGTAGACGGCAAGAGAGGCAAACCACCAAGGAAGAAGGCTCTTGGGGGAACCTAGGGAGGAGAAGTTGATGCTCTGGACCAGAGAATAGAGGAGATAGGGTTGGGGTGGGGATACATTTTGAAATTAGAGCCCCCAGGCTTTATTCAGGAACTCAGTGTGGGGTAATAGAGGAAGAAAGAAATCAGGGATGATTCCAGGATTTCTTGACTAAGCAAGCGGGTGCCTTGGCGGTACCATTTACCAATGGGGCGGGGGAGGGGGAGCAATAGGGAGGGGAAACCATGAGTTCTGTTTTAGACATGTAGAAGTTATCAGTATAGTTTAGTAAAAATAACAATATCCTACATTGTTACAGGGGCTCAGCATAGGCTGACAGGGTAGAATTTGAAATACTGAAAGGTGCTCTAGACAAACACTCTCTCTCTACTGTTACCCCTGAATGGTCATCACTTTAGGGACTGAATCACTTTTATGTGTGTATCATAAACCTAACCTGACCCTCACTATCCCACAAACTGTAAACCAAACAGAACTGCCTAATATGTTATATTCAAGCCCTAAACAAAATGTTGGAGGCATGCAAATGATGGATGAGAGGCTAACCTTTCCCTCCTGGAGAGGGAGAAGGAGGCTCTAGAATAACAGCATGGACCAATATTTAATGGGGACTTACTGTGCTAAATCTTTACCTGTAAGTTTCATTTAACCATATGGTAGTTTTCTGGTCCTCACTCTGTGGCGAATTCAACCAAGCAACATACTGCAAAGATTTATTTGGTTGCAGTATGCTAAACAGAGTAAGGAAAGAAAGTTGAAACCAGGTAACCAGTTAGAAGTCTAGCTACAATAGCTCACATTTATTAATGAGGAATGGCAGTGATAGTGAAGAAAATGGAAACAGCATGGGAGAGATACTGATTAGAACGTAAGCCCCAGGAGGGCAGGAACCTCATCTGTCTTGATCACATCTGTCTTGTTGCACTCTGAGTGGGAACAATGACTGGAATACAGTAAACACCCAATAAATATGCGAGAAAGAATGAAAGGAAAAGAGAGAAGAAAAAAGGGAGGGAAGGAAAGGAGGAGAAAGGTAAGGGGATAAAACTGTTTTTTTAATGTGTGTCTTTAGGAAGAAATTACACACTGGGAATTTTTACTGCCCAATTTCTCAAATTTTCTGAACATCTGTCTCCTTCTCCTTATGTAAGCTCCAGTTTCTCCATTTAAACTTGCTACCTAGTATCATGTTTATTTTTTCAGTATTACAATCAAATAGGTGTTGGCAATTTAATATAATTACCATTAGGAGCTCACCAATTTCTTCCTCATTCCTCAGAAGCGCCCTAAATGTTTGAAGGTATGTAGGGCTTAATGTAGAGGTAAAACACCCAAACCAATTTTCCATCACAATTGTAAAATTTTTTATTGTTGCTCATATAATAGCTTTACTACAGCTCTCCATATTTTTTCAAAAAGATTTATAATTACATATGTGTTTGATAATAAATAGGAATTATGCATGAATAGAATCCTCTGCCTGGAGACCTAATATTTTTTATTCAACATGTTTACCATACAAATAATTTATTTTTTAAGGACATAGGTAATTACTTTTGCCCTAAGGATAAGTATCTGGATATGCAAATACATAACCTAAAATTAAAGGATGTACTAATAGAAAGAAAAAATTCTCTGGGAATTCAAATATCTCAGTCAAAACTGTTCACAATATGCATTGAATTCAAGTGAGTTGTGTTAAAATAAATCTGACATATGTTGTTTTTCTACTCTGTCTTTTCAAGATCTCATTCTGTTGTTTCCATTTTTTTCTTTGTTTAATTTTTTCTCTTCTAACTGTCACTTATATGTGAGTTTAGGACTCACGATCTCAGTATCATCACTCTAGAGAATCCTTAGCACAAAGGAAAGTACTAATCTTCCTGGGATATTGTCTTCACTGATGGCGCCAACAATGAACAAACAGATTGTCATAGATATTCTCACTTTAAATGAAATAAAACCATGTTTCAAAAAAAACTGTCTTTGAGAACTTTGGGTATTCTACACTCTACAGAATATAAATTTCATTGTTAGCAAAAGTTAAGATCAGAGATGATGCTGTGTTTCGGCAGCAACATGGAATACTGGTTAATGCATAGAATACCGGCCCTGGAATCAGGCTGCCCAGGTTCATGTTCAGGCTCAACTGCTTGTAAATTCCTCTGTGCCTCAGTTTCCTCTCTATAAAGCAGGGGTACTGGTGGTAATGGTGGTGCCTAACTCATAAGACTGTTGTGAGGATTAAACAGACTAATTTATGTAAAGCATGGGGACACCTGAACTTACTATCATTTCTTTCAGAAATACACACTGCTGGCAGGCAAGCCACTTTTAAGAAATCAAAAAGGTAAGAATCTTTACTGATCTGGGATTTAACAGGCACGGAGATTCTCACCCAGAGAAGCTTTCTGCATTTTCTGACTAGGATGGGAATTGTTTGCTGCTATGATATATAAAGTTCCAGGGAAAAAATTAAATTTTTTAAAAATGAAAGATCATCTGGGTTTGTTTTGGCAAATTTTAGAAGGCTTGGCAAATAATTTAGCCTTTATTTACTTTAATGTCATAATTTTTTAATAATATGCCCCAGCTATTTTCTCATCCTGCCCCAATAAAACTTCTTTAAAAGTTTTCCTTTGCTAAGTGTCCTCTGATTGTTTCCTGTCCTCAACTGAACGAAAAGTTCACTGAGACCTGAAGTCGTTTGAGGCTCCTCTCATCTCTCCTCTAGAGCCAAGCAACATATTTCAGGCTCTCAAAAACCTATGTTGATTGCTAATAAGGCCTTAAATTTGTATCGTACTTCATAATTTACAAAGTACTCCAGCATACAGCATTTCATTTCATCCTCACACACACACAAAATAAGGATCATTTTCCAGTTTAGGAAACTGGGGTTGAGAAAAATTAAATAATTTGCCAAAAGTCATGAAAGCTAGTAAGTATTAAAAGCCGAACTTTGAGTTTCGGTCCTCAGAGCAAGTCCAGTGCTCTTCGCTCTATGCATTTCCCCACAGCTGACTCCCCATCCTCAATCCCAACAAGTGGGAACTCCCATGTACACCAAGACCCTCGGTTTCACATATTTCAGGGTAAAATGGCTCGCCCAAGACCAAGGTTTGGGATTCAGTGTCCTGACTCCCAGGCCAGTGCTCTTTCCAGAGATGAGAAAGTGCATTAGCTGGATATGGAAGGGAAAGGACAACCAATCGGGAAGTAAGTCAATGACTCCCTCCCCATTCACACCTAAAACGTGCCCAAAATGATTGCAAATCCCTAGAATTTAAAAATGTGAGGGGGCTTCCCTGGTGGCGCAGTGATTGAGAATCCGCCTGCCGATGCAGGGGACACGGGTTCGTGCCCCGGTCCGGGAAGATCCCACAGGCCGCGGAGCGGCTAGGCCCGTGAGCCATGGCCGCTGAGCCTGCGCATCCAGAGCCTGTGCTCCACAACGGGAGAGGCCACAACAGTGAGAGGCCCGCGTACCGCAAAAAAACAAACAAACAAACAAACAAAAATAAAATAAAAATGTGTATATTCTGTAAAAGAAACTCTGACTAGGGTTTTGGAGCCCTGAGTTTTTACAGAAAAACAAACCCTATATATTTACTTATGCTTTTTCCTTCTCTTCCCCCTTAATACATGAAATTAATACAATTCCTGCTTTTGTCAGGGCTTACTCAAACATTTGCCTTTGGTGTGAAAGATCAATATTTTCCCCTCAAATCAATTAGCCATGAATTAATTCTAGTGTAGCAGATATGAATCTCAGTCCACAAGCTCAGGTGCTCAAGAAATATTGCTGTTTTATTGCCTTTTAATCAACTTAATATGGCAGCAAGCCTGCATTTCATCCCAGTCATGAGGAGCACCCCTTCCATTCCCAGGCTGCACCAGATTGACGGGGTCACTTGGAATGCAGAGAAGGCAGGAAGAACTTTGGGTGAACATCCTCCAAGCCCGGAGTGGTCCTACAAGGGCAGGAGAGTTGGCCTCCTTGCCATACGTGGGCACTAGGGATCTTTACCTGGACTGGCAACCCTCATGCTTAATGTCTCTTCTCCCCTAGGTGCCATTTTTCTGGGCTCTTCCCAACTCCTCAGCTATTGCCCCTCCTAAGCAATGCGTTTATTCCCCCATGAGACCTCAAACCTCTTAATTATGAGTTTGGGGAGAATCTTCTGCCTCGATTTCTCCAAGCCCTTAAAGGCCTTATCTATTTCCCTTTTCCTCATAGGACATTACCATTAGCTCTTTTTTAATTGAAATATAGTTGATTTACAATATTTTATTAGTTTCAGGTGTACAACATAGTGATTCAATATTCTTATAGATTATATTCCACTTATCGTTATTACAAAATAACGGTTATATTTCCCTGTTCTGGCCATTAGCTAAGGAAGAAAGGAAGGAGGAAAGAAGGAAGGAAGGAAACGTTGCTTCTCCTTTCTATCCAACAAAAATCTCTGAGCCAAAAAACAACAACAACAACAAAATCTAGACCAGGCTATATTCCTCAAACAGAGAAGAGGGGAAATAACAGGAGAAAACAATCAGCTAATATTTCAGTAAATTATCCCGTCACACTTTTTTGCTCCTAGGTCTTTGACGTAAGTAAGGCATTGATGTTAGACTATTTCACATGAAACAAGAATTAACAAGACTGGTTCCTCAAAACTAAGACAGTGAGCATTGTTGAAAGCACTCATTAAGAAGCATTATGGAAATACAAACTTCCAACACGCCCTGCAGACATGGCGCAAAGCTGTCAGACAAACACAACCTCTTTTGGGAGGGACGCAGGTCAGAAGCAGTGTTGGCTGAGACCTTGCTTAACAAGAGTGCAAACCCCTGACACACCGACTGCCGCCTTCTCCCAGATCCTCTCCTGATGCCTTTCACACCTTCAAATATACCCATCTTTTCTAGGGCTGTCCAAAATTGAAACAGAAATAAACTTTGGAGAATAGTATGTATCTTTCACTTTTCCAAAAATATTTTCTTTAGCTAAAGGAAGAGTTGGTGAATAACCATAAAATAATACTCTGGTTGGGGGACGTGGTATTGGATGGGGAGAGTAGGGGACGCAGAGAAAGAGGAGGAATGACATCGTCAAAGTCTACTCTCTTTGACACCAGCAAAAACACAACTACTCCAGCCTCATTTTTCTAAGTAAAAGTAAAAAATAAAGACTCTAAAGGATCAGTCAAAACACTGTATTAAAGGCTTGCGAACTTAAAATCACTTAAAACAAACGTGAAAAAACTTCAAGTTTTTCAGAGTAGAAAGTTATTGGCGTTGTTTTTATAGTTTTTGAAGAGAGAATGTTTCCCTCTAACATCCCTGACTTCTCCATGTTTAACTTGTCATAATTACGTGTTAAGATTTCTTGAGGATATCCCAGGTTTTTTTTCAAATTAACGTTTTTGTTTACCATCAGACACTTTGGTTTTGACCTGGGATTGAAAAATGGATTGGACTTCGGAATTACTTGCAATTCTTCTCCACAGATTTGCTCAGTCTCCCTCCATTTATTAATTAATCAATCACGTATTACATCAGTATTGGTATTTTATTTATTTTATACTTTGAGTTTTAGTTCAATATTATTTTATTAGTCATTGCCTAAACTGTTCCAGCATTGTAAAACAAGTTTTTTGGTTTTGTTTTATAAGTTTATTTATTTATTTACTTATTTATTTACTTTTGGCTGCATTGGGTCTTTGTTGCTGTGCGCAGGCTTTCTCTAGTTGTGGCGAGCGGGGGCTACTCTTCATTGCGGTGTGTGGGCTTCTCATTGTGGTGGCTTCTCTTGTTGCAGAGCACAGGCTCTAGGCGCATGGGCTTCAGTCGTTGTGGTGCACGGGCTTAGCTGCTCCGCAGCATGTGGGATCTTCCCAGACCAGGGCTCGAACCCATGTCCCCTGCATTGGCAGGCAGATTCTTAACCACTGTGCCACCAGGGAAGTCCTAAAACAGGTTTTTGTAAAAACCAAATAATATTAATAATTTTTTAAACAGCAGTATAAAAGGCAACTCTATAAAATAGAGACTATTATTATCCCCATTTTACAAAAGAGAAACTGAGGCTCAGAGATCTTAAGTAATTTTGCAAAAAGAATGATCTGAACCCTTAACTACAGGGGTCCAAGGCAAGTATAAATTTTACACACTGTTGCCACTAGTGTCCAACAGAAAAAACTGGAGAAAAGCCAAACTCGATGGTTGCATTGCACGGAAATGAAAAATCTGATATTCTACTAAAGCAGACTATTACAAGGCAGAAATGTAAAATGTAATATGAGCCAAAACATAGTCATTTAATATTATTCTATCTGGACATATATCAGATCTTACCCATTATCGAAGAGCAAGGAGATGCAGAAAAACACCAAATAAATGTCTACAGAGAGCGGGCTCCCCTGGTGGCACAGTGGTTAAGAATACGCCTGCCAATGCAGGGGACACGGGTTTGAGACCTGATCCGGGAAGATCCCACATGCTGCAGAACAACTAAGCCCGTGCACCACAACTACTGAGCCTGCGCTCTAGAGCCCACGAGCCACAACTACTGAGCCCACGTGCCACAACTACTGAAGCCCATGTGCCTAGAGCCCATGCTCCACAACAAGAGAAGCCACCACAATGAGAAGCCCATGCACCACAACAAAGAGTAGCCCCAGCTCGCCGCAACCAGAGAAAAGCCCACGTGCAGCAACAAAGACCCAACTCAGCCAAAATAATAATAATAAAATAAATAAATTTATTAAAAAAAGAAGAAAAAAAGAATCCGCTGGCCAATGCAGGGGACACGGGTTCAACCCCTGAAAAATGTATCTACAAAGAGCAAAAATAACTTTGAGGACGCAAGTGAAGCAAGACTAACACTGCTAATCCAGACATCACCACCTGGCTTCATGTCTCCAAATTTTAATAGGTCAAAAGTGACCAATTTGAATTTTCTCTCCTATTCCTCAACTTCTCCTTCCTGTCTCATTTTTAAAAGCTCCCCTTAAAACCCCTGGATTGCAGAAATGAACTGAACCAACAGGGCAGAGCTGTAAACAGTGATTTTGGAAATTTTACAATTCCAAGTCAAATCTAAATCCCCCTGCTCTGAGTAGGAATTGTCCACAGTCCCCTGGCAGAGAAGCTTGTAGAGAAGAGGGGATGGGAGAGGGAGGGTGTGTTCAACCTTCATTTTCTCAGCCCCTCAGTGCACACAGGACCAGCCAAGCAGCTCTGAAAGAGGGATGCTTGGCAGAGGGGAATTCTCATTCTACTCTCACACCTGGGATTCCTGCTTTCCTGAGCACTTTTCCAAAGCCCATCGGCAATCTAAATCCTCCTGGTTAGAATTTTACCTCAGAAGACTGGAGTAGCAGAGCCTACCCCTTCACCCTTGCCCTCCTACATCTGCCCCTACATCTGCCTCACTACGATGTGCTCTCACTCTGATCTTGCCTGGTTCAGTCACCTTGTCTCCCACCCATCGTGCAACTATGTGTCACTTCACTTTGGATCCAGAGGATTTGGAATCTCAACTTTATTTCTAATTCTACCCAATTCTCAATGCTGCTCACTAATTGTTCTCTCTACCAGCCAAGTATAAGTGCTTTTAGAACCATTTTTTATATATATATTGGTTGCAGCTCGGGCTCCTTAGTTGGGGCATGCGAACTCTCAGTTGTGGCAGGCACATGAGATCCTGTTCCCCAACCAGGGATCAAACCCCGGCCCACTGCATTGGGAGCATGGAGTCCCATCCCCTGCACCACCAGGGAAGTCCCAGAACCATTTTAAAATAAGTCACTAACTCAGAATTGAATCCTTCAGGAAATATCCCTATGAAAAGGCAGAGAACAGATTTCCAGCAGCAGCTGTGCACTAAAATCGCCTATTAAATCCTGAGGCCCAGGCCATGATCAGGACCAATTAACTTAGAAGCCCTGGGAGAGACACTCAGGCACTGACATTTCTAAACATTCCCTCAGTGGTCCCAGTCGATGGCCACGTTTGAGAACCATTGTGTGGAGACTCAGAACCTGCTGGTAGAAGCTAAGCGAGGTAGACATTCATTTCTACTTTGTTTCTGGAAAAAAAACCCACCAATGATGTGAAGCAAAAAGCCACTTTGGCTGCATTTGTAACACTCTTCTATAACATCTGGGGTTTTCCGCTCATGTCCCTTACGGGTAACTCTAGATAAAAAAGAAACAGAATTTGGCAAAGGTATGGCTGCAGGCTGTCGTGTCTAAGGATAGTGCTGGAGGAGAGATCCAAGGGTGAGAACTACTTCTGTGGAAGAAGGAGTGCCCAGAGTCCTTTAAAAGAATGAAGATGTACTTAGGACCTCCCTCCCTCTCTCTCTTTCTCTCTCTCTCTGAAAGAAGTCACACCTGAGAGCAAAGACTGTACCTAGACAATGTCTATTAGAGGACTGCATCCCCCCCAAATCCAAAGATTTTAATAGTTTGGTCTTTTCACAGTTTTCTTTTGTAATCATTCCCTCTGTGGCAGAGATTGCTAACTATTCCTCAATATTCATTCTCCTCTTTTCATAGTAATAGAACCTTTGAGTTTCAGCTGGCTACTTGGCCACCCAGAATACACACAGCATTCCCCAGCCTCCCTTGCAGCTAGGCAGGACCATGTGACTAAGTTTTGGCCAACAGGATGGTTGTGAAAGTGATGTGTCCAACTTCCAGGCCATTCCTTGAAAAGACTATTAGGATATAGACATGATGATGCACCACATTGGACCTTACATGCAGCTGCCTTACGATGGCACAGCAACAAGGTGGAAGTCTGGGCCCCTATCCCTGTCATGAAGGAGAGCAACCCTAACATCTCAGACTTTCATACGGTAGAGAAACTCCCACCATAGTCAAGCCATTACTAATGGTGGGTCTCTGTTTCTATGATTAAACCTACATCCAAACTAAGATAACCTCCAGTTTATTCCTTCAGTGATGTTTCGTGCTGGTGATATAGTGAAGAATTAAGCAACAGAGCAGGAAAAGATACTGTGTCCTTCTCCACACCACCATTCAGCTGAAGCCAGCACAATGGCAGCAGCGCCATATCATGAGGACAATGGCTGTAGTGTCCAAACAGTGACCACCCGTGAAGTAAGCAGAACCTCAGGGCCAAGCTGAAAGAAGTGAGCGGGAACGTGTGCTACGGGGAAATAGGGAAAACATGAGATAAGACCACCTATCCCCAAATACACTAAAGGAAGAGAAGTCTTCGAGAGAGACTGACACTTGGGCTATATTTCGTTTTGAACAAATTGGGATGGGAGCACATGGGTTAGTGCACAAACTTTTGTGAGGGAGAGACTTGAGATCTGTTGCTGACTTTGGGCAAGTGACTTGACCTCCCTTACCTGAGTGTCCTCTCTGGATTTAGTAATAGCTATTTCATAGGGCGTAAGATGGATTAAGTTAAACGATGCACCTTAATACGTGACACAATGCCTGGCATGTAGTAAGTGCCCAATGAATGACCTTAAAAAAAAAAAAAAGAAAAGAAAAACTCCAGCCAGGAAAAAATCATTATATTACCTCAAAAACAGACATTATGAATTCCTGCTTTGGGTCACAACACACCTCCACTTCTAAAGGAAGTTCTTCTTCCCTTCCCTGCAATTCAAGTCCAAACAGAATCCTACCTTCCTCATCAGGCCTTAGCTGACCATCCTCTCCCTTCTCTGAAATATATGTAGATGTATCATCTTGTCTGTATCACTCACTGCCACTTAATCCCACACTGGTTTTCATTATAACTTAAGACTTTCATGTCCAGCAGGTCTGTCTTCCATTAGAGTCTAAGTATCAGAGTCCCTTTCCTGCAGTTCACACATCCTATTTAGCCCAACGTGGTGTGCTCCTAAAATACTCATTAAGGGGATAAATTATACCCTTCAAACAAATGTGCATGTGCAGCTTACAGAGAGCCAAGTAGAATAAATGTCATTCTATTCATATACTGAGTAACCAAATGGCAGAATACCTTAAACTTTAAAAATCAAATTAATGGAATTTTGACATTTGCAATCATCCATGAAGCCAATACCATGTACTTTAAATTTCGCCTTGACAGGAATAGATGTTTTCCTTGACTTACCTCCCTAACAGCAGGTAAGTTCTAGCTGAAAACTCAGCTCCCCGCACAGCTGTTTCCCCTGCCATTTCAAAGCCCATCATGATCCTATACTTTACTGGGCTCTAATGAAATAATATTCATTAATTTATTTCTCAAACATTTGTATGCCAAATAATAACTTGGGATATCAAAAATAAATAATTCTAGGAATTTCCAATCTAGTATAGTTTGCTACTCCCTTCTTGGTGAACTTTAATATTTGTGCCTTATATCCCAAGAGCAAACCCAGGAGAGGACAAGAGACACCTGCATCTATCGTTGGTCTAACTTCATGAGACGGTATAAAGTGTTACTCAGCACAGGAATTGACTGGAATTAATGTTTTGAGTGCCTAAGTCAATCTGTGTAAATCACTTTAAAAAATCCCTGGCAACATAGTAAGTACTTGACAAAGTGTTAGCTACTATTAGTAGTAGTATTCATATTATTAGTGTTATTTACATTTAAAATCACAATATTCAATGTAATATCAAAAATAATTCAATCGCAGCTATAAGTATTGACAATATTTGAAACCTAGAAAAGTGTGGAGGTAAAAAGCAAGAGTGTGATGAGCCTGATGCAGTTGTCCATAACTGGGAACTTATCAATTCAACTTGCAGGACCCAAAATTAATTAGGAACACAAAAATTAAAGTGTAGTGAATTTATTATGTAAATATATTCCTTATATGTGTTTTCACTTCTATCACAAAACAGCAAGAAGGAAACAAGAATGTTCCAGTAGGATATACTTAATGATTGATACATGGAGCTCTATACATTTATGAAATATCAGAAATATAAAAAGAAATAAATGTATTCAGATTATTTAGCTCAAAACCTTGGAGATTTTAAAAGGATAGACAAATGGTTAAGATGGTAAATTGTATGCTATGCGTATTTTATGAGGAAAAAATTTTAAGTGTACGTAAAACAATGCAATATTCTCAAAAAAAGGCAACAACCATGCTGATACCTATAAATTTTTGTAACTTCTATATAAATAAAGTTTATGCAAAAGTGTTAGGAGTCCACCACAAGAGGAACTGATTTTTAAGCAAAATAGGATTAGGAAAACTGACCTGCTGACAAGCCTAAAAGGAGAGAAATTTACAGGTACACAATCAAGATTTCCTCGGCTTTAAAAGGAAGACCTACCCTAGATGTATAGTTAACTAGAATCTTCTGTTCAAGAAAAAGGGTACTGAGTTGAATTTGAAGAGATATGAAATATGATGCCATAATATGAAAACACCAGCTATTCCAAAGCAACGTCTGTTCACTAGTGAGACGAGTGGTGTGTACCTTAAGCACCACAGGAGTGTGGCGTGAGGGAGATGGAGCTAGAGGTTAGGGAGGCTTTTTGAAGAGGCAGGCTATGAGCCGCATCTTTCGGGACCACAGACAGGAAGGAATAAGAGATGACATTGTACTTCAGGGAAAGGAGACAGAAGATGCAAGGTTTTGAGGGACAGTGAGCGCGCAGAGAATGAACAGATTAAAGTCTCACAATGGCGTGCCTGAATTTATCCATCCCCTTTCCCCTTCAACTTCCCTTTCCAGTTCTGGTGGTTTTAGTCACGTCCATGCGGTCCTGGGAGAGAGAACAGTGTCTCAAGATTTCCACCCTGGCTCAACCCCCCACCCGACCCAGAGAACAAAAGAGGCTGAGAGACAAAAGCAAGAGCACAAAGTGACTCTTTACACATGGGATACCTGCCAAGTCTCACAAACCCAAATGGCGCTCATTGCTTCAACCAGTACTTGATTTGTATTACTTTTAAAAGAATTAAAAATTGCATTACCGAAGTAACCTCAGTGGAGTGATACACCTTAGCAGCAAAGCGAGTCACTGAGGAAGACAAGAGGTGTTTTTTGTGTTTTGATTGATTGTGACTAAGCTACGGCTCCAGAGTTACTATCTGATGCCTGGTGATGGCTCCCAGCTCCTCCAGGCAGCCAGCTCCAGGAGTCCTCTGTTTCCCCTTCCATCACAGCCCTGCTGGACTCTAGTTACAAATCTCTTCACATTTCTGTCCCTCCAACTAGGCTAGGAGCTTAGGGCAGGGACCCTGTGAAGGCCCGGGTTCTGGAGCCAGAACGCCTAAGTTTGAATCCTGTCACTGCTATTCTCTAGCAGTGTAACTTCAGGTTAAATCACCTAACCTCTCTGGACCTCCCTTTCTGATTTATCAAGGGAGGTTGTGAGTCTATGAGTTAACTCATAAAAAGCACTTTAAACAGTCAGTGTCTGTCCACAGTGAGCATTCAAAACGTTAGCTGTTTGATTCATCCAGAGCCTAGCATAGTATCTGGCATATAGTGTGTGCTCAGGAAATACTCGTGGAAGGAAGGAGTGAGGGAGAAAAAAAATTATTTACTGGGTGGAAAAACACTTGTATTCTTCTTTGCACCTCTCCCAGAACCCAGCAGTGATTCGTAGATCTGTATTCAAAGAAAGACTGCAGGCAAAGATTCTACCTAAAATGAGGAAACAAAGCCATTGGGTGGCATTCCAGATCCCCACGAGATTTTTTTTTTTTGATCAGAGATCTTACCTTCAAGACGCTCTATTCAGGCTTTTTTTTTTTTTTTTTTTTTGGCTGCGTTGGGTCTTCGTTGCTGCACGCAAGCTTTCTCTAGTTGTGGTGAGCAGGGGCTACCCTTCGTTGCACTGCACGGGCTTCTCATTGCGGTGGCTTCCCTTGTTGAGAAGCATGGGCTCTAGGTGCGTGGGCTTCGGTAGTTGTGGCACGTGGGCTCAGTAGTTGTGGCTCACGGGCTCTAGAGCGCAGGCTCAGTAGTTGTGGCTCATGGGCTTAGATGCTCCATGGCATGTGGGATCTTCCCGGGCCAGAGCTCGAATCCGTGTCCCCTGCATTGGCAGGCAGATTATTAACCACTGCCCCACCAGGGAAGTCCCTATTCAAGCACTTCTTTAGTTATCTACTAATCCACCAACACATGAGATACCCATAAGATCTCTCTGAACTTCACCTCCTACAGAGGAGGGGTGAATATAAATGGGAATGTGAAGAGATCCATTCGCATTCCTGAAATACGGACTTTCTACAATATGCACAATTCTGCCACCACACCCTTCCTGAAGCTTTGGAATCATCCTTTCATAACAATTCATAGAAACATTAGTATTTTGGAGCTAATCATGGGCTTGTGAAACACACTCAAGAATCAGCAATTGGCAGGTTAAACCTGTCCAGGATTTTATGGGTGGAGGATAGGTGGTGTGGACAACTTCACTTGGATTAACATCAGTGTTATCTATAAACAATTTATCCCCCACAAGATTGCACTGGTTTTCCATCAGACATATGGACTGTATCTCACCTAAACACTCTAATATATTGAAGAGAAATTCCATAAATGTAAGATGAGACTTTAATTTTAAAGACTAAAATATTGAAAAAATTGCCAAAGGTCAAAAAAAAGTCAGGATTCTAGCTCTAGTTCCATTCCCTTCTGAACCATTAGGCCAGGGACAAGTCATTCAACATCCCTGAAATGGTGCAGTAACCCCTGCCTTGCCTACACTGGCGGATTTTTATAACCATTTATTCATTCAACAAGCATTTATTGGGTACCTACTATGGACCAGGCTGAAAGTAAAGCAGTAGGGTAAAAGATACACTTGATGAAATCTCCCAAAGAGATATGTTTATATAAACTGCAAAATGCTATAGAATGGATAGTTTTATTACATGATTATAAACATAATTGTATTTATTATTTAAGGACAATAAAAATAAAATCTTTCAGGTGTCCCTGGATTTTTTCCTAGCCTATTCCATAGGAAAGTATTCACTTTCATCTCTATTTCCTCTGTATTTTAAGTTCACCTCCCCAAAAAGGCCTCCCCTGACCATCCTAAGATATCCCTCCCCTCACTGTTTTTTTTTTTTTTTTTGGCGGTACGCGGGCGTCTCCCTGTTGGGGCCTCTCCCATTGCGGAGCACAGGCTCCAGACGCGCAGGCCCAGCGGCCGTGGCTCACGGGCCCAGCCGCTCCGCGGCATGTGGGATCTTCCCGGAGCGGGGCACGAACCCATGTCCCCTGCATCGGCAGGCGGACTCTCAACCACTGCACCACCAGGGAAGCCCCATTGTTATTTTTTTTTAAACCAAAACACTAGTTTTTTTTTTCCTTCACAGTAAATATTTGTAATTACATATTATTTGTTTACTTGTTTATTATTTATTATTATTTATTCTGCCACTAAACATGCATTCCATGAGGTCAGGGATTTTGTCCTTGTTGTCGTATACTCAGCAGTACCTAGTAAAGTGCCTGGGGTACATTAGGTGTTCAATAAATGTTTGTTTCATAAAAGAATGAATGGAAAACCAGTCATGTCATAAAGAACCAGCCTAAATGAAGAGAAACTAATGAGATGGCTTAGAAGTAATGGACTAAAAATGAATTAGTGAAGATTTTAGACTCAAATTCTTGGTTAGTGTTAGTCTGTATTTGTTGTTTATTCAGAGGTATAAGAAAACAAATGTTTCACCACATATCCATTACTTTGTTCAATTCTTATAAAAACAACTTTTCCAAGTACATATTATCCTCATTTTACAGATACGTAAACTGAGGCTCAGGGAAGACACTGCCTCAGATGGTGAGTGACACAGGCTGCTTCGCTGTGTTGTGTTGTGTTTTGCCTTAACCACTTCCTCCCTGTAGACTGATCATGAAGATACCAGGAATAGTGGAGGAGAGAAAGCGGGAGGAGAGAGATCAAGGCACCAGAGTTCTTACAGAGTAAGGAGATAAGAGCTGACAAAACACAGTAAAAATTCACCTCCCCAAAGATCCGAAAGCACTGAGGCAGCGTCCTCATCGTTACCTATATGATGAAACGCAGGCTTGCTCAGGGCAAGTGATTTGTCCAAAGTACTTGCACTCTGGGTTTCTCTATAGGTCAGCAGTGATCCCCGAGTCCAGACAATACCTCTCTCTCTAGCTCTCTTTCTCTGCTTTTTGTCTGGTCTTTTCGTTCTCGCTAAGAAAGCTGTTTAAAAGGCACAAAGACCAAGCAAGAAGAGACAGTGTCGCTGCACTGACAGAAACAGGATTTGGCCTTCAATACAGCCTGAGCTGGGTGCTTTACAATCAGGTTTTCGCGTGTGTGTATTAAACCCCCGCTTTGGAGAACTGACCTCTGGCCCAGAAGACTGCAGGAAATCAATTTGTTGCAATTTTTTGCGGAAAGCCACAGCCCTCCCCTTTGGTAAAACAGAAACTTCAGACTGAGGCAGTTTGCAAAAACTTCTCTAATGGTGTGCGAGCGCCATCTGCCGCCCAGAGGCAGGGGTGGCTTCAGTCTCTAGTTTCAGGCTTGACATCCTAATCACAAAATGTGGTTATCAAAATAAGGAGCCACGCACTCAGATTCCATGGATTTTCTTGTCAATAATGCATAGCCAGTAATAGCCATTATAACCACTAAAAACCTCAGCTGTAAACTTGGTCTTCATATTTTTCTTTATATGAATTTCATTCTATATTTGTGACCTGAGTCTTATCAAGGCATAGCTCATATACTTATATGTATATTATGTCACCTCCAATTTCACTGATTCAACTAATATTTGTTAAGCACCGACCGTGTGTGACACCCCATTCTTGGTACTTCAGAGGAAACAAAAATGAGCAAGGAGAAAAAAGTCTTGCCCCTAGGAAGTTCCACTCTTGCAGTAGAGATAAAACATCTTGACAACTTAGGGGGGAAAAGTCAACATTACAAGTTGACTATAAGAGGGAATTGAAGGAAGCCGGGGGAATATTCAGATAATGATCCACTCTCTTATAGCTGAAAGGCTAAGAGGATCTGGGAGGTTTTATGAAATGTGGATATCAGATCGCCTGGGGCAACGGCTGCCCTGGGGTGGGGGACAGGGTGGGTGGGATGCCTCTCCTTGAGACTGGTGGGCTCAGCAAGGGGAAGACTGGTGCAGGTACAGATCAGCCTGCTACGCTGAAACCTGGGGGCTGGGGAAGGTAGGGGCACCTGATAACAGAGAGGAGGGGAGAGCAGAAGAATGCAGCTCGGACACAATAAGAATTTCTTTTGTAACAGGATAAAACCCCAGGTGCTGATGATGGGCCCCTCCCTCCCAACCCAAATGTCTGCGACTTCCAGCTCTGGGTTCCTCGCCCAGCAAATGCACGCCCCCAAGTGGGGGCTGAACTGGGCTTTGAATTTAGGAGAAGGAATAAAGCCCCCAAGCCTCTGCACTGACCATGAGCTTAATCAGAAGTGGCTTCTTTCCATTACTCTCCGGCTAGTTCACCAGTAGTGTTTTAACTGGGTACAAGTGTGTTAGGACATAGAACGGCTTTCGCGGGACACATGGGCATGGACACGAGATCCTCAGTTTCCGTGTCTTTTCCTAAAAGTGACTGCCCCACACAGGCTCTGATGGGGGGCAGGGGCACCTGCCACCTCCCCTTTCACAAGACGTCTCCCTCCTCACAAAGGAAAGACTCAGCCTTCACCCAGTCTGACTTTGGAGCAGTGCCCCAGGTCGGGAAAACCTCCAGGTCACTAAACCCATGGACAGTTTGAGAAAGCATCTCCCTTGAGGGCAAAGCAGAGCAAGTCAGGTAGGAAATACTGAAGGAGGTAATGCTCATTTCATCTCAGTGACACACTGATGGCAGTCTCTAAGCCTTTGTCTTCTATTGCTGTGTGTAGTGCTGTGTGCAATATTGCTCCCTCCACTTTAGGACAAGAATTCAGAAGAGGAATGGCTGTCAAAGGAATGTATCTGAAAAACATGAAGAACTTTTTTTTTTCAGAAAGATTTGGCTGTTCGGGCTGAAAATGAGGAATAGTTTTGTGGGTTAATTACACGGTGGGCATATTTTATGACTAGATAACTCAAATGTACAGCTTCAAAAATACATTTGAGGCACACATGCAATAACCTGGTAACTGCACATCTATAACTACTGAAGCTTATGATTAAAAATGTTTAAATATCAAGTATATATGTGAGAGGGGAGATAGAGGTTTTCAAATGATTTGGAGGCAATTCAAGCAGAGAGAGAGAGAGAGGAGGGCTCTGGAGGGTGGGAGCAATTCAGAATCTCTCTCTCTCACCTCACCCCCATTTGGTCTTTATTGTTGATTTATAAACACCTTCTATGGTGTGCATTGTTTCTTTCTTTGTCTTTGTTTCAACTTGTTTTATGTCCTTTAGTCAGAGACCAAATAGTCATACCTCACCTGCCAGCTTTCCTCCTACTTCTTTTCCTTTGATATTGCAGTATCCCAAACATGAAGGGTGTTCCTCCAGAAAGGATTCATGGCATAAATATGGGGAATGCTGAATACTCTACCCTTCCTCCTAGAGATTCACAGTCTATATTAGCATTGTCTGCCCTTCTAGACCACCAGGACCATGCCTGTGGTGCTCACTGTACCCAGTTCACCTGATACCTAGCAGGTGCTCAATGAATATAACTTGAATGGATCAGGACACCAGAGACCCTTAATAAAAGAATCTATATACGAAAACCTGTTCAATGCTCTTTAACTCACTTTCCCAGATTATTTCACCCTAGAACTCGTGTGTGTGCATGTCCTGCTAAAACACTTTCCATGCAGAGACAACCCCAGAGACAGTAGCAAATGGTTGACCTGCTAGGGCTCCTGTGGCCTATTTAGGAACAATTTCTTCACCTGGTAACCATGTTGCGTCACGTACAGCCTAGCTCATAGGGGCACAAGGGATCACAGGAATTACTCATCACCCACATTTTGCTGGCTCTTATACTTAACTACCACACAATACCCTAAACCCCTCAAGGCCCCGTTGTGTATTTCTGAGAATCCCCAAGCCCTTTCTTATATGTACTCACAGGAAAGCCTAGTCAGGTATCAGGTGGAGCCCCCAAGCCCCCATCTCCTCTGGTGACATAAGGTACCACCACACCTTTGGAACCTGCCTGCTCTGGGAAGCACCTATGTATGTCATCTCCTCCAGGTACCACTGCATCCTCCAGCCACTGCTGCTGTCACTGAACAGCATGGCCATGCCTGGAACCTGCTTCTTCTGCCAGGTACTGTCCCATTTGCCAAGCACTGCAGCCTGATAAACACCTTGTCCACTGTGCTAATGTTCTAGAGCCACTGAGAAGCCAAAGGTACTCTGCATTCTCTGGAATCCTCAGTGTGTCAAAGCCACCTTGCATTCCATCTCCAAGTGGGGAGATCCTCGTTGGGGTTACACTCTGTTGACTGCCTGCCAAGGGAGTATCTCAGCCCTCAACAGAAATAGGCTCAGATGTGGTCACCCACAGAAGAGTTTCCCAGAGATATATCTGAACCCCAGCCATGGATATTGCGTGGCTTTGAGCTACGAACCACCCACCAAGCCAACAGATAGCATGGCGCTCATCTCTATCCTCCCTGCAGAGCTGCTTTCTCCCTTCTCACCTCCCACTTGCACTGCCGTCAGCCCTCCTCTCCCACCCTCCAGTGGTGGAGCTGCTCCTGAGAGGACACCAGAGACCTTCTAATAGCTAAGATCAGTGCACTTTTCCATCCCCAGCTCACTGGACCACTCTGCGGCACCTGCCTCTCCTGATGACTCTCACCCTTGAGCTGTCTCCATTCTGGTGGCTTTCCATTTTCAGTTTAGCTTCATATGTATTTCCCCTCTCCTGCCACCCACTCAGCCCACAAAAAATCCTCTTTATAGTGACCAGAGTGATTCTTCTGGGCCTTGAAACATTAAGGACCTAAGTAACATATTCATAAATCTAAATCTCTCCAAATTCCAGATCTGTATAATCAACTGCCCAACATACAACTCCATTTAGAGTTCCACAGACATTCTCAACTCAGCATGTCCAAATCTGAGCCTGTGTTCTCCCCCATCTACCACAGCTCTTCTTCCTGTATTTCCTGTTTCTGTTCATTTACTCAGAAATTCTTCTAAATGCTCTTATACATGTATTGTCCAATCTTCCCAAGAAACTTGTAAGAGGGTTACGATTAATTTCCAGATTTTCAAGGGGATAAAACTGAAATTTAGAAAGGTGACGTAAATTTTTCAAAGTCCCACAACAGGTAGGACATAAAGCCAAGGTTTGCCCCTGGTTCTCTCCAACTACAAAGTCCGTACAATATGAATGGACTTAAAAGTCCCTGAAGCTGGGGAACCTTATCTTAATCTTTGTACACCCAGTTCCTTCTACAACTTCCAACACAAAGAAGATCTGCAATAAGTGTTTGCCCCTTAAATTACTAAATATTTGCTTATTGCCAAATATAAGCAAGGCGCTGTGCTATGAATCAAGAGAGAAAGAATAAAAGAACAAGACATGGAGCCTGCTCTCAAAGAGTTATTATCTTGTTTAAAGGAAACAATACAGGCAAGATTCAGAAAAGGATGACCTCATCACCACTATTCTTTAACATTATTCTGAAAGTGCTAACCAAAGCAATAAGATGCAACGACAAAATAAAGGGAAAAAACATAGGAAAGGAGAAAAAGTCATCATTATTTGCAATGCTATGATTTGCATAGCTAAAAAACCCAATTTTAAACATTTTTCTAGAAATAGAGGGTTCGGTAAGGGGGTCAATTACAAAATTAATATATCAAGGTCGATAGTTTTCCTAAAAATTTAAAGTAATCATCTATAAAATATAATGAAACAATCCTACTTTTAATATAAAATACCCAAGCATCAATTTAATAAGAAATATGAGAAAGCTACATAAGGAAAACTATAAAATTCTTCTGAAATATATAAAATATGACAATAAATTATTCAAAATATTGTATTTCTAGATAGCTCAATGTTTTAAAAATGTCAATACTTTTCAAATTTTATGTTTAATAACACCCAAACAAAAGCCCAACATATATATTTTTGTGATATGAAAAAATAATACCAAGCTCATCTGGAAGAATAAAAATACAAGAATAGCTAAGAATTGTAGGAGAAAAGAGTAATGAAGTGAGACCTATCCTTCCAGATATTGAAACATTTAATTGAGCAAGGCTATTAAACAAAGGAGAAACAAATCAACAGAACATAATGGAGAACCCAGAGGCAGAACCAAGACAATGTATTTGGAATAAAAGTGACATTTCAAATCAGTGGGGAGAAGATGAACTATTCAGTGATGATATTAGATCATATGCTAACCCTTGATAAATAAAATAGGATTCCCTACTTCATACATCAGTTACCTTTTGCTATATAACCAGGCAATCTCCAAACCTTAGGGACTTAAAAACAACCTCCATTTATTTAGTTCATTTTTCTGTGGGTCAGCAACTTGGGATGGACTCAGCAGAGCAGCTCTTCTTCAGGTCTTGGCTCTGCTGCCCTCAGCTACTGCTCAGCTGATATCTTGGCTAGGGACCAACGGGTCTAAGATGACCTCACTCACATCTCTGTAAGCTGACTTGATGTCAACTGGAGTGATCGAGAGCAACAAGGCCCCGTGCATCTCATCACCCAGCAGGCTTGTTCATGTGTGGCCCAGGAAGGTTCCCAGAGAGCAAGCAGAAGCACAAAGGGTTTCTTAAGGTCTAGCTTTGGATCTACACATTGTCACTCCCATTCCATTCTATTGGTCAAAGCAAGTCACAAGGCCAGACGTCAGAGGTAGGAAAACAGATTCCACCTCCTCACGGGCAGAGCTCAACTTGACATTGCAGAGAGGGGTGGTACTGAGAAGCATGGAGAACTGTAGCTATTTTTGCGACCTATCACAACTATTAAACCTGAATAAACTCCAGAATATATCATGATTTCTGTGAAATGATAAAACCACAGAAAACTTAGATGAAAATATGGATAAATATTCATATGAAGAGGAGGGAGAGATACTTTTTTAAGCAAAACAAAACTAGATCCCATAAAAGAAAAGGTGGATAGAATTAACTCTCTAAACACTTAAAATTTTCACATGACCAGAAAAACACCATAAAAAAAGATAAAAAGTAAACCGGGTAAAACGTGAAATGCTAGGAAATGGTTAATGCATAAAGAGTTTTCATAATTTGCCAATTTAAAAAAACAAAGAACAATTCATAAAAGTAAAAATCACAAATTATCAATAAAGATGTTCATCCTCAATAGTAACCAAAGATACATAAGCTAAAACGGTAATAACATATAATTGTTGGCCTATGGGAGTGGCAAAGATTTTTTTTTTAATAAGACAGTGTTATCAAGGGTTTGGAGAAAGAAATGAACACACTGTTGGTGAAACTGTGAACTAGAAGAATCTTTCTGGATGGTAGTTTGGCAATAGCTGGCAAAAATTTAAGGACATATACTTGACCCCAGCTATTCCTTCTTTTTTTCTCTTTTTTTTTTAACGAATGAGGCAATTTACTAACCCAGCATCACTTACTGGAATGCTCCTTGTCGTCAGCCATCACCTTACCTGGCGATCCCATCCAGACCTCTCTGTTCCTGCGATGTCAGTCTGTGGACCCCACCTCGGGCCTTTTCCACCATTTTCGGCGCCCCCGGAACTGGGAGGACCACGGGCCACGCTGTTGGAGCCTGGGCTGAGGCAGGACGCCGCCTCCCTGCGGCCGCCCCCCTGCAACTCGGTCACGGAGCCGCCCCAGCGCTGCCCCGGAGGGACAGGTGACACGCGGTGTGCAGAACCAGTTCTCATGGTCAGGAGCAAGCGCTTTAGGCCTGGCCGGCTGACAGCGCCCACCCATTCAGGCACTTTCGGCCTCCTGGACCTTCAGGAAGGCTGCTAGGGCTCTGACGGACTTCCGCGGGCCTCTCAGAGTCACTAAGCATCGTGCTGCTTTCGCACCGCGGGCCAGGGAACAGGGAGCGGCGTGAACTTCCGGCACACCGTTTGGGGTTCGGCTCTGGCGAGAGTTCCAAGAGCTCCTCCCGCAGGTCTCTCTCTGGAAATTCCGCTCGCTATGCACAGCCACAGGCAAGAATGCGTAGGGCGGGTCATGTGTAGGTGGCAGGTATTTTTCCGTTTTAGCTAGGATGATTTTTTTCTTAAAATATTTTTTTAAATTATTTTTTAATTGAAGTATAGTTGCCGTACAATATTATATATTACAGGGGTACAATATAGTGAACCACAATTTTTAAAGGTTATACTCCATTTATAGTTATAAAATATTGGATATATTTCTCCTGTTGTACAATATATCCTTGTAGCTTTTTTTTTTTTTTTTTGCGGTACGCGGGTCTCTCACTGCTGTGGTTTCTCCCGTTGCAGAGCACAGGCTCCGGACGCGCAGGCTCAACGGCCATGGTTCACGGGCCCAGCCGCTGCACGGCATGTGGGATCTTCCCGTACTGGGGCACGAACCCGTGTCCCCTGCATTGGCAGGCGGACTCTCAACCACTGAGCCACCAGGGAAGCCCTTGTAGCTTATTTTATACTTAAGAGTTTGTACCTCTTTTTCCCTTGCCCCCATGTGGCCCCTTCCCCTCCCCTCCCCCCACTGGTAACCACTAGTTCTCTGTACCTGTGAGTCTGCTTCTTTTTTGTTATGTTCACTAATTAGTCATATTTTTTAGATTCCACATATAAGTGATATCGTACAGTATTTGTCTTTCTCTGTCTGACTTATTTCACTTAGCATAATGCCCTCCAAGTCCATCCATGTTGCTGCAAATGGCAAAATTTCATTCTTTTTTATGGCTGGGTAGTATTCTGTTGTATATATACACCACATCTTCTTTATCCACTCATCTGTTAATGGACTCCTAGGTTGCTTCCATATTTTGGCAATTATAAATAATGCTGCTATGAACATTGGGGTGCATGTATCTTTTTGAATTAGTGTTTTTGTTTTTCTTGGATGTATCCCCAAGAGTGGAATTGCAGGGTCTTATGGTACTTCTATTTTTAGTTTTTTGAGAAACCTCCATAGTGTTTTTCACAGTGGCTGCACCAATTTACATTCCCACTAACAGTGTAGAGGGTTCCCTTTTCTCCACCCCCTCACCAACATTTGTTATTTGTGTTCTTTTTAATGATAGCCATTCTGACAGGTATGAGGTGATATCTCATTGTGGTTTTTATTTATATTTCCCTGATGATTTAGCTAGGATGATTATTGAGAAAGGGACACTGGAGCAAAGCCCTGAAGCTGTAAGGGAGTTAGAAATCTGGCTAGAGTGATCCATGCAGAGGAGGACCGCCGGTCAAATTGCCTAATTCAGAAGCACACCAAGGGAGTTTGAGGCTCAGCTCAGAGGCTGGTGTGGCCGGAGTGGAGTGATGGGGAGGGTCAAGAGTAGTAGTAGCGATGAGGCCAGAGAAGTTATGGGGGTGAGGCATGGAGGGGGTGACCGTGGAAGAGGAAGGGCATGGAGGGACTTTGGGGCGGCTTGGAAGGGTGTGGCTTGGATCAATGGGATATGGAAGAGGGTGGGGAATAAAGAAGGCAGCTCTTTTAATTTCTGAGTGAAATGGGGAGTCATTGGAGTGTTCTGAAGAAAGGATGACATGATCTGACTTACTTATAAAAAGGACCTCTCTGACCACTTTGTTAGAATAGACTGAAAGTGAGGTTCAGAGGCAGAAAGAAAGCCAAGTTAAGAAGCTCCTGAAGTAAAACAGGAGAGGAGATGATAGTGGCTCAGCCTGACGTGATAGCAGTGGAGGGAGTGAGAACTGGTCAGATCCAGTGGATGGAGGGTGTGAGACAGAGAGGAGGCAAGGATGACCCTGAGGGTCTTGGCCTGAGTAATCAGAAGGATAGAGTTGCCATTATCCAGGGTGAAAAATGCTTGGGTGGAGCTGGTTTGGGGAGAAGACCAGAAATTCACCTTTTGTCATGTTAAGTCTGAGGTGTTTATTAGACAAGCAAGTGGAAATTTCAAGTAGACAGTTGATAATAGTCCGGAGTTGGAGAGGGAGGGTCTAAAGGAGAGATGGATTTAGGCGGGGGACCAATAACAATAAGGGTCTCAAGCACCATCGCAAGTCAAGCTGCCACCCAGGAACTGTGGGACATGGATTAGGCATGTTTGTCATTTCATCGTGGCCTTCTCTAAAGTGTGGAAAGGGAGGTTTGGACTAAGATAAGCCTTAGAAGCCACAGTCTTCACCATAGTTCCCTGTGTTTAGCCTCACATTGGCACGAGAAGCACTAGCTGAAAGTTGCTATTGAATTTTTTTCCTGAAACAGCACGGACAATTCTCCAAAGCTGTGTACCAGAAACCAAGAATCTAGAGAAGGTGGCAAGCACATCCTTGGAAAAGTTAAAATATCTGAATGAAACCAAAGCTTTACAAAGTTAGGTTGACGTTTTTTTTTTTTTTAACATGTTTATTGGAGTATAATTGCTTTACAATGGTGTGTTAGTTTCTGCTTTATAACAAAGTGAATCAGTTATACATATACATGTGTTCCCATATCTCTTCGCTCTTGTGTCTCCCTCCCTCCCAGCCTCCCTATCCCACCCCTCTAGGTGGTCACAAAGCACTGAGCTGATCGCCCTGTGCTATGTGGCTGCTTCCCACTAGCCATCTATTTTACACTTGGTAGTGTATATATGTCCATGCCACTCTCTCACTTTCTCCCAGCTTACCCTTCCCCCTCCCCGTATCCTCAAGTCCATTCTCTACGTCTGCGTCTTTATTCCTGTCCTGCCCTTAGGTTCTTCATGACCTTTTTTTCTTTTTCTTTTAGATTCCATATATATGTGCTAGCATACGGTATTTGTTTTTCTCTTTCTGACTTACTTCACTCTGTATGACAGACTCTAGGTCCATCCACCTCACTACAAATAACTCAATTTCGTTTCTCTTTATGGCTGAGTGATATTCCATTGTATATATGTGCCACATCTTCTTTATCCATTCATCTGTTGATGGACCCTTAGGTTGCTTCCATGTCCTGGCTATTGTAAATAGAGCTGCAGTGAACATCGTGGTACATGACTCTTTTTGAATTATGGTTTTCTCAGGGTATATGCCCACTAGTGGAATTGCTGGGTCATATGGTACTTCTAATTTTAGTTTTTTAAGGAACCTCCATACTGTTCTCCATAGTGGCTGTATCAATTTACATTCCCACCAACAGTGCAAGAGGGTTCCCTTTTCTCCACACCCTCTCCAGCATTCATTGTTTGTAGATTTTTTGATGATGGCCATTAGGACTGGCGTGAGAAGATATCTCATTGTAGTTTTGATTTGCATTTCTCTAATGATTAATGATGTTGAGCATTCTTTCATGTGCTTGTTGGCAATCTGTATATCTTCTTTGGAGAAATGTCTATTTAGGTCTTCTGCCCATTTTTGGATTGGGTTGTTTTTTTTGATATTGAGCTGCATGAGCTGCTTGTAAATTTTGGAGATTAATCCTTTGTCAGTTGCTTCATTTGCAAATATTTTCTCCCATTCTGAGGGTTGTCTTTTCATCTTGTTTATGGTTTCCTTTACTGTGCAAAAGCTTTTAAGTTTCATTAGGTCCCATTTGTTTATTTTTGTTTTTATTTCCATTTCTCTAGGAGGTGGGTCAAAAAGGATCTTGCTGTGATTTATGTCATAGAGTGTTCTGCCTATGTGTTCCTCTAAGAGTTTGGTAGTGTCTGGTGTGTAACATTTAGGTCTTTATCTTTAATCCATTTTGAGTTTATTTTTGTGTATGGTGTTAGGGAGTGTTCTAATTTCATTCTTTTACATGTAGCTGTCCAGTTCTCCCAGCATCACTTATTGAAGAGGCTGTCTTTTCTCCAGTGTATATTCTTGCCTCCTTTATCAAAGAAAAGGTGACCATATGTCATGGGTTTATCTCTGGGCTTTCTATCCTGTTCCATTGATCTATATTTCTGTTTTTGTGCCAGTACCACACTGTCTTGATTACTGTAGCTTTGTAGTAGAGTCGGAAGTCAGGGAGCCTGATTCCTCCAGCTCTGTTTTTCTTTCTCAAGATTGCTTTGGCTATTTGGGGTCTTTTCTGTTGCCATACAAATTGTGAATTTTTTTTTCTAGTTCTGTGAAAAATGCCATTGGTAGTTCAATAGGGATTGCATTGAATCTGTAGATTGCTTTGGGTAGTAGAGTCATTTTCACAATGTTGATTCTTCCAATCCAAGAACATGGTATATCTCTCCATCTATTTGTATCATCTTTAATTTCTTTCATCAGTGTCTTATAATTTTCTGTATACAGGTCTTTTGTCTCCTTAGGTAGATTTATTCCTAGATATTTTATTCTTTTTGTTGCAATGGTAAATGGGAGTGTTTTCTTAATTTCACTTTAAGATTTTTCATTATTAATGTATAGGAATGCAAGAGATTTCTGTGCATTAATTTTGTATCCTGCAACTTTTCCAAATGCATTGATTAGTTCTAGCAGTTTTCTGGTAGCATCTTTAGGATTCTCTATGTATAGGATCATGTCAGCTGCAAACAATGACAGCTTTACTTCTTCTTTTCCGATTTGGATTCCTTTTATTTCTTTTTCTTCTCTGATTGCTGTGGCTAAAACTTCCAAAACTATGTTGAATAATAGTGGTAAGAGTGGGCAACCTTGTCTTGTTCCTGATCTTAGTGGAAATGGTTTCAGTTTTTCACCATTGAGAACGATGTTGGCTGTGGGTTTGTCATATATGGCCTTTATTTTGTTGAGGTAAGTTCCCTCTATGCCTACTTTCTGGAGGGTTTTTATCATAAATGGGTGTTGAATTTTGTAGAAAGCTTTCTCTGCATCTATTGAGATGATCATATAGTTTTTCTCCTTCAATTTGTTAATATGATGTATCACATTGATTGATTTGCATATATTGAAGAATTCTTGCATCCCTGGGATAAACCCCACTTGATCATGGTGTATGATCCCTTTAACGTGTTGTTGGATTCTGTTTGCTAGTATTTTGTTGAGGATTATTGCATCTATGTTCATCAGTGATATTGGCCTGTAGTTTTCTTTCTTTGTGACATCTTTGTCTGGTTTTGGTATCAGGGTGATGGTGGCCTTGTAGAATGAGTTTGGTAGTGTTCCTCCCTCAGGTATATTTTGGAAGAGTTTGAGAAGGGTAGGTGTTAGCTCTTCTCTAAATGTTTGATAGAATTCACCTGTGAAGCCATCTGGTCCTGGGCTTTTGTTTGTTGGAAGATTTTTAATCACAGTTTCAATTTCAGTGCTTGTGATTGGTCTGTTCATATTTTCTATTTCTTCCTGGTTCAGTCTCAGAAGGTTTATGTTGCCCTTCAACTCCCTCCTTCACATGTGAGGGCTGGACTTGCAGTTCCCAGAAATCCTCCATTTCTCGAGCAGTTTTATCACTGCCACACTGATATGCTTTGTATCTAGGAAGTCAGCTCTTCAGATTCCAATTTCCTTACTTGGAAAGGAAAGCGAATGGACTATGTAACTGAGTTGCAAATCTTTTTCTGTTTTGTTTGAAGCAGGGTGAAGGCTGGTAGGAGCATTGAGCACCCCTAGTTTGGCTCTCCTCAGCTCTAAGTCCCAACTCTGTGCAGGCTGCTTAGGGCACTGTAGGAGCACAGCTTGGAATTACTGGACTAGCTGGTCCCTTCCCAGCTCTGAAGGTCTCTTTTTCTCTTTACAGCCTTCGTGTATATGGTGGTAGGGTGAAGTCAAGCAATGGTGAGTATCAGGAAGGCAGAGAATACAGCAGCACGTGGGGGCCTTTGACAAAGGAAATATGGTTACCACAGGTAGGAATTCTCTAAAACAAAGTAACAAGCTATGTGGCATTCCTGACAGTTATGGAGATGCCGTAGCAGGTGACAGAGTAATCTGGCCTGTGACACTTAATGGATGGGGTTCTTCTCTCCTTTAAACAAAGGTACTTTGAGGAAAGGCTTCAAATACTAATTCAAGTTCGTGTTAATTTCTTACATGCCTATTGTGAATGCATGACTGATGGTTGGAGCCTCAGCCCTACATCTGGTTCATCATTCAGATCACACTGCCCTTAGCAGCAACTGTCCCAAAATACTTAATACAAAATAAATTCAAATTTTCCATGCATATTTTGTACTGGGGCTTCAAAAGGTGAGTCTCCTATTCTATTTGACCTTCACATTTTTGGGGTCTAGGTAATTTCAAGTGCCTACATATATAGAATTCTCAACATTTCATTTTGCAAATAGAAACGGTTCTCATGCCCCAAACAGAGGAGTACGGAGGGGGCCTCTCCAAATGAGCTGTTGTCTCTAGTCGACTTTCCCACATAGGCAGCCAGTGTCAAGGACTATAAGAAGGGACCTGCCAAAAGGATTCACCATCCCCTGTACCATATTCCACCACCCTGACACCGCTTCCTGCAGTCACTGCAGAGTTACAGGAGGGTCTGTAACTCCCTTAGCATCTAAAACCACAGCAACCATTACACCGCTTCCTCCCACTTCCTCCTACATTTTTCCCAGTGCTGCAAACGCTGATCATAAATATGTAAAGAAACATCAGAAAAGAAATGCACAATTCCCTTGTCTTCGTTTTATCAATATAACCACTTTGGCTGTGACCTAAGAATCTAAGTTGACTTCATTCCAGTGAATGTTCTCTGCCTTTGAGGTCAGAAGAATAAGTTGGAAGAGTGTTGAAACATCGTATTGATTTTCTTGATAACGCACTAGTGTTTGAAGTTGACACATTCAGACAGCTATTGGCTTTACTTCTGCACAGTGTATGAAAATGAATGAATTGACAAGTACTTAGTAAAAAGATGACCTACAAAATTACAGAGCTGCTATTAAAAATTTCATACTGCAAAGAGATCTGGGGAAAAAAATCTTTATAAAATCAATTGCTCAAACTTGAATGGGTTGTTTCATCTATGCTATATGCTTGTGAAGTTTAAATCTCTCTCTCTCTTAAAAAAGAGGTTGCTAAATTTATTTTTGTATTTTATAAAGTATTAGCTCATTTCTCATGGGCAAGCACACCAGGAGAGGAAGGAAAAAATCATGAACAAATTACCGGCCAAACAAATCACTCCTTTATGAAAGCTGGTAATATGTTCCTAGATCACTTTCCTCTACTCCTCCTTCCCTAATTAGAGGAAAATGACTCCTGTTCGGGAAAGTGTCTCCATGGAGTTGAACCTGGCTGGTGTGGCCAGCATTGACATTCCTCCCACCTGAGGGACTGGGGTGGAAGGGGTTGGAGTGAGGAAGAGTGTTAAAGGAAAAGAAGCTTCATGCAGAGAGTGCTGAGCCTGTCATTTTCTCCTGTCTCTTCTTAGCTCTCAGTTCTTCCCAGGTAACCATGCAGAGGAGAAAGAGCAGGGACAGCCCCAGGCATCAAGGCCACCAGGAGGACCTGACTTGGAGTCACTCTACTTATACACGTCATGGCTGGCAACACTGCATCAAGGAGGTGACACATAAAAGCTAAGTGTTTATCTGAAGAGAAAGAAAAAAGATTAAGAAGCATAAAAGTTAAGAGAAGGAGCAGCAACATGAGTGAGTTTCAAAAATATAATGTTGGGGAAAATAAATCAGGTACCAAAAAACACAGAGAGTATGATTCCACTTACATGAAGTTCAAAAACAGGCACAAGTAAGTTTATCATATTGGCGGTGGTGATGGAAGCTGGACCCACAAGAGGACTTGCAGGCAATGTAGTGTTTCTTTTTTTTGTTTTTGTTTTTGTTTTGTTTTGTTTGTTTTGCGGTATGCGGGCCTCTCATTGTCGTGGTCTCTCCCGTTGCGGAGCACAGGTCCTGGACGCGCAGGCTCAGCGGCCGTGGCTCATGGGCCCAGCTGCTCCGTGGCATGTGGGATCTTCCCGGACCGGGGCACGAACCCGTGTTCCCTGCATCGGCAGGAGGACTCTCAACCACTGCGCCACCAGGGAAGCCCAATGTAGTGTTTCTTGACCAAAGTGCTGGTTGCATGTGCATGTTCTGTCTGCAGAAATCACCAAGCTGTACATCTGTGATTGGACACTTTTCTCCATGTATGCTATATTTAAGTGAGGAGCTAAAAGTTAAAAACCTAAGGGGTGGTAGCTAAAAACATGGGCAGAAGTAGATTGTGTCTGGTTAGAAAAGAATCCCATCCCAAAGCAAATATTTTAAGAGAAAATTGAAGATATCTCATGGGAAGGAAATTCAAGAGTTCTACTCCAGCCCTAAGTCATGACATTTTAAAACAACAATTAATCATAGGTTTCCCTTATCTTGTATGTGTTCCTGCTTCTCTCTGTTCTGTAGCTGTGTATTTAAGAACGCCTTCCCATACCTAGGCCAGGGAGGAGCTCAGAACTATAAACCTGTAAACCCATCTCCAATGGTTTACTTTACAACATTAGAGAAAGTACATTTGGAAGGACAATCCATCCTGGTTGACAGAAGTTTCTTCTTCTTGGTTCTGCTATCTATAACTCCTTACTAAGAGAGACAAAGTTGTCTCCCAGGACAATAATCGTCTGAGCAGTGCTGATTCTGGAGGAAAAGTTATCAAGGTACAGGAGACATTTAAAGGCTCTGCGTGAATCACTTGAGACCAACTTTACTAGTAATTGTTCTATTTTTTATTTAATTTATTCTTGACACTAACAGCTACAGCATACTGCATGCTTAACACCAAACAAAAACAAATTAAAAACTCTGCCTCTTAATTGTGCAATTTCCTGAAAAGACCAAAAAAAAAAAAAAAAAAAAAAGAAAGGTGCTACGCTTTCCTTTGCAAATTGTTTTCTAGGTGATGATTTTAAATTTCTTAAATATCTTCATTGACCCTACATCCAAAGTAGGCTTTTGGGATGTGTGCTAATGCCTCGGCTGACATTCCATGAGTCCAGGCCCCCACACACTACAACGGGCCCACCTGGTACAGTATCCATTTAGCCTGCACATCAAAGCTTGCTCCCTTTCAGCAAGAGCTACTCCACACTCTGAACCAAGGAAGAATCTGAATTCAACAGGCTAAGATACTAAAACAATAGATTTACTGCCAGTAGAATGAAGCTGCGCATTCCTGAACCAAGAGAAGAGATGTAAACAACACCTGCTGAGGCCACTGGGTTTCTTGTTAATGTTTAAAAACAAAAAAACAAAAAACCCCTAGAACTCACTCTTGCGTGGATGTTTAAACTTCAGGTGCTAGAATGAGGTCCTGTCCTCAATAAAAGTAGGGGAAAGCGATTTTATGAAAGTTTTGAAAAATCTGAGGACCAAGAACTGTTAGGACAGTGGAATGGGAACCACCAAAGGGGCTGAGTGTTGCCTTCTCTGGAAATATGAACACACAATGTATACTCACCTCTTTAACTCTTTTCATCTTGCTACTATGTACTCCTTAATATAGTCTGAATGAACAAATATTCTTTTGAATACTCATGATAAGGGCTGGGTTAATACAGGGGTGGGGAGGGGAGAGAAATATAGAACTGAATAAGAAACATTTAAATTATAAATTTTTTGAGGTCACATCTTTTTTATGTCTCTTCTGTATCCTAGTACAATAATGAGCACACAGTAAAGGCATAATTTTTGAAAATGAGTAAAAACTCATAAAAATAAGCATGGAGTAATAGTGTATGATTCCACTTATATGAGGTACCTAGAAGAGACAAACTCATAGAAAATAAAGGTTACCAGGAGCTGGGGGGAGAGGGGACTGGGGAGTTATTGTTTAATAGGTATTGTGTTTCTGTTTGGAATGACGAAAAAGTTCTGGAAATGGACAGTGGTGATGGCTGCATAACAATGTGAATATCCTTAATACCACTGAATTGTACACTTAAAGTGGTGAATTTTATGTTAGGTACATCTTGTCAGTGTAAAAAATTGTTAATAAAAATTTAAAATGAAAACGTAAGCAGAGAATACTTGGCTAGATAGGAACAGTGACCTGTGATGTCAGGAGGCTCTGATCACCTCTTTACAGAAGCAGCTGGGGCTGGGCATCTGGCACGTGGGAGGCTCAGAAAAGGAGAAGCAGCGCTGGCGCTGGGGCTGCTGATGTGTGGGTGAACAGAAGCCGCCTCTCCCATTTGAAGATGGTACATTTTCTTGTGTAGAGTTCTGCTTCAGGTGGAGGACTCGTTTATATACGTGAAGACAGTAATCACATAACTCTACACGGGAGGTGGGAAGCACCGCAGGAGATCTGGACTTTGGTCTCAAATACCTCACTTGCAATCTGGGTAGCTTGCTTACCCTTCTCAGGTCTCATTTTGTATTTCTGCAAGTTAAAGCATTGAGACCACATGATACGTGGCCTCTACCAGCTGTACAACCTCATCGTTCTACGTCATCCTTTCTTTTTTCCAAACAGTTCCAATTTAAGTTCAGTGAATAAAACACAGTTTTTCATCTCTTTAGCATGGCTATTCTTTTCTGGACTCTCCAGCATCTTACTATTCTGGTCAAAGGAACAGTGTTCCAAAGTGAACATATGAGTTTCACGAAGCTATGGTGAGTGCAGAGCATGAAGAAACACCACTTGTAACTTCTAATTATAACATAAAATCACCGTGGCCTTTTCTTTCTTTCTTTCTTTCTTTTCTTCGTTTTTTTTAAATTAATAATACTATACAGTTGAAAATCACTTTCAACCATTGATAAATTATGGTCATTAGGAATCGAGCTATGGAGAACAGTATGGAGGTTCCTTAAAAAACTAAAAATAGAACTACCATACGACCCAGCAATCCCACTACTGGGCGTATACCCTGAGAAAACCATCATTCGAAAAGAGTCATGTACCACGATGTTCACTGCAGCACTATTTACAATAGCCACGACATGGAAGCAACCTAAGTGTCCATCACAGATGAATGGACAAAGAAGATGTGGCACATATATACAATGGAATGTTAGCCATAAAAAGAAACGAAACTGAGTTATTTGTAGTGAGGTGGATGGACCTAGAGTCTGTCATACAGAGTGAAGTAAGTCAGAAAGTGAAAAACAGATACTGTATGCTAACACATATATATGGAATCTAAAAGAAAAAAAAAGGTTCTGATGAAACTAAGGGCAGGACAGGAAAAAAGACACAGACGTAGAGAATGCACTTGAGGACACGGGGAGGAGGAAGGGTAAGCTGGGACGAAGTGAGAGAGTAACATGGACATATGTACACTACCAAATATAAAATAGATAGCCAGTGGGAAGCAGTTGCATGGCACAGGGAGATCAGCTCGGTGCTTTGTGACCACCTAGAGGGGTGGGATAGGGAGGGCGGGAGGGAGACATGAGAGGGAGGGGATATGGGGATATACGTATGCATATAGCTGATTCACTTTGTTATACAGCAGAAACTAACATAGCACTGTAAAGCAATTATACTCCAATAAAGATGTTAAAAAAAATAAAGTAATAATGCTATACAGCTGAAAATCACTTTCAACCGTTGATAAATTACGGTCATTAGGAATCGAGTTACATAGTAAAAGTGACCATTTTCCTTTTCCTAAATTGGTTGGACAATAAAAAGCAGCCTGATTACTCTTCATAGGAAAGGATGAGAATATGAGCAAGGAAACTTTTTATACTACCTTGCACTATTTAGAAGCAATAAGGAACATTCAGTGGTGTTTACCTAACCTTGTAGTTCCTCTAGTCTAATTCATTCATTCCATTCAGTTATTCAAAGCTGCTGTTAAAAAGTTCTAAAGATTTTTTTTGACATTTAAGAACTTTTTATGTACAATTCATACCATTTCAAATGAATCAAATGTGCGTATAAAGTGGTTAAGGTAGGTTCAGTTTTAAAGGAGGTTTTCAGTTAAATGTCTGGGTTTTGCCTGAATGATGACAAATAATGTCTGATTGAGCAATTCACTCTTCAATCTATTGATTTGGTAATAAATAAAGTAGAAATACCAAACAGCCTAAAAGCACTTGAGTATTAATGGATGAAGTTACACTAAAGAATAAAATGGTATGAAAACTAGAAATCAGCTTTCCAAGGAGGGAAAAAGACTGAGATTAGAGCAACCAAGTGAAAATTAAGAACATATCTATCTAGTCCCCGTCCTGGGGAATTCCCTGGTGGTCCAGTGGTTAGGACTTGGTGCTTTCACTGCCGTGACCCTGGGTTCAATTCCTGGTCAGGGAAGTAATAAGATTCCACAAGCCAAGTGGTGCAGCCGAAAAAAAAAAAACCCATAAAATAACATACCAACAATATTCCAATTGACATGTCTTCATTAGATTATTTTTAACATTTTCTCTTTTTTAAATACATAGTAGTCTGGAAACCTAAGTCAGGCTTCCAGTATATTATTATCAGGAAACCCAGAAAGTTCCAACACTGTAACATATTTTCTTTAGATGATGATATATCATATTTCAAGGATGCATAGAGGGAATCCAATAATGCTTCAAATTCATAAAACCATAAAAACAGGTTTCATTTAAAATTAAATGAGAAGATAATATGCAAAGATACACAAAATCTTTATTAAATGACCACATACTAATCTAATATAACACTTCCTGATACAAGAAAAGGGATTATGAACCAGTTCATAGTATATTAAAAAATTTCCAAAGTAAAACAAAATTTGCAAACAAAATATGTTGACACACATTGCCATTTCCTTTTATGACCAATTCCCCTCTATCTGGACATCCACCTTTCATATACCTATTGTCCTGTGCCGTTCCCTGCATCATGTTCTTCCTCCTGGATGGGGATGCATTCCCTACAAGGTCTCTTCAGAACTATACCACCACCACAAAATTCCTTTTGCTACCAAGCTCTGATCTCAGCTGGCTCTCCTGGAAAATGGCAATAAGGTAAATACACAGTAAGGTGGTTTCAAGGGATGACAGGCCTTTTATGACCTGATTATGTACGTTATGTAGATGGCTACTTCCCCACACCAAAAGTGAGTCATTCCTAATTCTCATTGTCTTCTACATAGTCAATAGAGCTAGTTATCTAGAAGAGAGAGAGAGACAGAGAGAGAGAGAAATACATACAGATTTATTTTTAGGTTAAGAGCAAACATCCTAAGATATCTAAAAATTCCATTATGTGTCAGGGAAATATAACTGAAAGAGGGTGGCGGTTCAAGGCATTAAAAAGTGTCTGTACTGACTGGGTTTTATATAGGGTAGCCCAGAACTGATGGTGATACCCAAGCAAAATGCAGGGGTACCAAATACCTATTAAAATAAATTGTAAACAAAAATGAAGCACAGATTAGATCTGAACAAATTCTTTTCTACTTAAGACAATGACCCCCAACTTAGAGACCACTAGCCTCTACCAGTTTTCAAGTGATGACAAGTAGTCCTCAAATTCATATACACACCCAGCCAATAGACTAAATAAAACACATGCTTCTCAATCATAGGGATGACTACTCCTCAAATGTAAATAGTTCATGATGTGATTAATAAAATCCAAATACATTCAAAGAAAGTGTTGAATTCATAATTAGCTTGTCATTAAGTATTTTCTCCGCTAATATACAATAAATATTCAACTACTCGTATGACTGAGTCCTTGAAATTTTGGGCTTTATAAAAAGTATCTTCATGTCAACAAAAGGGTTGAGAATGGCTAACCTAAGGTTCTATACTAAACTCTCCAGACAAAGTTAGATGTACCCGGGTTCCAGTGCCTCCGTATGTACAACATACATAAGCTGATCTCCCTACTTCCTTCCACAGTGATGAATATAACCAAAATACAAGCACGGCACTAAGTTTCAGTGATGTGCAAAAAAAACAGATTTTCCTCTGGAGTAATAAATTTGAAGTAACAAAAGGAAAATAAACAAATATATACATGTGACTAAAATCCATACAAAAATATATTAATTTATCAGATCCCCTCCATAGATAATCTGCACAGAGTACACTGAAATGTTCTCTTAGCATGAATTGACTATGATCTTATCAGCTAAATGAGCCCACAGGGCTGCTTCACACCTGCTTTCCCAATATCACTCTGTAAAGAGCTCCAAGCTCATTAGCCAAGTGGACCTTCTTTAAAAACAGCAAGAATAACATATGAAGAGCAAAGAATAGATATGAACTCATCAGCAAATCTAAGGCAGGTTGATTGCCTGGTCTTCCTTGAATTTGGGGATCTTCTTAAACTCACTTTGCTTGAAGAAAAGCTGGGCCAGGATGTGGTCTGCTGTGGCCTGGAGATAATCGTCCATGTCAAGGGTTTGCAACTGACAGTGGAAACAAAAAGAAGATGTATCAGCACCAAATTACTCAGGTTCCTACAAAGATCTTACAGCCATCAAGGCATTTTCAAGACTGTAGGTATAGCTGTGTAACATTAGGAGCTATGAAATCCTGCGAACGGTCCCCTTGTACACTTGTCTTCTCTTGCCATGGGGAGCTCACCATTTCGACTCTGGGAATAAGGAAAGTCTGACTGATAGCTAGAGATGCTGAGGCATCTGAAGCTTTTTTTATTTATTTTTTATTTTTTTGCGGTACGCGGGCCTCTCACTGTTGTGGCCTCTCCCGTTGCGGAGCACAGGCTCCGGACGCGCAGGCTCAGCGGCCATGGCTCACGGGCCCAGCCGCTCCGTGGCATGTGGGATCTTCCCGGACCGGGGCACGAACCCGTGTCCCCTGCATCGGTAGGCGGACCCGCAACCACTGCACCACCAGGGAAGCCCTGAAGCTTTCTTTAGAAGGGACCTCCATCCCACGGGGAGGTAGTTCTCTTTAAAGAGGGAGCAGGACCTTTTGTCTACTTGTAAGCAGGGACTAGTGGCAAAAGGACCCCTCAGAGCTCCATGCCCACAGGCACCTGATGGAGGCTACCTGGCTGCCAGGTAAGTAGTCCTCCTCCTGCACAGCCAGAGACAGTAGTTCACCTCTGCTTAACTGGCCTGGCTGTCCAGTTGGCTGGCTCTGACTCTGTCTGTCCTTGTGCCCTCTCTCTATCACGATCTTACTGTCCTTTCTGCACCCCTCCCCCTTGACACTACCTCTCTTCTCAGCCAGCCTCTCAATTTCTGCATGTATGTGGGTCTCTCTGTGTCTCTGTGTTTCTGTCTCTCTCTGTGTCTGTGTGTGTCTCTGAGCTTATCTGTCTCTGAATCTCTCTCCTAACTCTTTGTGCGTGTGTGTCTCTAGGTATGTCTGCCTTTCCCTGCCCCTCTGTGTATAGGTCTGTGTCTGGGTATGTGTGTATCTGTGTGTCTCTCCTTCTGTGTCTCTGTCTCTTTATGGGTCTCTGTCCCTCTCTGTGTCTATGTCTGTATGTCTCCTTCTTTTTGTGTATCTGTGTTGTTTCTCTCTTTTTCTCTGTGTTTGTGTCATTCTCTTTGTAGATCTCTGTCTGTCTCTCTCTCTGTATGTCTCTATCTCTGTGTGTCTCTGGGCATGTATGTCTCTCTCTGTGTCCCTATGTCTCATTCTGTGTTTCTTTCTAGGCATGTGTTTCTGTCTCTCAGCCTCTCTCTTATTCTTCCTCCTTTCTCTTTCCCTTCATACCCCTATGCAAAATAAATCCCCGTTAGAAACACCCCTAATACCCCTTCTAATGGGTTAGTTGGGGTTATGCTCCCTCAAGATGCATATCAGACATTCTTGGCGGTGGGGGTAGATGTAAAAAAAATTCCTTCTACCCAAAATTCTGATTCATTTTTTTCCTTCCCTGCTGTGGATCACTTCCTTAAATTGCTTCTTTTCATTAAAAAAAAAAAAAAAAGAAAGAAACCCTCTACTTCTATTCTCTTTTCAAAAGATTTATATTCTTTAATTCTTAACTTGTATTTAATAATTTTCAATTGTTATTTTTATCCTTCTTTCATATTTTTAAGTTTTAATTTGTTGGTATTAGCCTTTCACGTCACATTAGTCTTTAATTAATTTTTAAAATTCCCTTTTCTTGATCTTAATTTTTTTAACTCTAACTTGCTGTTTTAATGAGTTTTTCCCTTCTTTTCCTGTTTATATCTGATTGGATTTCGTTTTGCTTCATGATTTGTTCTTATAACAGCTGCAGAGAATGATGACCAACGGGGTGGCAGTAGTGGTGAGCCCCACACCAAAAGCAGTGGACACTGGAATCCTCTTCCCCCCGAGAGTCTACAGCTAGCTTTCCATTGCATCTCCTCCTCACAGAGCTCTTCACAAACCTCATCCCAGGCAACCCCAGGAAGGTTTAGAGACCCAGAGAAGCAGATGCTGGAATTTTCCAGTGTCCCTCAAAGAAGGAAAGTGTCATCATGGGAAATAAGCACCACTGAGCAGGATGGCGTAGGTTCTGTAGATGATACTGCTGAATTCATGCTGTGCTCTCCCCTGGAGATCTTGTTGGGTCTCCATGTAGGAAGAACCATGGCCAAGAGGAATGTCTGTCTGTTCCTGGATTTGCCCCAGGAATACCCAGACTCTTATAATTCTCACCCAGTCTCAGCAGGGAACCTAGTCCTAAGGACTGTTCAAAAATCTAAATTCCACTATTTATTCTTGTTTTTCAAACACATTATTCATCTAATTAAGGAACACTGGGGTGAATTTTTAAAAGCAAACAACTATGTAATACAATAAACAATTCCTCTTAATGTATGTTTTATACTGCAGATCATGATATATCAGATTTGCTTAAAACAAAGAACGATGGGAAGGAATGCTACTCCTTCTTGGTAGCACTGCTCAATCATACTCAATGTTACTTCACGTCTCCTAAAGTCTCTTTTCATACACAAGAGACTCTTCTTTTCCTCTCTCTGCCAAGTAAATTCCAGAAGAATAAACTAGCCATGCTCACTTCAGCTTCTCCCTCTCTGTCTGGGAACTGGCAAAGCTTCAAAAATCATGCTCTGCTTCTCTACGATGTAAGGTAGTACAAGGGCCCACCTCAATGTCGGAAGGCCAGCCCAATTCTGGAGATAGATATTGGGAAACCCACTTGCCCACAGATATTAATCATATTCTCTTAAATACCTGCTTGATTAGTAATAGAAATGATTTCCTGGATCTCTATATACTGCTCTTTGGTCTTTTTTCTCAGCTGGTTGAGAATTGGGGGAATTAAGAGGGAATGTGATGTATTGGATCTCTTTATAACTGAATGAAAAGATTATTTGATTCTTCTCTTCACACATTCGTTCAGCCAGTTCAATCATTTATTCAACACACATATACTGAGGGCCCCCTATGATGCAGATACATTGCTTAGCAGAGTATTCTGCACATCACTGGCACTCAGCAATCTCTTTTGAACTGGCTTATTCTCACCTGGTCTCCAGTGCTGAAGGCAAGAACGAGAAGCAATTCCTTATCGCATGTACTCTTAACGTAATGCTGGGTTCCAGTGGGGAAAAATATCACATCTCCAATGTGAACGCTGAACTCTATGGTACACTGAGCATTGATAATGCCCACCTAAGGTGGGGAAAAAACTATGCTGAGGGCTTTCCTGGTGGCGCAGTGGTTGAGAGTCCGCCTGCCGATGCAGGGGACACGGGTGCGTGCCCCAGTCTGGGAAGATCCCACATGCCGTGGAGCGGCTGGGCCCGTGAGCCATGGCCGCTGAGTCTGTGCGTCCGGAGCCTGTGCTCCGCAATGGGAGAGGCCACAACAGTGAGAGGCCCGCGTACCGCAAAAAAAAAAAAAAAAAAAAAAACTATGCTGAAGTTAAGCAAATAAAATCAAATATTCATTAAGGCTAGGTATTCATAGTGAAGAACAGATGGATAAAAGCATATGGTTATAAAGGGACTTCGCAGAGAGGGTAAATAGCAGAAAAGAGGCAATCCTGCACATTAACTCTCCTGTTTCTGAGACAAAATCCCACAAAAATTAAAAGATGCTCTATTTAAAGTAAATGTCCCTCAAAATGCATTAGTGAATTCAGTAGTGTAGAACATCATGCAAAAAGAGCATTAATCACCATGTTCTAATTAAGGGTTATCAGTGACATTCCCTAATTAGGCAGAGGATTTAAATTGCAGTGTTTTACCACCTCTATGCCCGCCTTTCTACTTGCTTGGGAAAATTCAGCCTTCTGGGAGAGCAGCATCCTAATGGTCTTCTAAAAAAGAGTTCGAGACTGAATGTGCACACAAACGCACACAGATGAGCACGAAGCACACCAACAATAAAATCCGATCCTTGAAATTAAATCTGTGGAAGATGACAATGCCCTTTTCCAATTTATTAAAGCTTTCACTTCTAAAAACATAAAACTTTTGCTATGGGTGACATAAAAGGTGAATTTCAGTCTGTTCTGATTCTTTCTGTCAAGACTGATTCAGGTACAAGCTAGAGAAGCCCATTTTACCTGTAGATCTCCCCAGGAGCCCTGTAGTAACATGCTACTTCGTGTGGTTTTTCCAAAGAATCAAAGGGGGTGATGTTAATAACTTCACCAAGATGACAAGTATGCGTCAGAAGGATCCTGGATAAATGGGGATATGTGGCCACCCTGCTGGCGCTCCACATCTCCCCACCCCCCCACTCATCTTTCACTGAGAGGCAAACAGCCAATTTCACAGTCCCCAAAGTAGAGCACATTAAATGCTTGCATTACCTGAGAATGCAAAACTCTGAACATGTAAGCAGGTATTCCAGCCCCTCACCATCAGTGATAAACCTCTTTATCAGTTCTGAAATGTTCTTAGCTCCTTCTCATGCTAAGAGCAAACTTGGAAGTTACCTAGCAGGACCTGCATGGTACCCTCTGTGGAAATGGCCCAGAAAGCCATTGGCACAGAGTCCTATTATGCTACCAACAACTGAACCAAAACAAAGAAATACCTCCTGTTTGCTTCTTTCTGCACTGAAAAGGAAAGTTCAAAAAAAACCTGTTCACAGAGGAATTACCTTTGCACATCCACTTATTACATATCCCATTTCATTTGCATTAAAATGAAAATGTGGCTGTCTTAATCCATTGTTATAAATCTTGAGTGTACTCAAAGTGAGGGCATTTTTGTGCTTAAGAAAGAAAAAGAAAAATGAAATCCAGTTATTTAGCCAACATTCAACTCAGCAACTTAACAATTCATATAATCATAATAATAACTAATATTTATGAAGCCCTCACTGAGAACATGCAATTTTTTATGTTCTTTACATTTATTATGTCACTTGTCCTTTATAATAATCTTATAAGGTTGCCACCAACCTTATGAGATGAAATTAAATTCTAGGTTGGTTGAGTATACTAGGGTCACCCAGTGGCAGAACTGGGATTTGAATCAGGGAATTTGATGCCACAGCTGTGCTCTTGGTCATTAAGCAATACAGCCAGTTGAGCATTTAAAACAAATGAAAATGAAAAGAGAAATGAAAAGAGAAATCTCACGAGCATCCAGTCCCTTTGTTAATGTAACCACCCACGCCAAGAAGTTAAGCTCCCAAATTCACAATGAGGCCTCAATCAATAGTTTGCATTGATCAAATCAACCAGTGTTTGACTAGCTCTTTCCTTATCCTTTGTCTAGAAAAATGATGAATCCAATCTAAATCTCGTAGTTCATCCATTTTAATAATAATTAAATAATAATAATTAAATAAATAATATTTTAAAAATTTCAAAACATTTTTCTCAATTACCTGATTCAGGAATTCACCAAAAATTTTTTCATTGTTGCTTAGTTCACTTCTGTTTTTCCAATATTGTGCCAATTGTATTATTCCTCCTGGAAATTTATATTCTTTTGAACCTCAATCAGATGAAGTTTAAAAAACAAAATAAGATAAAACTACTTCAAAATGTCAAATGCAGTTCTAGTAAGGTACATAGCCCTTCTATAGACACAGAACGTTTATGTGGTAGGAATTGCCAATACCACATCCTATGTTCCCCCAAGATATTGATCTGATACTGTCAGATACTATCCTAACTTCCCAAACTCTCTTGAAATTTCTAACATAGAGTGACCTCTTTAAGACAGACATTCAAGTCGGGGGACCTGGCTGGAAAACGTGAGAGTCATCCTAAATACCAATCCCTACCTCTCCCCTCAATCCGTCAACGAAGCCCTGTCAGTCCTGCGTCTCTAAATTCTCTGCTTCCCAACAATTCTTTCCCTCTCACATAGTGCAGGCCACCATCATCCCCTACTGGAGGGACTGCAGGAGCCCCCTGACTCATCACCCTGCCTCTCACCTGGCCACTTCCAATTATTCTCCACAATCCAGCTGGACTGGTCATCACTTCAAAAAACAAAACTAACACCAACTCAAAAAGATTATGCACCCCATGTTCATCGCAGCATTATTTACCATAGCCAAGATACGGAAACAACCTAAGTGCCCAAGCTCACAGATACAGAGAACAGAGTGATAGCTGCCAGTGGTGGGGGTGGGGGTGGGTGAAATGGTTGAAGGAAGTCAAGAGACACAAACTTCCAGTTACAAAATAAACACATCATGGGCATGTAATGTGGAGCATGGCGGCTATAGTTAGTAATACTGTATTGCATACTTTAAAGTTGCTAAGATCTTGTAAGTTCCCATGACAAGGAAAAACTCTGTAACTATGTATAGTGACGGATGTTAACTAGACTTATTGTGGTGATCATTTCACAATATATACAAATATTGAATCATTGTGTTGTATACCTGAAACTAACATAGTGTTGTATGTCAATTATACCTCAATAAAATAAAATAATTAAAAACCTCATTGTGTCACTCTCCTATTTAAAGCCCCTTAATTGCTACATGATTGGCCTCTCCTCTCTCATAAGCCTCTTCTCCTACAGCATTCCCCAGCCCCAGCACACCCCCCTCGCACTCTGAATTTTTTTTGCACATTTTCTTTTGTTTCCAGGCCTTTTCTCACATTTCCTACTCTGTTGAGAAATGTGTCTTTTCAAACTTCTCTTGACTGTGACCCACTGTAAAAAACACATTACATCTCAATCCAATATACCTATATAATCATATATATAAATACTTAACTAAAAAGGCTTCACAAAATAACATACTATACCTTTCAGGTCATACAATTATCTCCACACAAGGCTATCTGGAGACTGGGAGTAATCAGCATTGACAACCAGTTCTGCCAAGCTGGGAGGAAGACTGACCCCCTCATCCTCTTTTTGCTTATGGAATGTTCTAATGAAACTAATTCCACCTTCAGGCTGAAACACATAAGAGACCATATAAGGTATTTGTGAAACATTCTACAAATTTTAACAATAGAAGGGGCGGTAGCTGAGGATAGGGCAGCATTGGCACCAGTGTGGTTTTCAGTGGCCCAGTCAAAAGAGCTGACCTCGATTAGCCTAAGACTTGTGATCTTTATGAAAATCTTCCAAGTATTCAATGTATGGGCATTAGTATTTTATGGTCAATATAAACGCCTGCAAAATTATACACTGGTTCCCATGCTTACCAACACTCTCACTAATGACTCATTTCTTCTACTTCTCCCTATAACATTAGAGCAGGATCTGCTGCAAGATAAATCTCAAAATCTTATTATTTAGATTCCTAAATTTACCACAGAACCCCTTCCAGGTACCACTCATGGGCCATCACCAATTCTGATCACCCATTTGCACTGTCAGCATCCACATCTGACCCTCTATACCCAGCATTATCAGCAATCCCTCCAGTGACGGTATAACTACTGAAAGAGATCAGAAAGAGAAAAGCAGCCGTTCCTCAGGAAAACTGTGGGAAACTCTGCATTAGATTAGGAAAACACAATTACATTATCTGTAGCGAAGTTATCCCTGGATGAGCAAATGGCTTTTCAGAGATGAAAATTATAGTAATTTTTATTAACTATATCGTAACCTTTCTACCAATTCACTATACAGTAGCTCCTACAGCAGGCTTTCGTAAGGGAAAATAAAGAGCAATTCAACTTCAATGCTCTTGAGCCCATTACCCCAATGTCACTTTGTTGACTGCTACCTTAGAAACCCGAATATTCATGCCCTCTTTGTACCCTCATGGGATTTGCTCTCAGCAGTGGTACAGACCTCAAGTGACCTGGAAGCAATGCCCTCAGGTACAGAAAAAATTACATCATCAGCTTCCAGGGTTTGAAGTTCATGATGTGTAGAAAAGAAGAGCAAGAAAAGCAGTCTTCACTCCCCACATTCTCTATCCAGTGTACTGTGTTTTTAGGGAAGAAGTTCACTTGGCCAGCTGTAACACTGTACGTGGTAACGACAGCACCATCAACCGCCCCAATCCATGCTGTCCCCTGAAACATAAACGGAAGAGCTCACCCAACGCTACTTTAGAGCAATGCTCCTCAACCTTTTTTCATTACCTCCCTTCTAAGGTACCATGTTAGACTTTTTTTTCTAATCACCACCCTGTGAAATGTTAACACTACGGAGGTGCTACAGATCTGTATACTGTATACACATACTGCTCGTGTACTACATGTACATCTATGCTTCATACACAAAAAGAGTAATATTTTTACCCTGCTAACAACCAGTTTTTGCCCCCTTTTGGGCAATACCACCCCCACTGAGCATTCAGAGCTCTAAGTTCATGCTAGTTTGATAGTCCGAAAAGACTGCAGGCACATGTGTATGCACATGCATGTGTGTGCTTGCATGTGTTTGTGTGTATGCATACAGAGGCATAAGTATTTTCCAGATAAGAAACAGTCTGCATATAATTTTGATAATAATAATAGTAATAACATAGTGCTTTACTGTGTGTCCAGGTATTCTTCTAAGAAGGGTTTACTCTCATATAGATAAAGTTCTAATCTCTCTTCTTGCTGTAAATTCTAAAATCAAGTGAATTGTCCAAGTATAAAAAAGGAGTTTTATTAACAACAACAGAAATATGTCACACACAAAAAACTGGCTGATCTATTAATAAGATCATCAGGGTAAGACCAAACTCTGAAAGTTCTATGAGAGCTTAGTCACTTCAGCTTCCCCAGGGTCTGGAATACAGAAGCCATAAATACATTTCAGAATTAATGACTTATTTGAAATTCAAGTAAGCACACTAATTTCACTTCCAAAGAATTCTTAAAGGTCTAAACCACAAAAGGGCATCCAACTGGCTGATCTCAGAGACTCCAGGCTGAACATCAGCAAACCAGTTTGTTATTACAGTCACTGCTTTATTCCTTAGAGGGAAGCTGTAGTTTCTTTGATCATTAGATCACAGCTACCAGTTTTAGCTTTGGCTCAACGGACGGAACAGTGGGGATTTCCCTGGTGGCACAGTGGTTAAGAATCCGCCTGCCAATGCAGGGGACACGGGTTCGATCCCCGGTCCAGGAAGATCCCACAGGCCACAGAACAACTAAGCCCGTGCACCACAACTACTGAGCCTGCACTCTAGAGCCCAAGAGCCACAACTACTGAAGCCCGTGCGCCTAGAGCCCAGGCTCCGCAACAAGAGAAGCCACCATTATGAGAAGCCCGTGCACCACAACGAAGAGTAGCCCCTGCTCGCCGCAACTAGAGAAAGCCCACACACAGCAACGAAGATCCAACACAGCCAAAAATAAATAAATAAAATTAATTAATTAATTAATTAATTTATATATAAAAAAAGATGGAACAGTGATCTTAGCTTAACAATGTATGAAAAATGATTTCATACTGAAGAAAGAAGTTCAAAGTGATGCCAAGAATAATTAAAACAAACAGGTTAATGCTTCAAGGCACTGATAACTAATCTAACTGAGTACACAGCCAAAGCCTGGATGTGGTCTACCACTTATTTAAGTAGGTTTTGCAACAACCTAAATAACAGCCTGAGGACACACAGCACAAATGCTTAAGGGCAGAACGTGGGCAAACTGGTGATACCTGTACAAGATAGCCGTGTTCGGAGGCCATTGCTTTTTATTCTCAAGGTCCCCAGAGTCATCTGTGAGCTCTGACTGTTCAAGCTGCTGCCAAAGGCGTCTTCTTCAATGCTGAGATAGTCTTCGGCATTGTTCCTGTACCAGGCCCACTGGATTGCACCACCGGGGAACTCAAACACCTGAAAAGCCATAAGCAAATCAGCAGCACGGAGGCCACCTCCTGAGGAACGTGAGGCCACCATGGCCTATGGGGTAAGCGGGAAGCACAAGGGAAAAGGCAAGGTGGTGTGGCGAGTACTGGAGCCCCCAAAAGGAAGAGAAAGAATAGGTCTGCAAGACTCCGGGAGACAACGTGGTACATGCAGTGCTATCAGTCTCTGTTTGACATAAAAAAGAACACCTGTCTTGGCAAGAGAACAGGGCTGTCCTGCACTTCTCCCCTCCAGTCAAACATAGAACTATCTACTAAAGAAAAATTCTGCCTGGAGCCAATATCCACCCAACTTTCCCCCTTCTCTATCCCTCACTTCCTTTCCTCCAAACAGCCCACAGCTGCTTCCTTCCAATGAAGAGAGAACAAAGCTTAGAAAACAAGCAATGGAAACTTTGTTCTGGAATCACCATTTATAATAGATGGTTCTTTTTCCTAATACGTGTGATCCATACGTTGGATTTAGGTAAATGATTGAGAAACTTGAATTTTGGATCAACACCCTTTTGCACCATGGGAATTGCTGTTTGCAGAGGCTGGGCTCCAGGTTCTGAATGGGGCTGAGAGTTGTTAACATAAACCAAGGAGAGAATCAGGACTCCAGATGCAGTGGTAATGGTGCAGCCAAGAGACACACCAGGAAAATGCTCGTCAGTGACCACTGCCTCTTCTTTTCCTAGGAGAAATTATGAAGCCATTATTCTCTACTCTTGATGCATGAGAAATATTGCCTCCTTTCTCAATTTGGTTTATTTTCTCTTTATTTAAAAAAATGCATTTGTGGGATAAACATACTGAGTAAAATGCTACATGTGGGGCTTCCCTGGTGGCGCAGTGGTTGAGAGTCTGCCTGCTAATGCAGGGGACACACGGGTTTGAGCCCTGGTCTGGGAGGATCCCGCATGCCGCAGAGCGACTAGGCCCATGAGCCACAAGTACTGAGGTTGCACGTCTGGAGCCTGTGCTCCCCAACAAGAGAGGCCGCGATAGTGAGAGGCCCGCGCACCGTGATGAAGAGTGGCCCCCACTTGCCACAACTAGAGAAAGCCCTCGCACAGAAACGAAGACGCAACACAGCAAAAATAAATAAATTAATTAATTTAAAAAAAAGAATAAGGTCTTTGAATGCAGAGAATGTGCTTTAAAAAAAAATACTACATGTGTAAATAAATACACACATACGCACACTCACAGTATGGTCAGGCCCCATAAGACGGCTGCTCTCTTGCTCCCTGTACACCCCCTGCCCCCCTCCCCAGCCCTGCCTCATGCTTACTTATGCACATGACTGCCTTCCCTCCTAAGCGGAAAGTTTAATCAGTAACCACCTGCCTGATCGCTGCCCCCGACAGCCACCTCCGCTAACCATTGTTCTAGCCCTGGGACCAGACCAGCTCCAGTATGTTCAGTCATCAACAGGAAATCAGGCACTTGCGTTGGTTGCTAACCCAGACAGCTGTGCGGAGATGTGTTCCACAGTCCCCCTGGCAACCAAGGAGCCCTTTTGATGTCATGCCCCCTATAATTGATAGCCTCTTCCTCCCCTACGCAGGGAAGATTGCTGTCTTGTCCTGCCTGCCTGCCTGTACATGGTGGGTGTCACTCCAGGACCTCGGCCTCTGACTTGTAAGACTCCGTGTCCGGTGAATCACTGATGTCTCTGCCGCTGACTCAGGCTCTCTCTTCAGTCTAGCAGCTGGGCAAGTGCAAGGACTGCAGGCTGCGGGGCACAGCTTCACACTCACACACACCCCGTATACCCAGATGACATCCAAATAAACAAGGATAAAAATAAAAATACAAGGAGCTGGGGCACAGAATAATACTAGAAAATTAAGTACCCAGTTAAGTTTGTATATGAAATGCATTCCAAGTCAGTCAGTTAGCCCCTATTTACCAGTTTCTTCACCTGAAAATCAAAGAGGTTATAAGTAGTATTTTCTAAGAACTTTTTGGTTCCAGAATGTACAAATGCATTTACATGTACAGCTACATGCATGGGAATAAGCAACATATCAGTAGTCAATGGGCCTGACAGGTCTCTGTCTCTCTCTCCCCCTCCCTCCTTCATTAAATAGCTTCATTAAATTCCCTTCCTCCTGTGTATTACCTAAATGAGCTTCCAAGTCACCACCCATCTCCAAGTCACAATATTTCCATGTATTTCTATGTTACTATTTCCTGGTTTCATATCACAAATATATGCTATAAACAGCAGTATTGTTTCTGAGTTACAATCCACATTACTGAAAGCTGCCAAGAAAATACATACCCTAACCTTTGGACCAATTTGCCCTCACTCCTCTGACCGCTAAAATGACCTTTATAAGCAATGATGTCCAGGACTCCTTTTCCACTGGTCTTTCTCCCTGAGCAAGCAAATCTTTCATCACTAATAATTCTAACAGACATTCTTACTTTAACATTCTTAAATATTCAAAAGAACACAAATAACAAATGTTGGTGAGGATGTGGAGAAAAGGGAAGGTTGGTGGGAATGTAAACTGGTGCAGCCACTGTGGAAGTATGGAGGTTTCTCAAAAAAACTAGAGATATAACTACCATATGACCTGGCAATTCTACTCCTAGGTACATAATAATAATTTAAAAAAACACTTATTCAAAGAGGTACATGCACCCCAGTGTTCACAGCAGCATTATTTACAATTTCCAAGATATGGAAGTGTCCATCAACAGATGAATGGATAAAGAAGAGGTGGTATATATACAATGGAATACTACTCAACCATAAAAAGGAATAAAATTTTGCCATTTGTAGCAATATGGTTGGACTTGGAGGGCATTATTGCTAAGTGAAATAAGTCTGACAAAGACAAATACTGTATGATATCACTTATATGTAGAATCTAAAAAATACAACAAACTAGTCAATATAACACAAAAGAAGCAGACTCACAGATATAGAGAACAAACTAGTGGTTACCAGTGTGTGGGGGGGGAGGGGCAAGGTAGGGTGGGGCAGTGGGAGGTACAAACTACTGGGTGTAAGATAGACTACAAGGATGTACTGTATAATACAGGGAATATAGCCAATATTTTGTAATAACTAAATGGAGAGTAATCTTTAAAAACTGTATAAAAATTTAAAAAATTATCAATTCTTAAATGGTACATTTTGTATAACATAATCATTTACCAACATATTCAATTTAACATTGTATAAGGGTAATATATTGAACAATAACTCATTGATGCCATGAACAACAATTCATAGAAAGCTGGGCCATTAGATAGCTACAGGAGTTAAGAGTTTATGAGAGATGGCAAGTCAGGAGATATTCAGAGCAGGAGATGCTACCTTTCTGAAGAAGGTCACTTGAAGAGAGCTGGTCTAAAGAGGGACTGTTTCCTGAGCTCTGCATAAAGGTTATGGGGGGAACTAATCTCAAAACTTAAGTCCCCATTTACATTCTTACCATTCTGGATATGGTATTCATCTTCCCCCCAGACACAATATTCTGCTTTGCATCTTCATGCATTTCAAATGCTAAGTTGTCCATTGGCATAGATGGGCAAGCAATTCACTGAAAAAGAAAAACGGGGGAGGGATGTAGCTTTAGCAAATGGAGAGATCCCTGAGAGGAGAAGAATGATAATTCTTAAGGAAGGAAGTGCATATATAGAGCTGAAAGTTAAGGAAATGAAACAAGGAAGTTGTTTCTTAAACAATAATCTCAGTTGAAAAAAAAAAAAAAACCGTTGAAAGCATTGCCAAATTAGAGACCGACAAAACACTTCTTTTGGTCCCCAACTCTTTGCTCACTGATGGCACATACACAGATAATAACAACAATAGCTAACTAACATTTATTTCCTCCCTTCAACAAAGTACCAGGCACAGTACTAAGTGCTTTCCACACATCATGGGATTTAATTCTTACAGCAATCCTGTCAGGTACTATGATGATTATTCCCATTTTGTAAATTAGGAACCTGAGGCATGAAGAGGTGCGATACCTGCCCGAAATCACACAACTAGTTTTAGTGTAGAAGCAAAGCACCCTTTATCAAAAGATTCTTCCATGGCATTGGTTCTCTGCAGAGTTTGATGGTGGGTGCTCAGTCTAGCATAACATTTTATCACCCAAATCAGTCCTGCCTCTAGATAATGTGACTGATTTTTCTATGTGGTTTACTTATTAGATAATTTTGTTACCTGAAAGTTAAATCTTCATTTAAAATTCATCTTGCATCAGCTTTCCTGGTGATGAGCTGTGGCCTGAGTAAGCTAAAAACTACTACTGTAATCCACAAAACAGTCACCCATCCTCTTTTCCTTTCTATCTTCCTACCTTTATTCCTTCCATAAACATGGTTGAATGCCTACTCTATTCCGGGCTGTATACCACTCCAAACATTACGAAGTCTTTTATTACCTTATAATCTAGTAGGAGAAATGGAAAAGAAAGCAAATAATTTCCCCAAAAAATGTGCTGTGTTCTGATAGAAGTATGTATAAGATCTTGTGAGCACAGAAAAGAATAATTGTGTTTGAGATAGGAAGAAAAGGCAAGCCCTCTCTGAAACCATAATTTTGAGCTAAGTCTTCGAGTCCCAACACTGTTTCACTTGGTAGACACACTTAGTCAGTTACATTCTATTTCATATTTCTGACTTGTCTGTAAGTAGTTTAGTAACAGACCATGTGGTAAAAATATAGATTCTATCTGGGTCAGGCAGCTCAAGCTCTGACAAGGCTGAAGGTTAATCTATGATCAAGTGATGGGGAGTGACTTTGTGGCTTTCCTAACATATCTCATCAAATCTAAGATGCATCAGTGACTCATATCAATTTAGCCTTTTCTCACAAAGACCTGGAATTTAAATGTATGGCATTGATTTTTGAGGTAATAAAATATTCAAAATAATTTATCTGTGGAGCCAGCAAGGTGATTTTCTCATCACGCTATCAGAGTACCATAAAACATATTTTTCCTATTAAATTTTCCTTGTGCATTTGTTAGAATGAATTCTACATTTTAACATCTCTAAAAATGGGATGTGCTTTACAATGAGTGGTCTGTAAGATTCAATGGAAATATAGGTGGTGTGGTCACACCAGTATATACTAGATGAATATCAGTCCTGCCAGTGGCTATAACCAGGGCAGAAGTTTATCGTGTGTGATTAAGAGTGAAAATTCTAGAGCCAGACCACCAAGGTTTGAATCCTAATTCTGCCACTTATTAGCTGTGTGACCTGGGGCAAGGTATTTAACCTCTCTGTGCCTCAAGTTCTTTATCTTTACAATGGGGCTAACAATGTTGCCCTCATAAAGGTGCGAGAGGACTGAACTAGTTAATATAAGTAAAGCACTTAGCACAGTGCCCATACATAGTAAATGTCCAATGAATGTCAGGCTTTTCCTTTTTAATAAGCACAAGTAGACTCACTACTTTAATAACACCCTTATCTTAATATGGTAGAAGGACATCTGAATTCATAAACCACCTATTATCCCTCCTAGTAAGTCAAATTACTACATCCTCACCCATTACCTTGAATCATTTATAGAATTGTCCTTATTCTGCAAATTAGAAAATCGGAATAAAAGACCTGCTTATATAAAGGTAACAGAATTGTAACTAAAACCCAGGTTTTCTTATTGCCATTACAGTGAACTTCCTATCTAGACCATACCTAAGTACTACTGGCAATATATTTCTTATCTTTTAACCCCTCCATCTTCTTCTAACCCACCCTTTCACCATTTAACATCATTTAAACCATGGTCACTTTAGTCTCCAAAATGGGCAGTGCTGGTGGGAAGGCAGAAGTCCTTAATATCTATGTAAGATATTCATCAGATATCCACCAAAAATATATTTTTTAATGAAAGAAACAGAAAATCACCATTAGATTATCATAATAATAATTGCTTCAAGCAAGATCCCTTGGTGGGTGCTTTTAACTTTTTAGTAATTTTATTACTGGTTGAAAGGTTAAGCAGAAAACAGAATATATGCATATTGTTTCTGTTAGAAAACCTGAGCCAACAGGATTCTTCCTTTATACCATGCTGGCATAGAAGAAAAGGCAGTGCTTCTTTGTTTCAATAAGAACATTTCCCCAGTGGCCCCCATCTCCAAGTTATCTGCCTTCTATGATTCAGGTGGAAAAAGCTAATAAGATAAGATTACTTCCTTTGAAATGTCTACCAGTAACAAGACTGATCAATGCTCTTATTATGCAAATGTATCTTATCTATTGCCAACTTTCAGATGACCAGACACTGGAGACTGTTACAGTATCATAGAAGATATAGACCCTTGTCTCAAAGACAATAATGTAATGTTTCGCACCAGTAACAAATATACAAGGAAAATTAAACAAGAAAAACACTATGTTTTATAGTACCCTGGTAACAAGATGAGGAAATCCCCTTACTGGTCCCACAGATAAAACTTAATTTATTTTAAATATTTTGTCACCTCAAAATCAATGCCATACATTTAATTTTCAGACATTTGTGGGAAAAGACTCAATACATGTTCCCACTGCTGCCATAGTCCACCATTACCCACTGCAGAATGTTCTCAGGAAGAACTCTAACACTACGAGGTGTTATGTGGGTATGGGCTCCTAAAATAAGTGTCAGAGAAGGGAAAGAGCTGGGAAGGAGCTCTGAACTTGTGAAGAAAATGAAAATATTCTATTCACGCAGCTCTACATGACAATCTGATCTTGGACAAGTTCCTTAACCTTGCTAAGTCAGTTTTCCTCATGTGTATAAAATTAAGGCTAGATTAAATAACCCTTAGGACTGTCTAGCTCTACCCACTTGAATTAGAGATATAATTATTTGGGGAAATAACACTGCTGGATTCCCAACACTCCCATTTTTTTCAAGATTTCATTGACATAATAATTCAAGATATTCAACATTCCAGCTTTTGTTTGTTCTCCAATATAAGTGCTTCATATGTAATTTTTAGTGCCAATCCAACAGCATTTTAGAACATAAGGCTATTGAGTGGTGATATGAAAAACAAAATCAGCTGAGTCCAACTCCAGAGAACTGTTACAGCTCATGTGCATTCATTCAACAAATATTGACTGTAATGGTTTATATCAGTGATATATCTGTTTAGAAGGGCATAGTTAACTTCTCCAAGGAGCAGACAACAGATAAATCACGAGAGATAACAATGATCTTAAGTTAGTTAGTATGAACAACACTCTATTGCTCCAATGCAAAAGAAACACAGAAACATTATACCTAGTGACTAATAACAATTGTAATAATGTAATAGTTAACATTTATCGAGGCTTCCTTTATGATCTATTTTACTGTCCCATTAAATGCTCATGACAATCCTCTGATGTAGGTACTATCACTAGCCCCACTTTACAAATGAGAAAGGCAAAGTGTAGAGAAGTTAACTAAACCAGGGTCATATAGCTAGCATGTGGTAGAGCCTCGAACACAGACAGGTCTGACTCCAGAGTCCCCACTTAGCCCTTGGAAACAAACAAACACCCAACATTTCTTGTCACACACAACCTTTGTTTTCTGAAATATATGTAACTATGAAGGTATCTTGGTCAGAATTTAAGGATGAAAACATACAATGTAACAGAGGCTGTCAACTTCTTTTTGTCTCCAGACACTGACACTTGCAACACATTATCCCTCATCACAACCCAGTGATGGAGTTGAGGAAGAAATACCACCCAGCTAATCCTGATATACCCACCCTGAGAACTCCACAGTATACATACTCATATCTGTATTCAAAAGCAACACTACATATGGCTCCACCTAAATCTTGCTTGTGGCTCCAAAAGATTTTTAAATAAAATGTATATTCAAAGATTTTTGCCACATTTCTCTCATGCAAGACTCGTGTTAAAAAAATTTCATCATACTTCAATAGCAGCTTATAATAAAGAAAACTGAATTAATTAAAAAAATTTAAATGATATATCTGTTTATAAATTACAGGTATATTTCTACATAGATACTGCAGTAAACTAGGGAAGAGAACAATGAGTAAGATGAGTAATCCAGGGAGAGCAGATAGTGAACCCAAATCAGGAAGGACTGAGACATAGTCACATATAACTGGAAGGAAGAAGGTTCAACAATTAATCAAGCTAGCAGAAGTATAACAGGGCTTCCCTGGTGGCGCAGTGGTTAAGAATCCGCCTGCCAATGCAGGGGACATGGGTTCGAGCCCTGGTCCGGGAACATCCCACATGCCGTGGAGCAGCTTAAGCCCGTGTGCCACAATTGCTAAGCCTGTGCTCTAGAGCTGGCGAGCCACAATTCCTGAAGCCCGGGCGCCTAGAGCCCGTGCTCTGCAACAAGAGAAGCCACCGCAATGAGGAGCCTGCGCACCGCAACGAAGAGTAGCCCCTGCTCACCGCAACTAGAGAAAGCCCGCGTCCAGCAACAAAGACCCAATGCAGCCAAAAATAAAGTTTTAAAAAATGTTATTTAAAAAAGTACAACTTTATTAAAAGGATGACTACTTCTACTAGACTGTTTATAAACTAGTTCCTGTACAACCAGTGGTTGCTCACTTTTTCTTAAACATCTTTATTGGAGTATAATTGTTTTCCAATGGTGTGTTCGTTTCTGCTGCATAACAAAGTGAATCAGCTATACATATACATACATCCCCATATCTCCTCCCTCTTGCATCTCTCCCCAACCCTCCCTATCCCACCCCTCTGGTGGTCACAAAGAACCAAGCTGATCTCCCTGTGCTATGCGGCTGCTTCCCACTAGCTAGCTATTTTACATTTGGTAGTATATGTATGTCAATGCCACTCTCTCACTTCGTCCTAGCTTACCCTTCCCCCTTCCCATGTCCTCAGGTCCATTCTCTATGTCTGCGTCTTTATTCCTGTCCTGCCCTGGTTGCTCACTTTTAAAGCCAGTAGTGAAATTAGTCATCTCTAATTTCACCCCTTATCTCAACTCTGCCAACATTAAAAACATTCCTAACTTGCCCTCCTTTTATTCGAGGTCAGAAAATGTGGTGGTTTTTTTTTTTTTAATTTTATTTATTTATTTTTGGCTGCGTTGGGTTGTTTCTGCACGCAGGCTTTCTCTAGTTGCAGTGAGAGGGGCTTATTCTTTGTTGCAGTGCGCGGGCTTCTCATTGCTGTGGCTTCTCTTGTTGTGGAGCACAGGCTCTAGGCACATGGGCTTCAGTAGTTGTGGCTTGCAGGCTCTAGAGCAGAGGCTCAGTAGTTGTGGTGCACAGGCTTCGCTGCTCCATGGCAATGTGGGATCGTCCCAGACCAGGGCTCGAAGCTGTGTCCCCTGCATTGGTAGGGGAGTCTTAACCACTGTGCCACCAGGGAAGCCCAGAATATGTGATTCTTGGACAAGATACTGTTTAAAGTACTGAACCAAAGCCCTCATTTGTGTCATTCTTGCCAAGTGAGGCCTTCCAACAGTCAGAAAGGCCCCTGCTACACAGGTAATGCTAAGAGTTTGGACTTTCCTACTTGAACCTGAGACTATGGGTCAGAGAATGCTATAAAAACTCCGTGCTATAAAATCTAGACATTTCTAGATCCTAGAACTGGGATACAGAGACATCAGCTCCTACTTTTACAATTCAGAACTTTACAAAGATGACTCAAAGGGGAGTCCCCCTTCTATCCCTACTAGACAACAGAGGATTCCTACCCTTCCAATCATCCTGGCAGATGTCCCCTCTACTCCTCACCCCTCACCTCTATACCTTACTCATCCTTTCATACTTGGGGGCTCCTCTTTGTGACCATGGCTAAGTAGAGACCTGACACTGAACCCCTCAAATTTGACATTCTACTGTATACAGAAAACAAGTCACATGCAAACCAGGATACAGATGTTGTAACATCCCCTTGTAAAGTTACTTTGTAGGCATGGTCACCAGCTAGGAATCTGAAACTTCTATTAATCCATGAAAAAACTAACCAAAGCAGGGTCTGTTAGTTCAAAATAGTGATGCTATCAAAGTTCGTATTTCACCTCGTTGTCCCTTTCTGTTTTTACTCGTTCCCCACCTCACACCTTCTCTTTTCTCCTACTAGAAGTGAGAGTGTTGGGGAGGCTATGGCCACTGGCTTAGTCTACCAGCTAAACTTGCTTTAATCATATATGCGGTGAAGAGGTCTAAAGGATAAGTAACAAGTGTACTTCCCTTGAACCTCCACTCCCAACTCATGATGTCAAGCCTATACCTTGCTGAAGACCCAAAGCGAAGTATTCTTCCAAGGGCCACCACTTTACAATGGCAAAAGCATTGCCTAGGCTCAAACACCCTCCCATTATGTGAGTGTGGGGATGGTAACTAGGAGAGACGGAGCACAAAGGACATCAGTGGTCTAACAGGAACCCTGGGCTGAAGCATCCTGAAGAGGAAGAAGAGAATTGGGATCTTAATCATAATGCTTACAGTCTAAAGAATGTATGTGGACTACAGAATGGAGACAGATGTTTCTTTCTCCTCAAAACAAAAGAGTTATACCTTGGTGTGGGAAGAGACGGAGATAAGAGCATTTCTTAATATATTCCAGCACAGTTTTCAAGAGTTGTAACTGGTGAATGAATGCCAGGGGCTGAGCTCAAAGCCTCCCCCCCACCTAGGTGTACTAACATTATTAGCTGCTAGTGTTTACTGAAATCACGTGAGAGGCATTACCATTTAATTCTTGAAACAAAACTGCCAAGTACCTACTACAAACGGAAGGGAAAATTTAAATAAAGCCTCAGGCAAGATCAAGGAGCTTGTTTACAACAAAGAGCTAATAAATGGTGGAATCATAAAACAAATCTGCCCAATATTAAAGCACTGGTTTCTTCCACTAACAACACACAACATACCCTTCCAAGTCAGTAATTTTGTATCAGACCTTTTTAATGACTCAAGTCTTTGCACGTCTTACTCTCTGCCTAGAGCAAACAACCTTCCATCCAATTTCTTTGATGGCAAATTTGTTCATTTTGGAGATCAGCTCAAGCATTCCCTCCTGAGCGAACTCATTCCTGATTCTTCCGGCCACTTAGCTGCTCCATCGCCTGTGCCTTAATAGCAGTTGCTCCATCTTCATTTCTCTGAAACAATACTTACCTGGGGTAGCGTAACTGTATACACTTATATATTTCCATCGAGTTCCTCACGATAGCCATACTTTGTCATCATCTCTCCCACCCTTACACTCCTCTCTCCTCCTTCCACCGCCACGCAGAGCCAAATAAATGAATGCTGAATGGAATAATAAATTATCAAAGAACAATATGTAGATCCTTTATGATCTACTCTATGCATCTTGGACATCTGATGCCACATTTCTTAAAAAATGAAAACAACTCACCAAAATAGAGAGAGATAAATATGAGGTGATGAATGTATTAACAAGATGGAGGAATCTTTTCACAACATGTGTATATCAAATCATCACGACATACACTTTAAATATCTTACAATTTTGTCAATTATACCTCAACAAAGCTGGGAAAAAATTAGCTATGGGTGGCAATAAGAAAAAATACAGTTGATGGATGTTAACTAGACTTATATACAAATATCAAATATACAAATATCGAATCATTATGTTGTATACCTGAAACTAATATATGTCAATCATATATCACTACGAAAAATAAAGTGCATACTCTAGAGTTTTGCTGTTAAGTAGGGCTCTGGATCATTTGTATAATATAGACATTTAAACAACACAGGGAAAGCTAGACAGCATTCAAAAAAAAAGTGAGACAATAATGAACATAAAACTTTGTCCAAAAAAATAATTTAGAAACTAGAAACAGCCTGAAAAATGGAAGTAGCATTATTTTTGTTGGTTCCAATATTAGGAAGACCAAAATGTGAGATTGTCTTGAAAGGCAAAATTAAGAGTAATATGTGGAAGACACAGAAAAAATCATGGCTTAATTGAAGCAATGTACTATAAAACAAAGCATTCCAATTGCAGGAAACGCTCAATTTCCAAAAACACTCAAAAGTTATGTGGCACCTTGATGAAACACAATTGAAGGAACGCAATCTACTCCCCTGATATTCTGATCTTCTTTCATGTAATTCCAGAATATTTACAATAGTCCCAGATTTCTAGTTCAGATCTGTTTTCTTTCACAAAATTATCAAATTCATTAGATTTTGAAAATATTGGCCCAAGGTTTCTTACTGGGCCTGTTTTCCAAATGACTTGATATTTTTGCTATTTTATCTTTATTCCAGGTTCTTGGCTTGGACAAGCTACATAGTATATTGCAAAACAGGGAGGTCAGAGTTGGACAGGTGAAGCATTTTTTAAATTTCCCTTATGATGTTTTCTCCCACCAAAACCTTTCTAGAACCTGACAAGTTTCCATGCCAGTCATCAATTTATAGTCTCTCAGCTCCAAATTCACCCTGACGGGGCTCACCTGCTGCTTTCTGGCAGCTCCACCATCAGTAAACAAGGTGGGTATAAAGACACCAGGTAGTTCTCTGCCCCAGTCACAGTCCCAGAATGTATGGTTCTCCTTGGCGACCTCACAGACCTGGCCCAGGCTGGTGATCACCTTCCCAACTTTCCCAATACAAACCCCTTACGCTCCAGGTGTCCAACCAGCACTGTCCAGCATGCAGAAAGAATCCTCACTCCCTCTCCAGGCCCACACCCAGACACCACCTGCAGCTTCCCTGAACCTTGGAGAATGGCTTCCTGCTTGCCTAGTAACTGAAAACCGACTCTGGTCTGGACAAACCAGTAAACTGTGCCATCAAGTGACTGCAGCTACAAGCTCTGACCCCAACTCTTAGCTCCTTCTTAAAAGGTTGTCCTTCCTTGAGCACTCTCCCTTATCTCTGGGGTACCATATAGAGCTCTCTTATATATCTCTTTTGTCACAATTTAAAACTTTTTTTCCCCCTGTGGAACCCGGGAGAGAGGGAGGCAGCCAGGTCCAGGGAAACACCACTTCTTCAGCTGCTGCAAATGCTGAACTCCTGGGAGTCTGACCAGTTTAAACCTTTTTTTTATATTAAGCTTCTCTTGTTTACAATCACTGTGTGGTTTCTGTTTCTAGATTGGACCCAGACTGATAGTTTCCCATCAAGCCAGGCTCAAAGAAGCAACACAATGAAAACCAGCCACTGAAAGTTTCCCTAGACTTAGTCCTAGATCTGTAAAATAGTTCATGTACCTGATGAAATGCAGAATATATAAAAACTCAAAAATCTTAAAAGTTTTCAGGGCTCAAGAGGTTAGAAAGCTTATAACCAAGTCATCCAAAATACAAAAATGTTAATCTTATTTGATAAACTGCAATATCAAAAAAGAAATCTCTTCCATAATAGGTTTAATTTACCTCATTTTAAAAAGGATTTGCAGGACATCACATAAATAAAAGACGTGGTTTCTCCTATCTTGAGCTTACAACCTTATATAGGAAATCAGGCTTAGAATTATCAATTAACACTTTAAATTTACATGTTTCTGGTTATACATCATTATGTAAGAGACACTATCAAGGAGACAAAACAAAATCAATCATCTAATACTTTTTGAGACATTTTCTCCCCTAAGGATACAAATTTGCTACAAGAGGAATATCAAAAACATAAACAAGAAATATAACAGCTAAATGAGCGATGGGGAAGGAAAATGGAGAGCCAACCTACCAGAGTTTGGAAGGTGAGAATGTTTGGAAAAGTAAGCATAAACTCTGTCAGAGCTTTAAAGAAATGGCAGAGTAAGCTTTAAATAACCAGAATGAAAGAAAACTGAGTATTTCAAGTATGAGAAATAATATGCATAAAGGTGAGAACATACACAGAAAGTTTGGGAGAATCTGAGTAAAGCAATTTAGCTGCAGCAAACTTGCTGAAATAAATCAGTAAGATTACAGTGGCGGTGTGTACAACAGTATCTTGTAAACACTAGTCAGGATGTCTTTGGATGTATGAACTGAAAATTAGGGGAAGAATGGTCATGGGTGAAATAAATATTAGGAGGCAAATGGACTAGTCTCCGTTAATGTAACGAAGTTGCTACGTTGTAAAAAAAAAAGTTGTTACGCAGACATGTCTGGTCTACCGTAAGGACAATGTAGAATAAACTGGGAGGGTAAAAAACTAATACTTTTGTTCAAAAAAGGAAAATGATCTTAGCCACAGATGAATTTTGTTCCCTTTCATGCTACTTGCCTATTGTCAAGTTTACTTCTTGAGAGCACTTCTAACAAAGAGGTTTTGAGACACAGTGAAAGGTGGGACAGGAAAAAAGGAAACAAATTCAAAGTAATGAGTGATTCCACATATTCAAAACATAGGGGGAAAAAAAGAAATCTTGTCATGATTTATCTTCAGGCAACATTTTGGTATAACTGCATATGATTTAACAAGACATTATCTGAAACATTAAATACAAAATAATAACCCCCCAAATCCACATTTATAAATTTCAACAAGAAATAACATAACTAGAGAGACATATAACCCAAACAAACCCAAGAAGACAGAGTTCCTCAGTTTGATCAGAAATCTCTATGAAGCTGAAATGAATTGTCCCAGAAAAAACTGAGAGTTCTTACTGATAACAAAGAAAATACAGTTGAGTTTCAAGTCTTCACATATGCATCACACTTTTATCGCTTGATCTCAAATAATTTTTGGAATTAGGTTAAATTTTTTCATGCTCAATTAAAAATCTGAAATGTCTTATTAAAATTTTATCACTTTTTCTATTTAATATTTTTCAATATACCTAAAAGAGAGAAAAAGGTTGATAAAACTTTATATTCACAATTCTATTTTTAAAACTAATTGTTCTCATCTGCTTTAAATTCCCAACTCAGCAGTCTCAATACTGTTGTCTCCTTTTTTTCCTCTGGAAATCTCAAAATAAAAAATACTGAAATATTTAACAATTAATTAAATCAATTCCTTAAAGAATTTATTGAACATTTATCATTTACATTTTTTTCTTGTTTGAATCTCCTATATATTTTTTGAAAGGTTAGAATTAATCATTTAAAGTTCTCTTTTTTGCTAAAAAACTTAAACTTCCATATTTAATACAAAAGGAAAAATACTCTGGGGTAAGTATAATCAAGTTTCTTAAAATACTAGTTATAACAAAATTTTAGAACAGGCTTATCTTATTTAGTACTGGATATATGTTCTTGCAAATGGAAGAACTAACCAAATCAGTGCTACTCAGAGTCAACACAGCATAATAATCCCTTTGGAGATGCTTTCTAGGTATACTAAACATATTATATCTGATCAACAGATAATATGTAATTATCTGCTATCTTTGTCTGCTCTGCCTTTAGAATTCGTTGGATACTGGATTTCACTGGAACATGCTCCGCTCAGATCTATGTTCATCCACTTAAAATCTATCTGCACTTTTAACAACCACATTTCAATCATCAAAGTAATGTCTTGTTTGATTGTATGCAAACTATCTCCTGTGAAGCAGAAGACCATAATCAGAAATAGAATGTCTGCGGCAAAAACACCTCCACAGAGTAAACACAACAAACTTATTAGCAAGTGACTCTCAAACTGGGCAAAAAGAATAGTACAGTGACTGACTCACTAGGCAAGGAAAAGAAAGACAGGATTCACTCCACAGTCTCTGACATGTAAGTTCTATAACAAAGGCCTTAGATAGTGCTTTAAATTGGGGGGAAAAATTCTTTGACCCAATGTACTTAGAAATTCCTATTTGACAGTGAAGCTACTTATTAGCAAAAACGCTCCAATTTGGGTAGTGTTAATTTGTACTATTTGTATACATACCAATTCTTTAATTTCATCAGGCTTTTTTAATATGCTTTCCCATGTCTTATGAATTATTCCTTCATTTTGTTGGTAAAGATGCTTCCTGCTTATTAGACGCTCATTTGGTAGAAGTTGCAAAATTATAGAGCTCTGTTCAGTCCTAGCTAGTGACAAACCTTAAAGAAAGTTCAGCACTTACAAAATAGCTTTAAAATACAGTTACTTTCTGATTTTCCATATTCATTTAAGTTTAGTTATCAAATTCCATAAAGCAACTGGCCACTGATATAGTTTTTACTAGTTTGAGCTAACCTCAAAACTTAAATCTGGGAAATAATATCAAAATATTAAAATCTCAAATATCCCCCCCCCAAATATTTTATAAACTGTCAAGTACTGTCAAGATTATCTTACATATAGAATCAAAGCATTAATTAAATGAGGTTTTCCTGGAATTCACAATATAAAACATCCTTTTAGCACTGCACCAATTAATGTTATTTGCAAATATAACATATTCTTAAATGTTTGCTTTATGAAACTTGAAAGTAACATACTTCCATATGGATAAGATACACCATAACAATTTTGACATTCCTCAAGCTCCTTAAGTGGATACTAACTTTATAAAAGAGTCTATTTAAGAGATTTTGGATAGAAACCAGGAAAAGCTTCTTAATGATCCAGAATCAGATGATAAAATGATGAGGATGCTGAAGAAGGTTAAGTCCATGTAAGCTTCAAGAACGGAAATCATCCATCTTTGAATATTAGACATTTGACAGCCTGAAGACCAAAGTCAGACTAGGCCATATAGTGTGGGTCCTTCTAGTTCACCTCCTGGTATTTTGGCACAAAATGAGGATAGACCACAAAAATCTATGGACATTTTCAAGTCTGGTTTTTAAAAAATATATAATACTTGAACCAATCACAGAATAATATATGGCTTCTAATTACTTTGTCAGTTTAAGCAATAGGAAAAAAAATACATTTTTGTTCTGTGGTGACTACTTATTGGTTAGACTTTTATTTTCCTCTTCATATTTTCGGTGACTGTTTCCCACTGGAATCATCAACCAGGTCTCTCAGGCGAGATAAATGGTGCAAAGCCCTTCATTAAAAAGTATAAAACACATTATAAACCAATATTAAGGACTGAATAGGTAATGCAAAAAGAAATGGTGATTATATTGTTTCTTAACTTCAAAATTAGTATGAGAGATAAGTTTATGGAATAGTTTTAGTATCAAAACTGAAAATTTTTCTTTACAAAACCTTGCAATCTGAATAACTGAGGGTTAAAATAATTCATCTAAAATTCTATAAACACTTACTTAAAAAAATTATATGTTTCACATTTAAGGGTTTTTTTTTTTGAAAGTGTGCCAAGTAGCCTAATAAGAAACAATAATAGCTATCACTTGTGTCACACTTAAAGCATCTTTTTCATGTACTTTGCAGAATGAAATGATACCTTCTGATATACTGTGTATATCATTTAAGAAATAAAGGACATAATTCATTTTTAACATGTACAATCAAGAGAGCTAAATTTAAATAGCACTAAAGAATCAGTTACAATTGAGGAAAACTCATTTTTATTGAGCATGGGGGAAAACAAATGACAATTACATTGAATAATGCAGTATTATACCAACAACCTGGTTTTTCTCAATCATCCCTCAGACAAACCAAGAAGATAGGAGCCCTTAACTTTCCAGTCTTCCTCTAAAAGTATTCTTCCAGCTTTCCTTCTCCCTTACCCTTCAGATCCTTGAGGATCACTCAAAAATATCAGTTAATCAACCATATTTCAGATCTCTGATAAATAAGAGACCAAGAAAAACAGAAATAATATACCAGTAATCTCTAAGGTGAGAAATTAGTAAGAAGTTACTGAAAGGTGGTGACTACAACACCTTATTCTACAGTCTCCAACACAGGTTCAATTGATGTATATTAAATAAAATATATCTTCCACTTTACCAAAGATAAGGAGAGGGAGGAAATTAGTAGTGTTAATTACTGCATTACGTCTATTTCCCTGTACTCTATTTCTTAGACACTTCTACTCAAATGTATTAAGAATCTGAATTCTGCCATCCTTTTGGCAGCTTCTGTTAATTTCTGAGATTGTCATCTTCATTAACTAAATGACAATAACTCACCCAGAGTTACTAAGCAATCAGAGGTAAAATTAGACTTTATTATTTCTACATCCTAATATCTCTCTACTTAAAGAATTATTTTCTTCCTACAGACATATTTATGAGGAAGAAGATAATCTGTAAATATACTTGGGGCTTATCTTCCTTTTTTCTTTTCAGGCTGTGACTCAAGAGAAGGAAGATGACAAGTGGCTAGAATCTGATGTTACTGTTTACAAATCAGAGGGTCAACAGATCCTTTAGACTTAGAGGGTCTATGAAATTGGATGGGGAAAAAATCATCTTTATTTTCACAAAATGCTATCTCTAAATTAGTATTTCCTTCCATTATGAATGTAAGCAACAGCCAAAATCTGTGACCTCATACGCCATAGAAATCAGAGGTATTTTCATATCACATTATAGTCATTGCAAGTATGTTTTATACTCATCACTACTTCAAAATTACAATAGTTATATAATAGTTACAAAATTACAACAGTTATTAAACCCACTGCTAAAACATACGTCCTCTAAGTCTTTCTGTCTACAATCCAAAAGTTCATATGACATAACTGGCCAACTATTAGACAACTTTAAGTCTAGTTTTCATCCTCCAAATAGTGAAGTCTCACTGGTAACCCAGACATCAATGCCTTCCAATATTCCCTTTCTGTAACTGTTTGCTGATCAATATGTGAAAGGTAAGTAAAAGAGCACACCATGGTTTAATGCTTTTATTCAAGTTATGCAAAAGGCCTTCACACTAATACATGTTTTTACAAAATGAATTTTAACTTACCTGTAATTTAAATGTATTGTCTTATTTTAAATGCAATAAAGAGAAGCATATTTTACTAATTAGAAATGTATTTTAATATTTTCATAGTTAATTCACTATAACTGGTTTCCTTTCTAATCCCATGTAGTATATTTTATGTCTTTAAAACAAAATGTCAGGTAGAAAGGGGAGTGGGTAATAATGCGAAGGAATAAAAAAGCTAAGTAGAAGTGTGAAATCTTCAGTCTCCCTACCTCAGCTACGCAATCATTTGGCAGTTCCTTTCATCTAACCTCTATCTCCCGTTTTGAGAATAAAGCAATCTGTTTAGAGAAGAGTCTATCAAAAGTGATTGGTATTTCAAAGTTAAGTGTAGGGAGAAGGAAAGGATAAAATTGTAGAAGGAAATTATTCTTGATTGTCTTCTCTCAAAAAGTGAAAAAGCAGGCTAATGGGGAAAACATCAACCTAAGGGTTGTATTACGACACTGAATAGTCATTCACCTTAAAAACTGAAATTAAAAAACTCATTTCTTATTGTGACAATGTATCTATTGATGATCATTCAAGTAAATACTAATCAACCCACAGAAACTCAGTAACACTGATTATGTGATGGCAATTTAGCTATACTTTACCCATTGACATCTTCCATTTGTTTTTCTACTAGTACTACTATACTGGCTGTTCTCTTAAATACTATGTTAACTGGCCTATATTCAGCCTAGAATCCAGCAAGAACTGAATGAAAGGCTTTTCAGAACAAACTGTCCACTATTTCCTAGATCTAAGTAAAATATGAGCACATTAGAATAAAGAAAAATGTTTGGTTTAGGGTCAAGTTTTGCAAGTCTGAGAGCTAATTCTGTCTATCCCTAGTGTAGAACGAAGACCAGAAAATTGAGCAAGAAAAGAGATCTGAGAAATGAGACAACTTCCCAGCTATCGTTAAGTTTGGTTTTCACAGCATGGCCTTTAGTATTGAGAATTACAAAATCTTACACATTCATATGTGTAAGGGCGCGTCATATTCACACAATCAAATCTATAAAATAAATACCCGTCTCTTCTACCAATATCATGACTATAGGAAATTCTTCCCAACTTTTTAAGATATGTAACTAAGAAAATAAGTAGATTAACACCTTAGGGCATTTAGACCTATCTTTATATCCAGGACATTATATCCACTTAAATTTCTGTGGCGATATGTCAAATAATGATATACTTACTTAGGATTATTTATCTCTTCTAGAGGGAATATATGACAACACATTTCACGTACAAGTTGTTCTTCCAGAATATCCACACCAATACTATCTCAAATTGTTGGTATTACTCAGAAATGAAAAGATATTTTCCCTAGGCCATTCACATCTATTATATTTTTAGTGTCTACAGTTATCTCATTAGGTCCTAAGAACATTTTCAATAGAAAATAGCACAAATTAAAGAGAAAATCTCAGGATTAAAAATTATGCTCCAAGAATCTTAAATATACCTAGCACACTTCCTCTTCCAGCTACTTTAATTCCATTCTGTAACCTTCTGATTTCAATCAGAGATGTTTGTATCCATAACATACTCAGAAATTAACAGAGAACACTTACTTTTGAAGTGACCTATTAACAGGAGCCATATTTTCCTTCAACTGTAATTTAGAGAAATCATCTTCTGAAACCTATTATTAAAAACACCAAATATAATAGAACAGTGAAAATATTATATAATTATAAACTTATATGCTATTTACTATGTGTGATTAATAAGAACATTAAAAATATTGTCCGCATTCCCAAGGAAATAATTCTAAGCAAATAATTTTCAGGAAAGCATTAAATATATATATATATATTTTTTATTCTAAAAATACTACAACTTTTTCATCTTGCAACGGTCCTAAAGTATGCTTCAAAATGTTTGTTCATTAAATATCAAATCTTGGCTTGAAATTATGACTTTACTGAACAAGGCTTTATCTCAAGAATGTTTAAAAGGGGAAGGAAAAGAAGGATGGATTGCACTGTATGTTAGTGTCATGATCATTAGAATGTAAGGAGAAAAATTAAGAAATACAACTTAAGTGAGTAGCATGTGATAGTTCCTAAAATCTAGTACACTCACTTGTAATGAAAACTGAATTTTGTAAAGCTCTACTGAATAACAAAATAAACAATATCAATTAAAATGTATTAAGTATTTTCCAGGTATTAAGTTTTTACCAGGTGCCAAGGACTATAATAAGTACTTTCTATAGTTTGTTTCAATTTGTCTTCTCAACAATCTCATTTTACAGAAGAGGAAACTGAAATTAAGGAGGTTAAGTGATCTGTACAAATACTGCACTTGCTAGTAAGTGGCAGAATTAGAATTCACAATCAGGCTTGGAAGAACATAAGCTAGGTTTGTAAACACTATACTACTGTGAGGAAAATTCGACCCCTATGAAATATCAGCCCAAAGCAGAAACAGATTTCCAAATTCCTAGGAAATACACAAAAACACAATTACTTTAAAATAAAACTTTACATAACCGTATTAAGAGTCAATAAACACATGGTAACAAAATTAAACTTCAGATGACAAAGGTTATGGGGAGAAGTCTAATGTTGAAAGGTTCTCTAGGCCACCTCAAATATAAACACAGGAAGTTGGACTACACAGAATAATTTTGTAGGGCATTAAAAAACAACTATTACAATCCTTTCATCTACAGTTTTAATAACATCATATCTAAATACGATGTTGTATTTATAACCATAAACTTAATAGAACAATCCATTCAGGGGTACACAACTGCAAAAATCTTACAGTATTAAATCTGAGTAAGTTACTTTCTAAAAAAAAGAATAACAACAGTACAACTCTACGACATGTGTTATATACCATGCTTATTAACATAAAATTAGAGGTGAGGCTAAGAAAGATCTAGGAGGAAATCTTATCCTTCACAGATCTCAATTCACATTCATAGATTTCAATTCATAAATTAAGTTTGTGCTTACTTGTTTAATTTCGCCTTTTGGCTCTGTGGTTTTATTCTGATTAAAACTTTCTTGTACTGCTTGAAGATTAAATAACATTTGTTTCAGGGCTTCAACAGGACCATGGTGTTTCCCTCCAGAAAGGGTACAGCTCTAGAAGTTAAAACAGATGAATGATGAACCATCCAAATTCAGAAGGGGAATAGTTCTATTTTGTATTATTTCCCCACAATATAAATTAATGCAAAATCCAAACAATACATGTCAATAATGTGTTCCAACAAATCAAAACTGTAACTCATAAACCTCTCCTTACCCAGTCACTTAAAGACAATCACTATTAACAGCTTGGCACATCCTTCCCAGTCCTTGTTCTTTTAAAATGAATGGTACATGTTTACATTTGCAATGCGTTCACTTAGTACATTTAAAATTATAGATTTTTCGAACTGAAAGGTCCTCAGAGAGCAGGTAAGTCAATATGCTCTTTTCAAGTGTGTAAATGACGCTGGTTATCAGCTGAACAAGGACTAGAATTTCAAATATCATATTCTCTGCACACTTCCAAATACGTTTTCACACAGGGAATGCTGGTTTTTCACCTCTTTATGGACCACACATTCCTTGCTACCTTAAAAACACTCACATCTCGATTACCACTGATCTTATCTGCATCCAAAGAAGGCAACAGCACTTAGCCACATAAGGTAGTCAGTTAAGAGAACCTGTACAGGATATTTTTAAACTTCTTTTTTAAAGTCTTACCTTTATTTTTACATCTTTCAAATGAGTTGCTGTGTCCTGATAATCATCCACAAAGTGGAAAATAGGCCTCTTAAGATGTCTATAATTTAAAATATTTCAACATGGACAGTATAACATATATACGAAGTTAAGCACAGTGGCCAAAAAGATTTTAAAGGCACTCTCCACAGTTATATGAACAGGGTATAAGAAACAAGGCGTGGGAACGTAATAAAATGGTGCAGCTCCTGTAGAAAACAGTATGGTAATTCCTCAAAAAACTAAATACAGAATTACCAGAATGATCCTGCAACTCCCCTTCTGAGTACATACCCAAAAGAAATGAAAGCAGAGATTCAAGCAGATATTTGTACACCTATGTTCATAGCAGCATTATTCACAATAGTCAAAAGGCAGAAGCAACCTAAGTGTCCATCAACAGATAAATGGATCAACAAAACATGATACATACACACAATGGTGTATTATTCAATCTAAGAAAGGAAGGAAATTTTGACAGATGATACAACATGGATGAACCTTGAAGACGTTATGCTAAGTGAAATAAGCCAGTAACAAAAGGAACGATATAGTATGAGTCTTCTTATAAGATGCTATGGATTGAATTGTGTCCCCCACCCCAGAATTCATGGTGAAGCCCTAACCTTGAATGTGGCTGTATTTAGAGATAAGGTTATAAGGAGGTAATCAAGGTTAAGTGAGGTTATAAGGGTGGGACCCTGAAACCACAGGATTAATATCCTCATAAAGAGACACTTAAGAGCTCAAGGAAAGCCCATATGAGGACAAAGTGGGAAGGTGGCTTGTATGCAAGGCAGGGAGAGAGCCTTCACCAGTAACAGAATCAGTCAGCACCTTGATCTTAGATTCTCCCACCTCCAAAACTGTGAGAACCAAATACCTGTTGTTTAAGCCACCCAGCCTATGGTATTTTGTTATGGCAGCCTCAGCAGACTAAAACATATACGGTTCCTAGAATAATCAAATTCATAGAGACAGAAAGTAGAATGCTGCTAGCAGAGGCTGGGGGTAAAGGAGGATGGGGAGTTAGTGTTTAGTGGGTAGTTTCAGTTGGTAAAGCTGAAAAAGTTCTAGAGATAGACAGTGGTGATGGTTGCACAGCAATGTGAAGGTACGGTACTTATTGCACAGAACTATACACTTAAAAATGGTCAGGGCTTCCCTGGTGGCGCAGTGGTTGAGAGTCCGCCTGCTGATGCAGTAGACACGGGTTCGTGCCCCGGTCCGGGAAGATCCCACATTCCGTGAAGCGGCTGGGCCCGTGAGCCATGGCCGCTGAGCCTGCGCGTCCAGAGCCTGTGTTCAGCAACAGGAGAGGCCACAACAGTGAGAGGCCCGTGTACCGCAAAAAAAAAAAAAAAAAAAAAAAAAGGTCAAAATAGTAAATATTATATATACTTTACCAAAATTTAAAAAAAAAGAAAGAAAGAAAAAGAAACAGGGCATAAGGATCCAGTTCCACTTATACTCCTACAACCTTGGAGACAGCACCTGAGGCATTATCTCTAAATGATCTGCATCCAGCCACTGGTTTAGAAGAAATTCAGGTTGCCTAATGCCAACCATAAAAGTTACAAAAGCTTGCCTCTGCAATTTGCTATGTCTGCCTTGAGTGAACTTTTCAGGCAAAATTCTGGTCAGAGTACCAAAAAAGAAAACTACAAAACAGATTATATGAACTGTTCTGTGCCACTCACAAATGAATGTTTAATAAACATTGGCATGTTTGATAGAATTTGTTCTGAGACTTCTCATTAAATCCTTGTAGTGAATGTCTCTGACTATGTCTTTTTGTATAGTATAGCTCTGACTCTCGGAACTATAGTAATGTTTCATGTATTCAAAAACCAATTATTTAAACCACATAAAATGTGGGAATAACCCAATTTACACAATAAAAAAAATGAGCCACCTAACAGCATTACAAATGAACAACATGACCACATTGAAAGGAGTTGGGCAGAAAATAATTAACCACGGTAACCTTGGAAAAGAATATTTTGACTGGATATTGCAAGGCAAAAGACAAAAAGAACCATACACAAATAATATAATCTAATTAGTAAATGTGTTTCTTACAGCAGTATGGGTTAGCAATTCTGAAACTATGCATATGCTAAGACTGAAAAAATAAGTAAACCTATTATAGATAATAAGAGTAAAGATTCTCACCAGATGAGAAAGAAGTTACAAATAAGGAACAGAGGGGCTAAAACAAAGTCTGTGGTATTGGACTAGAATAAGTAGTATCAGTACGAACTCATGATTTTATACCTACATATAAAATATATATATGTAAACAGATATACAAATAAGTATGTGTGTATGCGTGGCTTAGTAAACTTATGTTTCCTAAGTCTGCCTGCTGAGAAAGTCTAGAATAAAAACCCAGCAGCAATAAGCACACGTAGTGCCTAGATCTTAGTTTCTAAATACCATTTTCCAATAAAAAGAACCATGGCTCCTCAGAGAAGTGCTCAAAAAAGCATAGGGACATGTCAAAAGGACACGTGGAGCCAACCTGAAGCAACTCTTTATGGCCTAAACTAAAACAATTTAAGCAACAAAATAAGTAATAATATTGTATTGTGTTAAACCTAGAATAAAATAAATATCTATGAGTCCTAATATAAATAGTTTAATAAATAAATGGGGGAGAAGGAATAGCTCTTCATTACACAAGAATTTCAATTAATAATGCAGACAAAAAGTCAATATCCACCAATGGATACTAAATTAGTAGATGAAAGTTTGAGACTACTTGCATAGTCTCACAGTATCTCCCCTACGATATTTATTAATTACAAGGGGAAACCATGATTTTACTAAAGAGAAAACCAGTAGGCACCACGTGTTCAAGACTAACATCACAAGTATTAATATATTATAATTTTATATATTACATATTATTTTATTAACATATTGCTCTGGACTGAATGTTTGTGTCCCCCTACAATTCAAATGTTGAAGCCTAATCTCAATGTGACAGTATTTGGAGGAGGGGCTTCTGTGAGGTAACTAGGTCATAAAGGTGGAACTCTCATGAGTGGGATTAGTGCCCTTATAAGAAGAGAAACAGAGAGCTTTCACCCTCTCTGCTCTTGAAGATACAAGAAGATGACCATCTGCAAACTAGGAAGCAGGATCTCACCAGACACCTTCATCTGGACTTCTCAGTCTCCAGAACTGCGAAAAATAAATGTTTGTTGTTTAAGCCAACTGGTCTAAGGCATATTTATTACGGCAGCCTGAACTAAGGAACATATCAATATTACCAATGATATCAATATATCATGAACCCTCTTATATGATGCACTGAGAAGGGCACAGCATGATTTCTGTTGCATTCTTGCCAAAAATTCATAACCTCATTCTAATCATGAGAAAACTTCAGATAAACCCAATTCAGGAACTATCTACAAAAAAACCAATGACCAGTAACTCTGAAAAAGTGTCAAGGTCATGACAGACAAGGAAAGACTGAGGAACTGTCAGACTGAAGTAAATTAAGAAGACATGACAACTAAATGCAATGCTGGATCCTGCAACAAGACATTGGTAGAAAAACTGGTGAAATCAGAATAAGGTCTGTAGTTCAGGTAACAGTATTGGGCCTATGTGATCATTATGACATAAGATGTTAACATTAGGGAAGCTGGGAGAAGGGTCACAGGAACGACCTGTATTATTTTTGCAACTTTCTGTACATCTAAAATTATTTAAAAATAAAAAAACACCATGGTAGTGAGGCTGTGTGTGTAAAGGCATAAGAAAAGGGATTAGTTGGTTAGTATTTAACAGTCATCCATCTCAAACTCTGAAAAACTTATGCAAAAACTTATGGTCCAAGTAAATTGCACCACCCAATCCTTTAGTTGCTTGGCTCAAACATCTTGGACTCATCCTTTGAATCCTCTCTATCTCCATCCTACGAGGTCACCTTCAAAACACATCCCAAGTCTAACTATTTCTGACCATCTCCAATGTACCCACCTAGCCCAAGCCTTTACAATCCCTATCCTGGAAGACTGCAAAAGCCTCCTAACTGGGTTCCCTGTCCTTCTCTAGCTCCTTTCAAGGTCTATGTTCCATACAGCTGCCTGTTTATATTTCAAAATGTAGATCTGATAATTTCATTCCTCCAAAGTACTCCAGTGACTTCTCATCTCGCTGAAATAAAACATAAAATCTTCATTCCATTACTTACATAGCTACATGATCTGACTCCTGGTTACCTCTCCATCTTATCTCTTAACCATTCATCCTTGTTCTTTCTGATTGAGCTACACTGACTGGACTCTGATATTCCTTGAACATGCCAAACACTTCTCTGCGTTGGGGTTTCTGCACTTACTATTCCCTCTACATGTAAAGTTACTTCCCTATGGGTACACACAAGGCTTATTCACTCATTTTAGGTTTTGGCGCAAATATCACCTCTCTAGAGAGGTGATTCCTACCTACTCTAGTTAAAATTTCTCTATCCCAAGTAATTTTTCTTTATAACATTTTGTAGTATCACCTTATATATTACATTTTGATATAGCTTATCTCTCCAATTTGGAATAAAAAATCCAAGATGCAAGGTCTCTTCTCTCTTATTTACTATTAGGAATACAGTTCCTAGAAAAGTGCTTGGTATCCAAATATTTGGCAAATAAATATTTGATAATTAAGCTTCACTTAATCAGCATCTGCTATAGTATCTTATACAGAGCTCTAAGGTCAGGGACTTCCCTGGTGGTCCAGTGGGTAAGACTCTGCACTCCCAATGTAGGGGGCCCGGGTTCAATCCCTGGTCGGGCAACTAGATCCCACATGCATGCCACAACTAAGAAGTCTGCAACCCTGCATCCCACAACTAAGACCAGGTACGGACAAAATAAATATTAAAAAAAAAAAAAAAAGAGCTCTAAGGTCAGACATATTCTGACAGCCTCTACTTTCTCTAGTAAATTTCACTGAAGGAAAAGATATATATTGTATTAAAATTTTTAGCTAATTTTTGTTTTGAGTGTTCAATCTCTCAAATCTTCCAGATGTTAAAATATCAAAAGTGTATTTCAATATTTAACAGCCATGGCTTATACTTCTAAATCATATTATATATCATTCCTTATGTGTATATATACACATTTACACTTCATTTTAGGGTTACTTGCAAGATACACATATGCTGATTTTATAAAACTGGATAATAAATTTCCCATTTTAAATCATAGGGGTGATAATTGCATCTTAGAAAAATAACTCTCAATAAGCAACCGCCCTATGGGAAAATATAATTTACTCTATAAGATTCTGTTTTGTATGTTTTTCACAAGAAAAAAAAAAAACCATTGTAATAACAATTTAGGCTCCCTGTAGAGTTCAATCCCAGGTCACTCTACTTTAGAATACTAAAATAAAATTATCAATAATTCTAGGAGTGATGGTTTTATGGAAGTGTGTTGGGGAAGAAGGGATTTTAGTCATTTTTTGTTTTATACTATCTAAATAACTTAGAAATTAATATCTATATATATTAGTCATAAATATTCTTTTAATAAGTTAAAAAGATTTAACATCACCCACCTGATTATCATTATTTAAAAAGTCTTCAAGGAACCCGTCAGCATACTTTGCCCTTGAAGTTTGTTGAACACTATCATCAGAGTTAACCGGAACAGGAGATTTGCTAGGATTTAAGGATACGAGACAGCAAATAAGTTCCCCATTTACAAAAATTAGACAGTATATAACTGATGGTTATCATTTAAAGTGGTCACCACTAAATAACCATTAGGATTCATATTGATGCTGCTTAGTGATTCCTTCACCTTCTCCCTAAACTTCTTCCTTCATCCCGCCCTATCTCCTTGCTTCTCCTTTAAAGCTTTAAGGAAAAACTATATAGAAACTGAAGACATTAGTCTTCAACTAAACAAATAAGCCTTCAAATATAAGTATCCTCCAAAAGCTCATTTGCTTGAAATAAGCAGTGCATTTTTCCAATTAAACATTGTTAGTTACTCAATATTAATACACAAAACTGCCAGAAATTTATTAACAGTTTCTACTGGGATGGCAGTTACATGCTCTTCTACATCAAAGCAATAGGACAGACTTCTCCCCCAGAACTGGCACATATTAATATAAAGGACAGATTAAAGTGGGAGAAGGATCAATTTTGAAATTAAAATTCCTGAGTTCAAATACCAGTCCCACTCACTTATATGACTTCACAAAACTTTATCTTCAGTTTCTACATTTGTAGCCCCACTTATGTCACAGAAGTATTGCATAAATTAACTCAATATACCTGGTACATTGAATAGAGCTCAATAAATAATAGTTTCTATCTTGATGTTCAAGCAGAAGGAAAGGGGATCCCCAGCAAGAGTAAAAATTTTCCCCAAACCAAATTCTATTAGTTACAGAGAATAAAGAAACTCATTTTATCTTTTTCATTTATATATCAATATAAGATGTATCTCTAACTCAAATACTCAGATATCTAAGAATCTTCTTAAAACATTTAAATGTAATAATGCTTTTTTCTCAATAATTAGCAGCACTTCATTATTGACTCATTTGATTTGTAATTTACTAGGAACTTTTTCTCGCTTCCAAGTAGTCTTTTCTCCCATTCTTTACCAAAGAGTTTGTACATCCACCAACTATCAACAAAAAAGGATTTACCTCATTATAGAAGATGGGTGCTGGATATATAGGGAATCATTATACTATTCTTATACTTTTGTATTTGTTTGAAATTTTCCATTATAAAAAGTTAAACCAAAAAAAAAAATTGTCTGGTTGTAGTTATTCTATCTCTCAGTACACTACTTGGAGTATTTCCCAGTCAATTTTGTTTCTGATGACAGATTGATAATAATTTGTCATTATCACAGTGAAGTAAGGTCTATTCCTTCTTCTCACACCATCATTAATTTAATGTAAAACATATCCATCATAATATGAATTTAATCTTCCAAAAATCAACTACTGTACCATAAGGTACTAGGGCAAACCATTAATAATAATTATACAAGTTAGAAGTCATAGTATCTAATTACAAAATACATTTGATGCATTCAAAAATTTTACTCTTAATTTAAGCATCTCTGATATGATTTGCTCACCCATTTTGGTTCCACTTGAAAGCAAAGTATTGCAGCTATAGGACTTTACAAATACAGATACAAATACAACCAACTGATAAGAAGATAAGAAATTAGTAAAGATGAAAGATAAGTTTAAGAATTAAGTGAGCTAATTACTAACCCAAGTTTTTTTTTTTTAGAAGATATTAATGAACCAACAAGTGCGAAATGAAGCTAAACAAACAAAAAATACTCTGGATGATCATCGCCACTATTAAAATTTTTAAGAGAGCATCATAAATCAGAAACTGTCCTAAGTACCTTATATTTACTTATTTTTTTTAACATCTTTATTGGAGTATAATTGCTTTACAATGGTGTGTTAGTTTCTGCTGTATAACAAAGTGAGTCAGCTATATGTATACACATATCCCCATATCCCCTCCCTCTTGCGTCTCCCTTCCACCCTCCCTATCCCACCCCTCTAGGTGATCACAAAGCACCAAGCTGATCTCCCTGTGCTATGCGGCTGCTTCCCACTAGCTATGTATTTTACATTTGATAGTGTATATATGTCAATGCTACTCTCTCACTTCGTCCCAGCTTACCCTTCCCCCTCCCCTTATCCTCAAGTCCATTCTCCACATCTTCATTCCTGTCCTGCCCCTAGGTTCATCAGAACCATATATTTTTTTCTAGATTCCATATATATGTGTTAGCATACGGTATTTGTTTTTCTCTTTCTGACTTACTTCACTCTGTATGACAGACTCTAGGTCCATCCACCTCACTACAAATAACTCAGTTTTACTTTTTATTATGGCTGAGTAATATTCCATTGTTCATATGTGCCACATCTTCTTTATCCATTCATCTGTTGAAGGACACTTAGGTTGCTTCCATGTCCTGGCTATTGTAAATAGTGCTGTATATTTATTTTCTAATCAACTGAATCCTCACAACCCCAAAGTAGAAGTGATTTGTACAGAGTCTCAGCAAGGAAGTGACAGAGCCAAGATTCCAAACTAGAATTAGTCAGTGTCCACTTACAAAAGAATAAGATGTTCAACTGAGAAGGAATCAAAAAAAGGATTCAGGAATTAACAGACTGTCTGTAACAGAATGAAGGCTTAGACAACTGAAGATAATAAATTATCAGAGCCTAAGGCAGGACACAGGATTACCAAGAATGCATTTCTGATGAATATACGTGTAATAATATCACTAAAAGAAACTTTCCTACCTAAGCTCTCGATTCCTCCTCTATACTCATATTCACGGGTATCTAGGCAAACACTTTTTAAATTATTCTGAGAAACTATGGCATAGAAAGGTTAAGTACACAAATGAAAACAATCTTAGAAACTGCAAACATTTACCATACAAGAAAATGCACCATTATTTACAGAAAATAATGACTAAGAAAGTAAACTGTAAATGAAAAGAAATGAATAACTCTAATACATGGAGAGAATATAGAGGAAGAAAAAACTTAAAAGTAAAAAAAGTAACAAGAATTTCAAGCCTTCTCCATTTGCAAAATAGTTGCTTTTGGTTCTAATTCCTCATATTTAATATATATTAATATTTTACAGTGCAACAAAAGGACCATGTAACAAAGACAAAAATTATATAATGTACCTAAGATTATGAAATATTACGCCATCTTGTGGTAACAAATGAAAAATGCAATTTAAAGCAAGCAACACTGAAAGCTATGCTCTACAGAATTACCATGTTATTACCACTGTTAATTATCATTGTTATTTAAAAGATAAATCAGATGTTCACATGACATTCTTCATTTGGAAAACTGAATAGTTTTTCTATTGTAACTTACTTACAAAGTAACAGGAATATTTTCCCATGATCTTTCTGCTTCAAGTTTATCTAATGAACAAGGACTGTCATCCTTCTTCATAGACTTCGGTAATTCTTCAGTACAATGCTCTAGATTTCTCTTGGCCTTCAGGATAAGCAATTCAATTCTGTCACCTAATTTAAAAGATCACATTAATTCTTTAAGAAAAGAAATAAATGCAAAGCACAGCAAAACCTCACAAAGGCAACAAGAATTCAGATAATTTGGAATACACACGTATCTGTAATAGCAAACTATGTTAAAATGTGACATCTGGGGCTTCCCTGGTGGCGCAGTGGTTGAGAGTCCGCCTGCCGATGCAGGGGACATGGGTTCGTGCCCCGGTCTGGGAAGATCCCACATGCCGCGGAGCGGCTGGGCCCGTGAGCCATGGCCACTGAGCCTGCGCGTCCGGAGCCTGTGCTCCGCAACGGGAGAGGCCACAACAGTGAGAGACCCGCGTACCGCAAAAAAAAAAAAAAATGTGACATCTGTTGTGACACAAAGAAAAACAGAAAAGACATTTTCCAGTCACAAAATGCTACGTAAATGAAGACCATTAAGAGTTCAAAATAGATATATCACTTGATGGTTACATCAAGAATATGACACAAAAACTCCTAGATGTGAGGTCAAATTTATAGCACTTTCTTTGGTTCTTAAAAACAACAACAAAACAATTACCACTGAATGGCTTTTTGGATCCTGGGAGAAGTGGATTGTCACACTGACATTGGCTATGTTCAGAATCACATTCATATTCATTAACTAATCCTTTACCATCACTCAAGGAATGTGAACTGTTTGACGGTTCAAAAGAATATTCAAAACAATCTAATTTATTCATTAGCTGAGAAGTTCTTTGTGCCTGGTAACTATGCCTAGGGGAACAGTGATCTTCTTTAAATATTTGATAAATCCTTTGACTATTTGTATCGGGCAGCAAGTCTTGATTGTAGAGCCAGACTGGGTATTTGAAATCCGGTATACTCGTTATCCCTGAAACATTAAGGTCAGACTTCTGGCTAGTGAGCCATCTTGGGTAATTCTTTTCAAGTTTGTGTTCTGAACTGTCCCTAAAAGATGATTTCTTGTTAAAAGATAAAGATGGTACAGAAACACATTTATTAACCTTATTCACAAGTTTTGGGTTTTTCAGCCTACCACACTGCTTTCCTTTTACATTTGTGTATACAACCGGGGTAACTAAGTTATCCTTGCCCAGGAGAGTGGCTGGTTCTTGAAAATTTTGATTCTTTTCACTGTTGGATAAACTCAGTCTTCCAGTATGTTTTTTGCTTTTCTTGCTAATTCCATGACCTGCTCCAACATAAGTGAAAGAAAATGATCCATCTGCTGGAAGTTTTAATAGATCATCAGTTGTTAGGCTAATGGAGTCCATGTCATTAATAGTCTGTCCTCTACAGGATAAGGACAAATCTTTTTTGTCATCAAGATTTTCAAAAGCTGAAAAACAAAGCATAGTTCTGTTTACCTTCCTGTATCACATATAAAAATACTTTATAATATTCAACAGTAAATGAAAATTAAGAATTAAGAATCATGTTTGCCATTTTCCCTTCCGGAATATATTCTCCACTTCTAAGAGTAGAATGTAACCTTTTTCCACACTAGGGGCCATTCTGTAAGTGCTCAGTAAAGTGTTAACTGGATTATCAACAGATGCATTTTCCAAACTTGTATTCATGGAAACCTTACCAAGGAAAAACCCTTAACATCTTGTGAATATTACTGTCCTACAGAATACAGATCAGGAAGACTAATATAGCCCTAGCCCATCAATTGGAACTGATCAAGTATAAACTCTGAAAGGCTGAGATTTGTTTAAAGTCATTAAGCTAGTTAATGGAAGCTAGAACCACCAAGTCAATGCTATTTCTGTTATGCTATAATAGAACGGCTTAAGGGTTTAGGATCAGCCATCTACTATTATTAGTTACATTTCATGAGCTTCTCCTCTAAGGTCAAAAGGGGATCTTACCTGAAAACCCCTGAGAACCAGAAAATTACAGAATCATTTAAGAAATATAACCAGATCTCAATATTACAAATCATTTTTACCCCAAAAGAAGCATTTAGTTTTCCAAGGCTACAATACATCTCTCAAAATGCTTTAAATCGGTAGGCAAAAAGAAAACAAAGAATAAAGCATACCATTCTTTGGTTTATAAACATAGTTGGAGAATTCTGGCATATTAGCAGAACATTTATCGATGTTAATCTTTCCAGTGCTTGCACCAAGATACATACAGCTTAGATCAAAATCATCAATATAGGCCTGTAGAGCCTGAGATGCAGAACTGTACAGTCTATCCTTATACTGAAAAGAGCCATCAGAGTTAGAGGAATTACTACCACTCAGGTTGCAGCTTGCTAACAGAGAAGATACTGAAGATTCCCGAGAACAAACTCTGCGCTTTGTATTTAATTTTGCCATGGCTTCCTCAAAATGGATTATTTCCACTCATTTCTCTTAGAAACAACTGTAATACAAAAACAAAAGGTTAAACTTCCAATTAAAAGGAATAATAGCTGTACAGAGAGAAATTACTAAATCTGTAAACGTTTTATAACTTTCTTTAAAAAATAAAATCCATTATCTATAAATTATTTTTAGGTAATGTACATTATAGATTATCTGTTTTAATTACTGTGAATTCCTTCATCATCAATTTAGAAAACATTTATTGATCACCTATTATGTGCCTGGAATTATGTATACAAAAATCATCTAAGACTATGTATAGAAAGTACCAAGGGAAGAATACTCACTTTTTTTTTAAAGTCCTAAAAACTACGATGTACAGTCTTTTCTTATGCTGATATAGGCTATGACATCACAATACCTAACATTCCCTATACAAAATATTTTTCAATTCTTAAGCCTACCACCACGCGCTGCACATAGTAGGTGCTTGATAAATTTTTAAAAGGCATCAAATGACGTAGCTGAAACAAGAAGGAACAATGGAGAATACCCACCTTCAACATTTTAAATGCCAATTTGTAACTTCAGCCAACCCCTTCCCCCAAGACTTGAGAAAACAAAACAATTTACAATATTCATTTATAAAGAAATAAACTGCAAGTCTTACCATATGAGCTAGCAAAATGTTCTTTTCCTAAAATAACACTGTCAATAATCATTTTCTGACATTCATTTTTGATACTATCCTCACTATTTTCAATTCTTATGTAAAATGGATTCAGCCCACCTCTCTTTCAAAGGAGACAATAGTTTGGAAATTGCTTTAATGTATTCATCTGTTTTTCCATTATTAAAATTGAGAGAATTCCAGTCTACCTTAATATAGCAACAATAGGATCTATATTTGAAAACCTAAGAAATAACAGAGTGAACAGGTACTACTTCAGTAAATAATATGACATTCTTTTAGAATTAAATCAATGGATTTTCTGAAGTAAAAATGAAAGCTTAATGTCTAGGACTTAACACATGCTATGATGTTATAAAATTAATGTTTAATTTTTGGCTATAATTTTTGGAATGTTAAAGTTTTAACAACTTTTAATGTAATCTTAATAACTGTCAAATTTGACTTTAAAATACTGAGAAAGTTTTCCGTTTACGAAGAAAAGAGTAAAAGGTCAGAGCTGACACTAGTCAGTGCAAAGCAGCAGCAGAACATAAGATAATGGTTATTCAGCCTCTGCTTTCCCTGAATGCTGTGATGCTATTGGTATACCTCTAAAGAATGGCTAGGCCAAGTCAGCTCTGCCCTTTCTTCACCCCTCTCACTAATGATTTTAACTTTTCTCAAGTAAATATTGCTTGGATAACAAACTTGACCAAACGTTTCCTCCCTTATTCCAACACAGGACAGGTTACCGATTTTGTAATTTATTTTACAAAACCTTGAAAACGAAAACAAAACCCTAAAAAGGAAAGCTGTTGGATTACAGTTCTCAGTAAGTGGGTAATAACATTTATTTTAATTCACAAAAGGCAAAAAGAAAATCCACAACTGAATTTTTATTGTGCAAAGTTTCCAAAAGTACACCAAAGAAGAAAGAAAAGTTTAATCAACTCCTATGCACCCATCATCCTGCTTCAACTACCAACACGACGAAACTCTATCCACCCACTTCTCCTCACTTCTGCCACAGAATTATCTGGAAGCAAATTCCCTGCATCTTACCATTTCTTCCGTTAACACTTCCGGGTGTATCCCCAAAAGGAAATCCATCATTCCGACGAATAGAACGTTAGCACGAGTGGCCAGAGATCTCTACTACCTTTCATTCAAAAACAGAACGTAGAGCGTTAAATTACCAATGAGAATAGCTCACAGGAAATGAAGAACAACTCTTAGAAATAACAGCTCTGATTTATGTTATGAAAATGAACATGTGCTTGTTCTGCAGCAAAAAGACAAGAATTAATGACCCTGGAAAGCGAAGATCGCTGGCGCCCCTGCAGCGGAGCATCTTCGGCTTCAAAGCTTCCGCCCTTAACTAGGAAACACCTCCCTCGGGGATTCCAGCACCCACCCACCCACCCACCCCCCACCGCAGTCCCAGACACAGGCTTCTCACAAACCATTCATCAGACAACAAGAGCGAGCAGCCAGTTTTGCCGAGGTGACGGCCCCTAAAGCCCAAGACCCTGCCTCCCCGCCCGCTTCAATCGCCGACAGCGCCTCGAGGTCCAGGTCAGGTCCTCTCCTTCCCGTTCCGCGACCCTCCCCCTAAAGTTGCCCGCTTTCCACCGGGACTCTCATCCCGCCCCCTCCCTCGGGAGACACCCCACCCCTCCCCTCGGGCTGTCAAAGGATGGGACGCCTTTCGAAAACACACGCCTTTTTCCGGCCAAACTCACCGACGAAGGCCTGGAAAGAGAGAAAAGCGCAGACGTCCTCAATTCTCCACCCAAAGCCCTGTCCTGCCACCCGACGGGAGACGTGACAAAGCACCCAGACCCGGACGCCGCCCGGCCTCAGGTTCCGCTAGCTCGCAGGTTCCTCCGCCGTCAAAGCCGAGCGCGGATCCCGCGCTCCCTTTCAAACTGACCCAACATGGCGCTGGCTTGCGGTGCGCATGCGTGGCGCTCGGGGGCTGGGGCTAGCAGGGCGAGGGGCAGGGGGCGGGGCGGGGCGTTAGGTCGCTCTCCCTGCTGGGAAGTGTAGTTTCTCCCTCCCGGTCTTTCTTGGGCGGGGAGGTTCTCGACTACCTCCGCGTCGCTACCCCGCGTGCCTTCCCCACCTCGGTCACGGCTCTGCGCGGCCGGTCTGCGCATATGACAGGCTGAGCTTCCTTCGGCCAGTTTCCCGGGGCTTCGAGACGGGACGGGGCGGGGATGGGGACCTGGGGCCCCGGCGGCTGCCGTTTCGGTCGCTGAGAGCCAGCCCTACAGCCACAGTCCTTCCAACATGCTCGGCCTCTCCGCTTTCAGAGCACCCCCTCCCCGGATAAGACACCGACTCGGCCGGGGGGGGCAGATCCCCCAACCACTTTTTTCCCTCCTCTTCAGGGCCTTCCCCTTCCCATCCCTGAGCCCGGCCTTCCTGGGTTTCCAGCCGGCCCCTCACCCTCAAAGCAGACGCGGGATTGGAGGAGGGAGTTTGGCCAGGGATGGGACTTAACAAACTCCTTGGGGACCTTGATTCCCAGGGAACAATGGCAGTGACCCAGCACGGATTGGGAACCCAGTCAGGCAGCCCAGAAACAGGGAGATTATACAAACAGATGTAAAGACCCACTTAACAACATGTGTGAACCTGTCTACAAGGCTGGGACGGGATATGAGTTGCGAAGAATCCAGTTTCAACCGAGTGGTGTATCGGAAAAAGATGCCATCTCAGTGTTGGTTTGTGTTTATTTTCCACTGACCCTATGGGTGAAGATATCCTTGACCATTACTCCATCTGAATATGTTCCAGCTCATCCGATGTTACATCACCAGGTAATACAACTGTAGTCTTGCTGTTTGCTCTTTTCTTCTCTTCACCCTCTCTAGCCCAGTAAGCTTAACCTTCCCTTTTTTTCTTAGCAAATGAAAAAGTCCAGAAGCTACAAAATTTAGTTGAGTGGTTCAATTAAACACATGTTTATTTTGGCAGTAAGTAGTGCTAGTGTTTTGAAAATGAGTAAGACAAAGTCCCTGCAGGAAGTTTACATGCTAGTGGTTTGTTCCAAAAATCTGCAATTTCTTGAGCCTTCAGTATCAAGTGTGTTGCTGGTAGGAAATAAAGAACCGTGTTATATATGCTGGGACAAGCCCAGGTCAGGGACCAGCAAGGATCGTTAATGGCGTGACCTTAAAAACTTCGACATTTTTATCCACATTCCACATAAGTATCTTTTTAACCTATTCTTTTAAAAGATAATTTCTTAAAGGTTCTTTTTCATTAACATTATCTTTAATGTATCTCTTACTACGTTTTTCCTTCATTGAGGAAAGATATATCAAATGTTTCCAAATGAGTACATAAAGTGTAAATAAAGGACACTGAGAAAATATTAAGGAAATTATCAAATATATTTACCTAATTCATGGATCAAAATAATTCTACTTCCACTTCATTCCTTCACAGGTTGAAAGCTATGGAGATCTCCACAAGGATTTGGAGAAGAGTCCTAATAATTATTAAAATTCTGGACTAGATCTACTAGGAAAGGTGAAGTAACCATGAGTCTACTAGGAAGGAGAAATTATAATGGTTTACTAATGCTTTTCAAATATACATGTCAACTACGTGCTGTGCCTTGCTGGAGAACTAAACACGAGAAAATAGATTTATGATCCCACCTGAAGGCCTTTAGGTGAGAGCTAAGGAAGACGTGTGCTGATAATTAAACTTTAAGAAGGTTTATTCAGGCAGGTCTTAGGAGAGTTTTTTTTAAGGTAGATTTAAATGTGTCCATTTTAAGAAAAAAAACTAACTTTTTGATCACCAAGAAGGGGCCTGACACTGTTTCAATCACTTCTACGTATATTAACTCACTTAATCCTTACAATGACCCCATGAGATAGGTATTACTATCCCCAATCTATAGAAGTGAAAATTAAAGTTCAAAGTTTAAGCAGTTTACTCAGAATGATAAAGCTGGTGGTGAGTGGCAAAACCAAGATTTGAATCCAGCTCTGTGTTGTCATATTCTTTCCACCACACCAGCCAGCTTCCCTTAATTGAAAACTGGGTGATGGGCCAAAGGACCAATGAGACTCTACCTTCCTGAGCTCATTCAAAGCAGAAACAGCATCTTACTCAACCTTTTTTGCCACATCTACCACAATATCTAACCCTTAGCAAGGATTCAGTAAATGTGTTTGAGTTGAACTGATGTGAATTTGATCCTCTCTGAAGAGGTAACATTTAAGCAAAGACACCAATGAAGAGGAGTCAGTCCTCTGAACATATTGGGGAAGAACATTAAAAACATAGGGAACAGCAAGTACAAAGACCCTGAGGTAGGAAGTTGCTTGGTTGTATTTGGGGAACAGCCAGGAGGTCAGTATGAGTGGAGCTAAGTGGGAGAGAAGGAGACAGGTAGGAATTGTCTTTGGAGAGGAAGGTAGGGGTCAGATCATTTAGTGCCACTGCCACTCACTTTAAAAAGATGAATTCCCAGTAACACATGATCAACAGATTATGCTGCTTTACAAGAGAAAGGAAGCATGATTTAGCTGTTAGAAATAACAATTTATTGAATAACTATTATGTGCCAGGCAAAGGGGTAAGACATTTAAGTGCATTATTTCATTTAATCCTCGTATCAGTTCTACCAGGTTAGGTATTGTCCCAGCTTTACAACTTGAGAAAATGAGGAAAGAGAAATATGAAATAACATGGTTCACAATTAGTCTGTGGCAGAGACAGGATTTGACCCAGGTCTCTTTGACTCCAAAGCCAAAGCCTGCTCTTTTTACTATATCACATTTTCTCACTTGAAAGACTATGAATAAAAAGGAAGAGATTCATGCATGCATGCATTCCAAAAGTAGTTATTGTTCATTGCTATGTGACAGACATAGAAATAGTATTAAAATGTAACACAGCATTTAAAAAAGTTTTGTATGATTACATTCTCATCAGTCATTTGTTTTTAAAACTTTGCAGGTAGATGGACTATAAGGCACTTGCCCAACAAACTGCTCAAGAAATTTTAGGTTACTATCAAGATACATCAGGCTGGAAAGTGGTTAAGACTTCAGTAAGAAGAGAAGTTAAATATGTTTCAAGAGTTTGTTTTTTAATGAGAAACAATTCATTGCAAAGACATTTTTAAAAATATTTTCTTCTACAAACCAAAAAAAAGCTTTTACTTTTGCTTTATTTTTTTGTTTTTCATTTTTTCTGTATCTGACAGTTAATTTATTTGTGGATTTTTATTCCCCTTTGAGAAAAAGATAACTGTTTCCAGCAAGGCTTCTAAGAAATTCCATGGAAATCTGTAAGTACAATCTCCTATTTACAATCATTGTTTTGAATTCAATGACATTGATGTATCTAGAGTTCAATGCTACTTCATTAGCTATAAAACGTTATTTGATAGTGAACAGGAAGTAGAAATTAATTATAAAGTCACTTGTTTGAAATGTAAAATTAATAAAATGAGCAATATGTACCATCTAATTTCCAAATCGGAAGACAATCAGAAAAGAAAATCACTTCTAGTGAATAATTCACTAAGATGGGAAATTTCCACTTCAAGAAATAATTACTATAAAATTAGATTGATATTTTCTTTCTAACAGTATTTCGTGGTCTTTTAAAACTTCACCTTTCCATTAAATGAACCACTTAAAGATAAAGTTTATTTTCCCAATATATTCGTCTTGCTAACATATATAATTTATTCTGTAAGCTGCTTTTAAGGCTATTTTTGAGGATCCTGTTATTTCAGATACAAGTACTCTAAGGGAAATTGTGCTGACATCTTTAACCTTCTTTTTAAGAGTTGTTCCTTTGTTGCTCGTGATATCACATTAATGCCATCAGATCATCATATGCTATTGAGAAAACCAAATATTATTTAGTTTATTTTTGAGGGGTAGGGGTCCACTCCTTCTTTTCACTACTCTGTTTTGTGCTTATTGCTCTTTTTTTCATCTGACTATAATTATCTATCTTGTGCTTCATTTCAATTTTTTTACTGTAGGACAAAGCTGGTATACTTTCTCCTATTCATTTTAATAATTATCAGGAAGGTAATCCCTACCTTTGTTATCTAAATAATTAATGATTCTAATGGTGGCACTTGAAAAAATAGATTGAGCAGGGAGTGGGTAACGTCAAGCCCAGGCACACTATGGGAATAAACTTTTGGATGTTGTAGTTTTTTGGTGCCTTCCAGGTCAGACCAGTGTGGACAGCAACCTATGCCTCAAAGAAACCTTGGAAGGTATTTATTCTACAAATACTTGCTGGGTACTTTTATACAAGGTGCTCTACACAATGCCTAGAGCCATTCAAAAAATAGCTTCAATAAGGCTGTTTTAAAGCTTTATTCAAATTTTTCATCAACGATATTGTACTCTTACATGCCATACTACGCAGACAAAAAAAATTGAAACTTTTTGCACTTGCTTTAAGAGAAATTTATATGCACTGCATACTAGTTTATTTATTAATACACAGTAATATCTTATACCAAATCTTAGTGATTTAACAGACACTGTCTCATGGTTTATGTCATCAGGAATCCAGGTGTAGCTTAGCTTGGTGCCTGTGCCTCAAGGATTCTCACAAGGCTGCAGTCACGGTGTGGTCTGGGGCTTAGGTCGCATCTGAAGGCAGCTCTGCTTCCAAGCTCACTTACACAGTCACCGGCAGTCAGTTCTTCGTGGGCTTGTTAGACTGGGGACCTCAGCTACTTGCCAGCTCTAGGCTGGAAGCCTTCCTCAGTTCTTGACGTATGGGCCTCTCCATAGGGCTATTCACAAACGCCAGTTTGCCTCCCTCGGAGGGATTTAGGAGAGAGCCAAAGAAAGAGCAAACAAGATAGGAGCCAGGGTCTTTCTGTAACCTAATCTTGGAAGGGACCACCCCCCCATCATTTTGGCAGTATTCAGTTTATTAGAAGTGAATCACTAGATCCAACCCTGACTCAGGGGAAGGGGATTACATAAGTGTGTCAATACCAAGAAGTGGAGATCACTGGGGGCCATTTTAGAGGCTGCCTATCACACGATGATTTTGGCAAACTCTCTTTTAATTCTTTTTTACAGTTGAACTATCATCCAATAAATATCAAGCACAGCTTCAAAATTAAGACTGCTAGAAGATACACACATCTCAATTTTGCATGCTTCTTTTGTCAAGCACGGCCCACTGATCCTTCTAAGTTTAGCATGTTTATGTACAGAAGGAGAGTGTGACTGGAGCAGTTAATATTTTTCAAAATATCTATATTATTCTAAATCAGCTGGGGCAGATATTTAGGTTCTTCCAAAGGAAATCAATCTGAACATGTTGATCAGGTTGGTCTGCCTCAGTCGAAACGTTTACCTCCCCCAGCTTGGAATGAGAAGAAGGTGAGATTGCCGTCAAATAAATCAAGGGGAAAAGCTAGGGAAGCTTAAAATTTTCCAGTACTTCAAGCTTCACAGTTTTATTTATAGGGTTATAAATAATCAAAGCAAGAAACATACGCATGTTAATTTAGACTGGACAACCAAGTGTAAACATTGCACACTTTGGGGATATGTAGCATGGTCTAATATGGTTTGCCAAGCTAGTGTCTGGGAGAAATTATCCTTCAAAATGCCCTGTGGGAAAAATGGGTTGCATTGTCAAGTTTTTCAAAACACTCTGGGCTATTTTCTCTTCTCTAAGGTTCGGAGAAGTCCTAAAGTAAAGACATCTGTCAAACTGTAATTCAGACTCTTCCAAATGTTTTCAACGAAGAACATGCTTGCAAAACATTGACCTAGATAGATAATGGGTCACTCATCTCAGATTTGGATTCTAATAGAAGCTCTAATTGACTAGGTATGTACAGAGAGAAGTGATTTATTTTTCATTATCTCCCTACTATCATTCTCTCACATCTCATGGATTATTTCAGTAACTTCCTAGTGGATTCCTCATATATACCTTTACTCAACTACATCCTATTATTCACACAATGGTTAAAGTAGATTTTTGAAATATAATTCAGTGTTGCTCCCCTGCCTAAACCCTTCTAAAGGCTATATTATGCTCTGCAAGGCACTATCTGGCCCCCACCTACCTCCCTGACCTCTCCTACCACTGCATCTTTGCTCTCCTTATGCTACAGCCACGTAGGACTACTGTTGGCACGAGTGCACATCTCAGAGCCTTCGTAGTTGCTCTTTTCTTGCCTAGCGTGCTCTTCACCCAAATGAAGGCTGATGTCATTTTTGTTTTCAAGATCTCAGCTTCATTGCTTCTCTTCAGAGTGACCTTCCTGGCCAATTGGTCAAAGTTCTCAAATACACCAAACCACTGTTTACTACCCTATTCTGCTGTTACCTTCTTCATAGCATCTATCACCAGATGAAATTTATTCTTCATTTGTTGTCCTATTTATTACGTCTCTCTTATTAGAATATAAACTTGAGAATAGGAACTTGAACAAGAAGCAGACTAGAAACAAACTCTTGTTCATCGTAGTATCCCTAACACCAGAACAGTGTCTGTCATATAAACACTTAATAAATATTTCCTGAATGAATTTATGGACTTTAGTTATGTTATATTGGCTGCCAAATAGAAAGCATTTAAACATATTTGTTTCCATTATAACTACAGAACAACAACAACAAAACCTGAAGATATTCTCTCAGCACTTTCACCTTTTCTTATTAATTTCCCACCCAAAAAGCTCCTTTTGTGGTTAGCTTTGAGCACTTGCCTATATGCATGAAAAGGGGGCCAGTTCTTTGGTTGGAATTTTTTTCCTTTCTACCCTCAAGAGATGAAATACAGTTCAGCTGACACATTCCCCTATGTTCCCTATTAATTCCCTTATTAATCTACTGTATGTCACACACTAAGCTAAATAATTTCATTTTTAAATTTAACCCATATATCCCACAAATACTTTCTATTGCCTGTTGTTTTTCCTGTGTATAGATCACACTTTCCATGTTTCTCTGCAGGCGTGCCTCACAGTTTTCTTGAAAACTGGACATTTTAGGGAATTCCCTGGAGGTCCAGTGGTTAGGACTCTGCACTTGCACTGCCGAGGACGCAGGTTCGATCCCTGGTCGGGGAACTGAGATCCTGCATGCTGCATGGCTCGGCCAAAATCAATCAATTTTTTTTTTTTAATCCTTAACAAAAAGAAAACTGAACGTTTTAGGTAATATAGCAACTCTGGATACAGGTCCCACCCACTCACCCAGGGCTTCTTATTGCTTGGGCATTTATTTGTTTAGTGATTTGTCTGGACTAATTCCATGAAGTCTGTTCCCCCCCCCCCCCCCAGTCTGCAGCCTCAGATATACCTGCCCTGATTTTTGTCCTTGTTTTTATCTTTCAGCCTGGCATCCTATAGGTCATCCCTAGGTTAACACAAGCCATTATTGGTCACAAGTTGTGCTTAGCACCCAAAACCAGTAAGATTTTTACCCTTTACTGTCAATTCTGTGTGTGGCTTGGAAACTGTTTTCACAGTTCAGAGAGTTTTATGGTTTTGCCTTGCATGTAGCCAGGGGGCCGGTAGCTTGGAAGTTGTGTCACCAGTCATTCCCCAGAGGACATAGCCTTGGGGTGCACACATTCTTCCAAACCACCAGCGATGAGTATGATTTTATTTTAAAGTGGTCAGAATAGCTTATTGCTCAGTCAGTGATGACTCAGAGATTATGCTTAAGTCTCTTGAGCCAGTAAGACTTCAGCCCTTCGCTACTTAATCTGTGTATGGCTTGGGGAATGCTTGCAAGTCAGTGAAGCCACATATTGGACTGATTGCTCCTAAGTAGGGGCAGCCTAGCATATCCAGCGTGATTTGTCTGAGTAAGGACAGCCTAGTACAAAGCTCCCATTGCTTCTCGGTTAGGGACAGCCTGGTACGTCACTCTGAATGTTCCTTAGTAGGGGCAGCCTAGTACACCCACTCTGATTTCTCCTGAGTGGGCAACCTCATATATCTACTCTCATTACTCTGATTAAGGGCAGCCTAACATTCACTCTGATTGCTCTGAGTAGGGACCTATGCACTAATACACTGAAGCCAAGTAACACTTCTACTCCATGAGCAAGTGGGTAGCATAGGGGAAGGATGGTACCATGACTTTCTCAGTTTGCTCCTGTTATTCTAGGGGTGAGGGGCAGTTTAGGCCCCAGGATTCGCAGCCTACTGTTCCTTAGGCAAAGCCCTCACCCTACCAGTGAGATCAGGGTGTCAGAAAACCCTAGTCTTCTGAGCAGTGCATGCGGGGAATAGAGCTTCTACAACATGAGCTGAGAGTTTCGGTGATGAGAGATGTCAGTGTCCTGCTGATCCCAGGATGAAACCATAGCCCTAGCCTGGATCTCGTGGGGAGAGGGAGCCCCTGTCTTCTAGTCTGCACCCAGCTGGAGCAGAGCTACCGTAGAGGGAGGGGGGTGGCTGGAAGGAGGTCGTGGCTCAGATGCTACAGACTCTGACTTTTCCTACCTAGATTTAGTAGATTTTCTTGAATAAATGTTTCTTCATTTCCTGTGTGCTGTTAGGTCAATTTCTAGGGAATTTAAGTAGTTTTTAAAAGTAATGTTCACCAGTTCAATGACTGTAGAAGAGGGTTTCCTTAGCTCCTCACATAGCCACTCTGGAAGTCCCACTCCCAACTCTAATTATCACATAGGAAATGCCAAAAATAAGATCACTAAAAAGCCTATCATCTTACAGGTGCTTCCCCAGGTTTAAATTTCCAGTATGTAAAAACAGGCACTTTCCACTGTTTTTCTCCTCCCTTATCCTCCTAGTTTACTGTTCAGCAGTACTCATTCACAGAAGCCATAAAAGGCTATAAAATGATTTAGAGATGCATGCTCAAATTAGCATGTTGAAACAAATGCACATTTACTAAAAGGTGTTCATTGCTTCATGAAATAATGATCTGTAAGAAACATAATTTCATGTATCAATTATCCCACATACCAGCTAAAGCTTGTCAGAAACTGTGAGAGACAAGAGAGAATAATTAAAATATTTTTAATTTGACTTGGTCACTTTATTCATAATGAGCATGAAGCTTTATTATAGATCTTAGTAAAATATCCAAAGAACCAATCATTTTAATGATCAATAGATATAAAAATATAGTTCTTAGATTCAAATATGACAAAATTGATATCTCTGAAGAGTCTTGAACACAGTAGATACTGAATTGCTCATTCAATGATAGATTCAATTATTCAAGACATAGAGATGTTTTATGTTTTCAAAGAGGCATTATATTTACATATTTTTTAAAAGCCAGTAACTCCAATACACCTCTAACTAGTGAATTAAGATAAGGTATTTTTTTTAAATATAGATTTTATTCATTTTTTAAAATTTGGTTTGTTTATTTTTGGCTGCGTTGGGTCTTCTTTGCTGCCCACGGGCTTTCTCTAGTTGCGGCGAGCGGGGGCTACTCTTTGTTGAGGTGCGTGGGCTGCTCGTTGCAGTGGCTTCTCTTGTTGTGGAGCACAGGCTCTAGGCGCACGGGCTTCAGTAGTTGTGGCATGCAGGCTCAGTAGTTGTGGCTCGCGGGCTCTAGAGCACAGGCTCAGTAGTTGTGGTGCACGAGCTTAGTTGCTCCACGGCATGTGGGATCTTCCAGGACCCGGGCTTGAACCTGTGTCCCCTGCATTGGCAGGCGTATTCTTAACCACTGTGCCACCAGGGAGGGCCAAGGTAAGGTACTTTTTAACTAGTAACCTACCCTCTACCCAAGACACAACTTTAATTATATTTCATAATCTTATAGGAAGCAAAATAAATAATTTCTGCCTTGCAGTCATATAATACCAATAACTCAAACTTATCTCACCTTTACAAATGACTGGAAAATGAACAATTAGCCATTGAGTAGACAGTCTAAACCAGGAGTTGGCAAGGTTCAGCAAGGTATCTAGACTTATTTAAAATGATGTTGTTCATTCATTATATTCAGTTATTCATTAATCACTTTCTAGGTGCTGGTAGTATAGTGGTGAGCAAAACAAAATGCATATACTTGTAAAGCTTATAATCTTGACATTCTCAAGAAAAAAACCTCTTAAAGTTAATTTTTCATGATTTTATCCAGCAGATTTGCTCCTCAAGGAGTTTTTAGTCTTTGTAAGAGAGAAAAGTACATAAATACCTATAATACAAGGCAGAGTGGGATGACTATCATAAAAGACTCAATATATGTGAAATAATAATGGCTAACATGTATTGAACAGTTAATACATGCCATGTACTATCCTGTAAATATATTAATTTATTCAGTCCTCATGACAGCCCTATGAGGTAAATATTACTCTCTCTACATATGAGAAACCCAAGACTTCGAATAAGTAACCTGCCTAAGGTCAGATAACTGGTAAGAGCTAGAATTTGAAAACAGGTGGGCTGACTCTATATGCTACTCTCCTAACATTTTAACTTTATTGCCTGTGTGTAGTAGCAACTATGAAACATCAGCAAAATCAAATATTAAGTATCTCAGTGTAAAGAACTATGCAGATACAGGTGTAAAGTATTATTAGAATTATTACAAGCCAACTTCTATCAAGAGAGTTTTTAATATGTTCCTGTCTCTTTTAGGGAGCTTCTTTCAAATGTCAGGGAGGCTCTGCAATAATATATGGGTGTGATCAGGCCCTACACATGTGTGGAAACTTGATATGTAACAGATAAGGCATTACAAAAACATGGAAAAGGATGAACTATTTATAATCAGTTGTGCTAACATAAGTGATTATTTATATGTAAAAAGTAAAATTAGATGCTGACCTCACACTATACACAAATATCCATTCCAGGTAGATTAAAGTCCTAATATGAATACAAACTATAAAATTGTAGAAGAAAATGTATGAAAGTAGCTTAATGATCTTGAAGTAGGGAAGGATATCTTGTAGAAGACATAAAAAAGCACAAACCATAATGGAAAATATTGGTCAATTTGACTATGGTAAAGTGAAACACTTCTGTACCAAAAGAAATAAGTGAAAAGGTAGGCTGTAGCCAGAGATATAATATTTGCAATATACATAATTAATAAAGGATTTTAATTAAAAATATAGAGAACTTCTATACTAAGCATTTAAAATATTATACAAGAAGGATAGCTATCCATATGCATAAAATTTTAAAACAAAGTTTTGAAAGAAAAAAGCGAAATGCTTTTGTAAATTATATGTAATGTGTGTACTGTTACTTAAAGTTAAAAATCGAAACTTCCTCTCCGAAATAGAAGAAACAAAGCAGCTGATGCCTAAATGTCCTCCATTTCAATATTGTCCATCCCTAATTTTATCGTGAATAACTATGAAAGGGTTTGGGCAAACCTTCCAAAAAGAGCTTCAGCACATTATTCCCCTTCTTACCTTGATTTTTTTTTTTTTTTTTTTGCTTTCTGTCTCTTCAACACTTATCAAACCATATAATAATTTTTTGATTATATGTCTGACTCTCTGCTAGGCTGAAGTATATATATAGTTAACCCTTAAACAACACGGGTTTTAGCTTCGTGGATTTTTTCTTGATAAATACATATTACAGTACCGCAGGGTCTGCAGTTGATTGAATCTTTGGATGTGGAACTGTGGATATGGAGGAACCACAGATACATAGATCCGACTCTAAAGTTATACACGGATTTTTGACTGCATGAGGCTCAGTACTGCTAACTTTCATGTTGTTCAAGCGTCAACATAATAAATAGTAAATGTTTGATCACTCAGTCAATAAAAGAATGCTATTAAAAGATTAAGGGTAGTCATTATCAGTAAATATATAGTAAGTGCTTAATAAAAGATACCTAATTCGATGTTAGTTAGAAATACAAAAAGGTCAAAAACTCTTTATCCTCAAAATTTACAATATAATTAGAGAACAGATTAATAAAAAAAAGCAATCTAGGGAGGTATATACAAACCCCTTAACAATAGTTTTGTGCTTAAATTTTAACTGTTTTATATCTGCCTTCTTTTTCAAAGGACCTGATAATTATTCAGGTTGTTTTGTCACTGTCTTCTATAGAGTTTAATAATAAGCTCTTAAAAACTTTGTAGATCTGAAGGAAGGAAACCTTACATACTAAGAAAATTTTAGGATATCTCACAGAGAAAACTAGGGACCAGTTGAGCTTTTAAAGAGAGACTAACATACAAAAAAATAGTCTAATGATTTACTTGTTTACCAAATCATAAAAACAAGGTTCAGAGGAAGAACTCTTCATAAATATAACAACTATTTTCTGTAATAATAGCATTTAGTTTTTACCTCACTTCCTCCAAAAATTTTAACTTTTTAGAGGTTTAAAATTTTGATTTTACCTAAACCTATCGCCTTAGTTTAGAAAGAATGATTAACAGAGAGAGAAAGTATGGCCAATATTATTCAGATTTCATTTTCATTTAACAACCTACTGCTAAATTGTGGGTTTTAATCCAGTTTTCTCACATTGTCCTAACTTCATTGGTTGTGATAGCCCAACCCAATTCTATTGATGGATTAACATAAAGGTTAGTTTCTTCTCCAAATCTTGACATGTGAAAAATAAATGAAATTCAGAAGTCAATGTCTATAAATGGAGTTTAATTGTAACATAAGAGTGACTATAATATATTGTCTATGGCTGCTTCACTGATACACTAGCAAAGTTGAATAGTTGCAACATAGAACATGAAGCTTGCAAAGCCTAAATTATTTACCATCTGGCCCTTTACTGAAAAGTTTGCTGACTACTGCTTTAGACCATATTACATCCTTCAATTAAGAATTAAGGCCACAAGATATTGCACAACCACACAAACTTCTCATCAATTACTGTTGGCTTATGATAAATACAGTAGGTAAATGTTTATGAGAAAGAGTTTAGAAAAATTCTAAATGAAAGTAGCCCCTTTAAAAAGACAACTATAGAAACATTATAAACAAAATTTGTAGAAAAATGTAGAAAAATAATTTATATTAATTATTACAGTGCATATTTTTATAAACTGGCGACTTCCAATTGAATATTAGTTTTTTTTTGTTTGTTTTTTTTTTTTTTTTGCGGTACGCGGGCCTCTCACTGTTGTGGCCTCTCCCGTTGCGGAGCACAGGCTCTGGACGCGCAGGCTCAGCGGCCATGGCTCACAGGCTCAGCGGCCATGGCTCACGGGCCCAGCCGCTCCGCGGCATGTGGGATCTTCCCGGACCAGGGCACGAACCCGTGTCCCCTGCATTGGCAGGCAGACTCTCAACCATTGCACCACCAGGGAAGCCTGAATATTAGTATTTTAAATTGCTGATATTACCTTCAAGTTTTCTTTACATTATTTGCTAAATTAGTGTGCTTTATACTGTGATAGCATTATATTTTCAACTTAGACTAACCTTATTAAATTTTGAATTTTCTTTATTTTGTTAACTATAGATATCGTGTTGAAGGAATAATTCCAGAATCAACATCTAAACTATCTGATTTCCTCTACAAACCTGAAAACAGGGTCACATGGGACAAATCATTGAAAATGTACAGCATGGTACAAAAAATTGATTCGGTAATTTACTGTTTAATATCGGACTTTCACTGTATGAGTACACTTTTAGTTTGCTATCTTAGTGATTTGAGTTTATTAAATCTGTATTATGTGGACACTTTGTATTTTATAGGTTCAAACCAAGTTGAAATTTTTATAAAAAGCTTAAAACTTCCTTCTTTATTAGTCAAGAGTTCAATTCCAATTACCTTTATTCTGTTTTAAATGAATACCACATTCTGAACGTGGTCAGCTCTCCTGCAGATGTGTGCCTTCGGTTACTGAGGGGACTGAACTCATGGATTCACCTCCTCCATTAGGTGGAATAAAAAGATTAAGCATGCCTTGTTGATGGGAAGTCAGTAGATTTATCTTAGTCATAATACACTAGATAACAGGAACATCGTAGACACTTACTGTAAGGACTTAAGAACAAAAAGCATGTGACTTTTTTAAAGAGTAAGTGTGAAATAACATTGTGGTTTTAGAAACACTTTCAAATACATTATCTCAGAAATGAAGAGGGAGAATAAAAACAGAAAAGAAAAATGTAGGTAATGGACTAGAAATCTAAAGTCATAGAGGTGAGAGAAAGAAAGACAGAATGCAAGAGGCAAATAGGGCTTAAAAGGGGAGAGAAGATCAGGGTGAGGTGAGGGTAGAGTGAAAGCTCAGGAGGAGAAAACCATGAATGAAATGAGAAAGACTGCTAGCTGGTAGAAAGAAGGAGGAACAGGAAGAAGACAGGAGTGGGGTGAGGGATTCTGAACTCTGGTACAGCACAGTATAGGTCTGACACTTATTAAGACTGATAGACTTCACGGTATGTAAATTATACCTCATAAGCGGCTTTTAAAAATTGAGTCCTACTGTTTGGCTAATAATAACTTTATTAGAAGGAGCTGGTAAATGTGACTGTTGGAGTAATGCAAACTTAAACAGTTGCATTGGTAAAATTCCACATCACTGAGTCTTTGGTTCTTAGAGTCTCCAAGCCGCATTTCACTCATCAAAACAAATGGCCCACATATCTGCCATCACCTTATCAGGTATTTAGAACTCTGTAGGTTAACTTTACCGCCTTTTATTAAACTGATTTTGAAATCTGGGATGGGGGTGAGATTGTAGAAAAGCCCAGAAAGGTAAAGCAGTTTCATCTTGTAGAGAGGCCTTGAAGTTCTTACCCACAAAGAACGCCTGTCCGTGACCTTCTTGGGATTTGAACATGGCCCATCACAAATGAAAATCCAAACAATTGGACTGTTGCATTCATGATTGTATGATACTAATTATACAGTTTCATTAGCATTTCAGATATTTCTGCTGTTGCTGCAAGTCAGCTGTAATAATGGAAAGTATACTAGGTTTGGCATCAAAAAACTTGAAAACATAGAGGAATTTTGTGATTTGCCCAAGGTCACCACAGCCAATGTATGGTATAACCAGGACTTATACCTGATCTCCTCATTCCAAATTTGATGCCTTTTCCAGTATACCACAGTATCTCTGAATCACATTATACTGTGAGAAGAATTAGTCTGCCTTGCAGTGAATGTTTGTAGCATTCACTTCCAGGGGTGCATTTTAATTGACTCATTCACCCCATTGGTGAGGAAGGGATTCCTGCTCTAGGGTTATGGTGGTGGTCAAACACATGACACCAGCACTAGACAAATGAGATCCACAGCACTTTGTTAATCCTTAATCACAGCCCAGGAAGGACTGTTAAGACTTTGTTAAATTAACATTTGTTAGTGGAGCACAGGGTGCCAATAGTGAGCCAGGTTCAACAAATGACCACAAGAGAAATTGAAATAGAGAAGTTTATTACTCACAGGTCGAGGAGGAAGTGTACAGCACGCCTAAGGGCCCCATGTGGGGAGGTCAAGGCAGGCTGCAGACAGAGAGAGGCAGGACCTGAGGCACATGCCTTTATTAGTGTCTGTGGGTGGAGTGCTTTGGGGTTCCTGGGCTAAGGCCAGATTGATCAATTGGAACCAAAAAGAGCAGGGTTTTGGTAAGCTCCACAGGGGGCATCTTACCTAAGGTGCTCACAAGGGGAAGGCCCTGGGAAGTGGGAGAGACAGTTGATCAGAAGCGCTGTTAGGGAAGTCATATCAGGAACTTACATTTGCTTGTGACTCTGAGGGCTGTTATCTGGCGGTGTCCTTACATGAGAGGACTAGTGTTAGTTTAAGGCCCCTGCAGGCTGCTCGGACAAACAAAACGGATACTGAGGCAGCAGTACATGGAGTAGCTTAGCTAAACTCTCAAGGATGCACCACGTCATGCAGTGTGATGTGGGAGCTGCACTCAGGAACAGAGTGAATAACTAGGGGTTGTGCAAGGCAGGCTTTGTAGTATCAAGAGGTTGAGGTGACCCCTGATTCCTGCAGGAGGATCTGATTGGTTGTTGGAATAATTCTGCAGGGTAGCAGGGAACTGAAACGCACTACTCAGGTATAAGTAGGCATTGTGTCTGATCCTGCTGATAAGGAGGGTTGTTGGACTAAGGGTTCTTATCTGTGGGAACAGAGTGGGGAGAGGAACTTGCAGTTAGGCCATTCACCACCCTCCCAGTTTTACCAGATGTCAAAGCAGTGCATATATTGGCCTTTAATTTTAGGCCTTACACCACAAGCTGCTAAGTCAATATATTTTTCAGAATATATTACCTAGTCAGTGTGGGGTAGTAGACACAATATTGTACTGGAAATCCAGGTTCTAGTTCTATACATATCTCTAGTTCTACATGTAATTTAATGTTAGGCTTCAATTTCTTCATCAAAAAATTCAAAGGTTAGATAATATCAAGATTCCTTTCTGATTCTGTCACACTTATGATTATATTAACTCGTGTTAGATATATGATCTGCAAATATTTTCTCCCATTCTATAGGTCACCTTTTCATTTTGTTGATAGTTTCCTTTTCTGTGCAGAAGCATTTTAGTTTGATGTAGTCCCACTCGTTTATTTTTGCTTTTGTTGCCTTGCAGTTATAATTATACATCTAATGTTTCTTTAACACTGAAAATGCAAGTTGACTCGGTGATAAATTCTTAAAACCTCAAAGCCCTGCTTTTTCCAAATACAGTCCAGCCTTATGCAGTTTGTTTCAGGACACATTCATATGTCCTACCATCACACAAAGTTTTGCCATGGGCTCAATATCCCCCCGAGACTTTATCGACTTAGTGTATTTGAAGCACTGCGAAGGGAATATCGATATTATCAGTTGTAAGTTGAAACATTTTGCCCACACTTTGGAATTACTGTGAGTCATTAATAAATTTTTTTACTTTTAACTCACAGTTTGAAAGAAACAATATTTTCAATTAATTATTTTTGTATTTACTTAGTGAGGCCAATAAATGCATGTTAATATAGATAAGCCTGAAGTTTTACCTAATTCTAGAGGTGCCATTTATATCATAGTCAATGATTATGGCATCTCCTGGCCTTTTTGCAGCATATACCCTGCAGCGCTCAGTGTAGATAGATACTTACAGGCTAAAACGTCACAACATACATTATAAAACTACTAAGAAACAAAATTGATCTTTGGATATATACTTTTGTATTTAAATTACATAGAATGGGTATATCTAGAAACTGAAAAAGCTCATGAAGAAAATTTCAATAGATAGGTGTTTTCATAAATGTGCTTATATTTCTTTTAAAAACTGGAGGTTTTGATATACCCTTATTCACCCCCCGCCAAAAAAATGTGTCACTCTGTAAAATACAAATACGTAGCCACTTCCTAATTTGCGTTATTCACTTAAAACATACCAGTTCACACCCCAAAGATCTTTGGACTCCAAGAACTCAAGATAAATCATGGTGAAGGGACTTTGGTAGGACAATGACCTAGAGTCCTTTTTTTCCCTGTAATTCAATTTAATCTCACTATTCCTATGTGAATAGTTTCCCCTACTGTAAACTACTTGGGGAGGGACAGTTAAGTGTTGTTAATTATTATTTTCGAACAAGGTTGCAGTTACTTTGATATATCTGTAGGACTCTTAAGTTTCTGAGTCCAGGACTGAGTCATTGCTCTGCTGATAGCACTCATGTGCACAGTTAGCTCTCTTGCCCATACCACTGGGGACTGCTGTTCATCACTTTCACATATTCGTCTCGTATAGTTTCATACAGTTGTCATTTAGTCGTCTCATTTTTAAATGAGGGCACATAAAAATTTATTCACTGCCTATAACACAAAATACTGTCCATTTGAATCATAGATCTGTTATTATCTATATTTTGAAAGCATTCAATTTGTATCTCATTTTTAGTGGTCAGAGGGAAGGTAAAAAATAAGTATGGAAGATAAAATCAATAAATAGTTATAATCAGTCATTCAGTGATCACTACTGAATTTGCTTTAAGTGATTTTCTTTGAATGAGTTTTTGATGATTACTGATAGTTTTCTTCTTAATGTTTCTGTTGTTGTCTAGCTTACTGTGTATCTTGCTTTGAGCTAAATATTTTGCATGCATTTTCTCACCAATGAGGAAACCGAAGTTCACAGAAATCAAGTTACATAGCTAATAAGTAGCTCAAGTCTTTCTGATTTTCCAAAATCTGTACTAACTACCATACTATGTGCCTCACAAAAGACCCATACTTGTTTGTGGAATATAACAAAATTTTAAAAAATAAAGACAAATATAATCTCCATATTTTAAACAGTGAAAAAATATGTTAATATCACTTCTGGCAGTACCATTTTGCCAACATAATTGGCTCTGTTAAGATGATGAAACAGGTCATGAAAATGGGAAATTGATTCCACCACATTTGTCTCCTAAGCTAGTCCTAAGCTAGTGCTTAACATTATATTTCTACAGAAGTGATTGCTTATGTTAAAATCATATAGGAAAATTCTCTGACAAAAGCAGGATTCAGTTGCACAGAATAAACAAATATATTCTGTTGCACAGAATAAACAGTTGCACAGAGTAAACAAATATATTTGGAAGAGTATATATAATTATCATAAACATAATCATGATCAGATCACCTGCCTTCTAACTTCACATACAATATGCAGTTATGCTGCATAATTCCTAAAACAAAATCTGCTGATTTTTAATTATATATTGAAGTTAGCTACAGGGAATTGGCAGAAAGGGGCATTTAAACTACTTCTATTGACAGACCAAATAACTACATCAAATATTTTATTTTAAAAATTTATAAACCAAAACATCTATAAACCCACTATCCTAATAGAATAGTCTCTTTCTTTGTGATTTCTGCTTCAAATCTCAGAAAGTAATTGAACAATACTTTTAACGTGAAAGATAACAGCATCTTTCGAAGTTCTACATGAAAAAGTGTGAGAGGACAATAGTGATCATACTGATATTCTTTCATTTTTGGCCTGTGTACACGTTCAAATGTGCAAACATACATACATATGTATAAAACTAATGTCACTGCTGATAATAACTAAGTTAAATCAAGTGCTATGTCATACACTTTTTAAGATATGCTACTGGAAACAGAATTTTTCATCTTTGTGGAATAAGTTTCATTTTAATTCTTTTTAATCACTTAGCTACTAGTGTGGATTTTCCAGCATATCCTCCATCTTCAAATTATATCCGTGGTTGTAACCACGCTTGTGGCTATATGTGTTCACCTCTGCAAGAGTAAGTGTTATTTCCATATATTTATTTTTTAACAGTTTTTTAGTTCAATTTGTAATTTGTTAACTAACTCACCAGAAATATGTTCTGGTATATTCTGTTGGGAAAAAAATTGCCCCTAAATACAATTTTTAAAATAATTTTTTAAGTATTTTTGTCTTAAGTATAATCAGAATGGATAATTCCCTATAAAGTATGATTTGAGGTTTCTGGCACTAGTCACATATATACAAACATCCTCACCCCCTCCTATTAACCTTAACCTGATGTTTTATGTTTCTCCATTAGAGTCACTTCTGTGAATTATTAGGGAATTTTTGCAAATTAAAAATAAATTCTCTAGAATTATAATGCAGTTACGTTTATCAGCAATGAATGCTTTACCTTGAATAAATTCTTTCCAATGGACTACCTACTGAGAACAGATACCTGCAGAATGACACATCCAGTAGGTAAATTCAGAAAGGGAAGAGCTGGAGAAATTAGAGTCACTGCCCACAGGTGGCCAGCCTAGGGATAAGATGGTAACATCCAATACACATAGTCTTTAAATGCCTATATATTAATTCAATGTATATCATTCTACAAATTCGTTACATTTTAATTTTTGGTAAATGATTTTATATTAAATAAAAGATATCGACACATAGAAACAGGTGTAAAACTTTATAGTGGTCAGATATAAACCACTCAATATGAGAAAAATATTTTTGTGAAGGAAGTCAAAATAAAATTACATTTAGACCCGTACTCCTTAATATTTTCTCTACTGAATTAGAGAACTAAAAGATATTCACAAATATTTACATTAATGGACAGGATCATTGATGCAGATGATGATGTTGATGACGATATGGCCTTTCTGCCCATCCATCAGTTTTGTGTCTATGGCCAGGACTTTATTCTCCACAGCAGGAAAGAACAAAACAGGGAAGGATTATTACTCCAAATCAGCTAGGTACATCAGCTGCTGGTGGGGACTCTTGTTGGGAAGCTACACAACCTAAAGTGTGCTTCACAGGCAAAGTCCCCTTCTTGCACCTTGTCACCGTTCCCTTTCCACTGCACAAAGCATAGGACAAAAGCTCTGATTTAGATATCCCACCTAGGGTGGAAACTCTCTAGCATCCTGCTGGAGAAGGGTACTGACAAAAAAGTAATTTTGTACCTTCTCTTTCCATGCAGCCCAAGTCCTATAGTAAACTTATAAAACATAGTATCTGTAGTAAAGGTACTCTACAGTAAATGTTGGAAAGGCTTGGTTAAGTGTGTAAAGCCCTAGTAAACTCAAATAGAGATTTAAGACTATACAAACTGCTAGTGAGTCCAGCCATTTGACACAATGTAAAAATAGTCTAAACTCTGCATAGAGAGGGTGTAAGAATATAGACACTCACGGTTTGTTGGAGCAGTGGTCTTCAAACCCCCCAAGAGAATTTTGTAAAACTGTATACTGCCTTGCACATTTTTAAGTTAATATTAAAAATTTTCATAGCATTATATTAAGAGGGTGCAATGTCCAGCATACTCTAAATCCTGACATTTAAAAAAAATGTTTATATCACCCTTCTAAGTGCATCCAATGGAATCTAAATACCATAAAAACTTGAAACCCACCATTACATTATCAATTTCAAAATACATATAACCTTTAACAGAAAGTTTGTGTCATTTCTTTTCTTTTCTCCTTGATCCCATATTTTTACTCTTTTTCCCTTGCATAATTTTATCCTAATAGAATATATCTTATGCTTCGGGTTCTTTTATTAATCACTATCTATTTTCAATCATACCTCAGCAAAAGTAAGTACCTAATTTTTAAAATTTGTTTTATTTTCTATGACCCCAAGTATCTAAATGTTAAAAAATATATATGTGTACTGGTTTAAATTGTTATTACTACACATTGATAAAAATAAAAATATATTACATAGTTGTTCAATATAAAAGCAAATTGTTGGGCTTCCCTGGTGGTGCAGTGGTTGAGAGTCCGCCTGCCGATGCAGGGGACACGGGTTTGTGCCCCGGTCCGGGAAGATCCCACATGCCGCAGAGCGGCCCGTGAGCCATGGCCGCTGAGCCTGTGCGTCTGGAGCCTGTGCTCCGCAACAGGAGAGGCCACAACAGTGAGAGGCCCGTGTACCGCAAAAAAAAAAAAAGCAAATTGTTATTGGAAACACATATTATTAGCAAAACTTAGCACTTACTATGTGCCAGACACTGTTACAAACAATTTACATATACCAAATAAGTCAATTATTTGATCCTCACAATTACCTCATGAAGTCGGTTGTATTACTGTCCCCATTTTGCAGAAAAGAAAATGGAAGCCCAGAGAGATTAAGTAACTTTCTCAGGGTTACACATAGGTAATAGCAAAGCTCAGCTTCAAACTATGCAGACTGGCTTCAGAGTCCATGCTTCTATCAATTACACTAATTTAACTGTAAAAAACATGGGACAAAAATGCTGATCTAGATGTCCCATCTAATAGAATGAGACTATCAAGTCTACTTCTACTTTGCATTTTTATAAAATAAGCATAGGAAACTTTGTTCACATAAATGAGTGAGTTAAAATGGAGAGAGTGCAACCCTAGCACTGTCATTCAATCCCTTGAAATTCTTCTGAGTTATGTGCTGTGAATTACATAGTGACCTATGTAACAGGTCACTTTTTAACGACCTATGTAATAGGTCGTTTTTAACGACCTATCAGGTGACAACTCAATTAGATCCTTACATTTTATTGAAAGCAAAGAATTGACATGACTTGGTAAGGTTTTATTACCCAGTCATCTGTCATTCACTTTCTCAATTCACTTCCAATAGATTGAATTTTCCCTTTAGCATCTCAAAGATTTTTATATGCTGGAGTAAAGCACCTTGGTACCGTTCAGTATTATTCAGTGGGGAATGACAGGCATCCCTTGGTTCTGTAAAGCAATAGAAGGGTGGTGTGAACAGGCTGGTGGCAAGAGAAAAGCCAGCATCTCCATCAGAGACGTATTCTCAGATCAGTTTAAGGAAAAGTTACATGGAAGTTAGAGATCTGAAAATTTATTCCCTTAAATGTTATTCAGTCTCTCATACCCCTTGGCAAGTCTTCATATACTCTAGTTTGAAGATCACTGGGTTAGAATGTAAAATACTACAGTCTTCTTGGAAGGCAGTTTGGAGATAACATTTCAAAATGTTAAATGCACAAAAACTTTGACCTAGAAACTCAATGCAAGTATTTATAGCAGTGCAAATGGATACATTACAAGATGCTTTATTGCAGCTTTATTTATTTATTTATTTATATTTTTTTTGTGGTACACGGGCCTCTCACTGTTGCGGCCTCTCCCGTTGCGGAGCACAGGCTCCGGACGCGCAGGCTCAGCGGCCATGGCTCACGGGCCCAGCCGCACCGCGGCATGCGGGATCCTCCCGGACTGGGGCACGGACCCGTGTCCCCTGCATCGGCAGGCGGATTCTCAACCACTGCGCCACCAGGGAAGCCCTATTGCAGCTTTATTTACAGTGGCAAAAAGTGAGAAACAACCCCATGACGGTCAATAGAGGACTGGTTAATAGAGTATGAAATACCATGTGCAATCATGAAAAACAATTAAGCTGATCTATATAGATTGACACAGAAAGAGGTGCATGATATCATACTAAGAGGAAAATGAAACTAGTTCCAGAAAAATAAATATGTCTCATTTTTGTAAAACTAAGAATGTACATGTGCATATATGTGGGGTACATATACATATATGTACATACATGCTATCTTTGTATATCCATAGACAATAACCTGAAAAGATACAGTCAAAGTTATAAATAGTGATTATCTGATGAACAGAGTGAGGGGGAATTGTGAAAATGCTCTACAGTTTAAATTTTCATAAGCATGTATTACTTTTATAATTTTAAAAAGTCAATAAAATGACAAAAAGGAAATGATAACTAAAACTGAAGACTTTAAGATATAGTCTGACTACTTAATATTTTTATGTAAAATAGTTTATTTATGAGTGTGCAACTCACTCTACATTTTGTCCTTCCTTCCTTCAGTAGCTGTTTACACTGTCATAAGCGCTATGTGGGCAATCACTGGCGAATAAGACAAGCTTCCTGCTCCTTGTCAACTTGCACACTCCATAGATAAACTTAAAAATTCTTTATATTTTTTAACTCTTCCTTTGTTTACAGGAACCCAGCATATTCCAAACTAGTGATGTTTGTCCAGACAGAAATGAGAGGAAAATTGGCCCCATCAATAATTGAAGCAACCATGCCTTCCAATTTAGTAAGCTTCCTCCTCAATGTAAAGGATGGAGTAAAGACACAAAATTCTATCAGGACGTGGATGTCATCATGATGGGCATTCGTCATTCCGAAAGAAGAAATGAGGCCATTTAAAATCATGCGTGGCAGTTAACTGCCTTTTACTTCTAAGTCAATATGCATAAATACTGTTACACAATTCTAAACTGTATTCTTGAACAAACTACTGAAGGTGCTTTGTGAAAATAAGAGCTCATAGTTGTACAAGAGAAGCATTAAATATAGTTTTTAATCTCATGTAAGAATAATGTTAAACAACAAGTGATCTTAATGCACTTTTATCTTTTGCTTTTTTCCCCTGGAAAATGCCCGGCAAGAAAACATCAGTAAGAAAGCATATACAGGCAGAGGTCAGCATTAATTAAAGATTAAAATATATTTTAAATTGTTTTTCTTTCACTTACTGCTTAAATTGATAACTGTAGGAAGCATGAACATAAAAATTGAAAAGAATTCCACTAGAATGTTTGACAACTGATATCTGGAATCTGCAGCTGAATCATGAGTCAATTTTTGGTCTGGCCAGAATGTAGTAGCCCGTTCCTCCCAAGTCCTTCCTCGTAAAACTAGAAGACCTGCACTTACCACAACAGACAAGCATAGGAAGACTCCAGCATAGGTGGCAAGAAGAAGGTGAACTGGCCAAGGACCTGGGGACTTGAGGAATGTTTTAGCCGCGAGTTCTCTGGGTTTCCTTATTGCCATCCATATATTCCAGACAGGGCGCTGCCGAAGCCTCCAACCTGGAACTGCTGACAGGAAAGAAGAAAAAAGAGAGGGGGGAGGCTTTAGGAAAAAGCCTTCTCCTCCTCGCCATAGGAGTGCCCGCAAACAAAAGGGTGGCCCCGCAGAACACCAGCCAAACATCAACTGAAAAGCTGCACCTACCCCACCGTGTGGGCAAAGCAGAGCGAATCTTCCACCCCACCTCATCTCTGCGGCGCAGAAGCAGGCGGTGGTGCCTGGACAGCCCCAGCCTGTGGTGTCGGCAGGGTTGAGCAGGGAGCTCATCTTCCACCTTCCATCCAGCAGAGGCAGGTATGGTGCTTTGATATCCCTGCTGGGGTAGTGTTAGTGGGATTCAGTGGCAGAGTGAGCTTCCACCCGCACCTGGCAGCAGCAAGATTTAACCAGCTAGGTCAAGGAAGAGCTAGTCACCAGTCAGCTTCCCTGATCCTTGGCGGCACCACGGCCCAGCATGATGTGAGCCTCCATCCGCACCCAGCATCAGTGTTCTGCCCTCTGTAGTGTGTTGAATGGTGACCCCCAAAAGGTACATCCTTGTCAAATCCCTGGAACCTTGAATGTGACCTTATTTGGAAAAAGGATCTCGGCAGATGTAATTAAGTTAAGGACCTCAGAATGAGATCATCCTGGATTATCAGGCTCTAAGTCCAGTCACAAGTGTCCTCATAAGAGATGCACAAAGGAGAGACATGTGGAGAGGAGGAGGCCATGTGAAGACAGAGGCAGAGATTGGGGTTGTGCGGCCATAAGCCAAGCAACACCTAGAGCTTCCAGGAGCTGAAAGAGGCAAAGAAAGATTCTCCCCTAGAGCCTTCAGAGGCAGTGTGGCCCTGCCGACACTTTAATTTTGGACTTCTGGCCTCCAGAACTGTGAGAATAAAGTTCTGTTCCTTTAAGCCACCAAATTTGTGGTAATTTGTTACGATAGCTATAGGAAACTAATATACCCTCACTGGTGTCAGCAGGGCTCAGTGGGAATCTGGGCCTCTGCTCCTAGCTTGCATCAACAAGGTGAAGCAAGGTGTGGGACATGGGGTCAGTCAGCACTCCACTTCCCCTTTCCCTCCCTGGTGTCATCGGGGCCCAGTGGGGAGCTGAGCTTATATTTGCACTTGGAGGCAACAAGTCTATGCAAATCAGTGCCCATTTTTGCCAGCAAGGGGAGCTGAGCTGCCCCCTCACATCTGCAATGAGGGTCGGTCAGTGCTCTACTTTCACCAGGGTGGTGAGAGCAGGGCCTAGTGGGGAGCTGAATGTACATACCCACCAGTCCTCGCATTACACCTCAACTAGGAGACTGCCTGCTGAGATGGAAGGTTCAATAGGATCCAGAGTCCTTTGCAAAGGAAAGAAGAACATCAGAATGGGTAAAAAGAGGTGAAAATGTCAAATGTCATATGCTATTCTCAGGAGTATATTAAATCACATTTGATGGTCGACAGCGGTACAAAAGCAATTCATTGGAGGAAGGACAGCCTTTCAGCAAATGGTGTTGGAGTAACTGACATCCAAAGGCCTAATCCTGCACTTTGTACAAAAACTAACTCAACATGGAACATGGGCTTAAATGTAAAACATTAAACTACAAAACTCCTAGGAGGAAAATCTTCAGAACCTACAGCTAGGCAGAATTCTTACACTGGATACCAAAAGTATGATCCATATAAGGAAAAATAGCAAATTAATCTTCATCAAAATTTAAAATGTATGCTCTAAGAAAGACCCTAGGAAGAAGTATTATGGAAGGTGTCATCTGTAATAACGAAAATCCTATATAACGCAAAAGTTTGAAGGTAATACTGTCATCCAAGTAATATGAAAAATAAAAATAATTTAATTCTAAACTTAGATTTTTCTTTAAATATTTTAAATCTTTCTAATCATGCAGCTTTCCTAATAATTTCAGATATTCAGACATTACTGGAATTACCAAAACAAAATGTTTATATTTAATCAAATGAAATGCTTATTCCCTATGCACCTTCTAATCTTGGATCTTATCTGTGATGTTGGACATATAACATTAATGAACCAGAACTGTGCAACATGATTATATCAGTTAAGAAAATATTTGGGTGCAAAAAAAGAGGACTTTCAGAGAACATAAATGTTGAGAGGTTTATTGCTCTCACACAGGAACTCTGGGAGTGTGCAGTACAGAGCTAATAATAATTGGGACCGGGGAGGCTCTTTACATCACTCAATTCTGCTTCGATTGTAGCTTCTGTCTTTCTGTCCCAGTGGCACTGTCCCAGGGTTCCAAGCAGGACAAAGAAGGGTAAAAGCTAAAAGACATTTTAGCTGATTTCATCCTGGTACGTAGCCTTTTTGGAAACCTCCACGTTCAATCCAAGATGTTCACATCTCATTAGCCAAGAGTGGAACACACGGCCAGACCTGGCATCTGAAGGTATTCTAGCATCTGTAGTAGAAAAAGAAAAAGGGAAGTTCTACTGGGGTGCAGAAATAAAATATTACAACTTCTACTTATGTTCATTTTTTTCAAACAATCAATTCCTAATATATGCTGTGTACCTTGCCTACAGTGTCACACTTCACCAGTTATGAAAGGGTCCTGAGACATATTATAAAAGACATTCTGAGGAGTAAGAATAAGTTCAACAATGTGGAAGTTTTGAAAGTGATCGTTGGCTTTCAGTATATTTTGACAAATTGGGTTTCCTAGGGTTACAGTTAAATTGATATAGTTTTAATGAAAGAAAAACCCTTGGAAAATGGAGAAGTGAATTTAAAAGATTTCTATAAAGAAACTAAGGATTGAAAATGCAAATAATGAAAGCAAAAACGAGAATATAGCAGAGCTGACATTTCATTAATGTGAGATCTTTGCAACATTATAAAGTAAACAATAACAATATATGTAATTAGATCTCATAAGAAGTTAGAAAAATTATCAAGACTATTTGAAATATAAAATTGCATCCACTGTCAACGAAAATGAGCTTCATCCTAAATGTCTTTCATGTCTTAAGATATCTAACAACAATAGAATAAATTTATAATTTTAAACTATGTAAAAATAGAAGTACATTGAATTAAATATACATTTTGGTCAAACAGTAGGTGAGTATTAAAATCAGTATTTGTCCAAATCAAGGCCAGCTCCTATTATCACCATCATAGAATGAACTGGGACATAAGGATAAATCTGAAGTTTTATCAAAAAATATGTATTATAATTTTGTTTAAAATTTTTAGAAGTCTATATTTTCAAGTTTGACGAGAGTGTGCAGGGAAAAATAATTTCTCAGTATTGTCAGCTTCTGGACTATACCTACAGTCACTATATTGTACCCCTTCAATACACAGGCTCAAGTGGCACACATAATGATATTACTAACTCCTTTGGACATAAAATCTGGGAAAAGTTTCTTCAGTTCTGTGAGTTTCAAAACGAACTTTGGAGGCTTCTCTGGTGGCGCAGTGGTTGAGAGTCTGCCTGCCGATGCAGGGGACACGGGTTCGTGCCCCAGTCCGGGAGGATCCCACATGCCACGGAGCGGCTACGCCCGTGAGCCATGACTGCTGAGCCTGCGCGTCTGGAGCCTGTGCTCCGCAATGGGAGAGGCCACAGCAGTGAGACGCCCGCATACCGCAAAAAAAAAAAAAAAAAAGAACTTCAATTTAGGATTCATAGCTTTGGCAAACCTTAAAATTCCTTTAGCAAAATGGCAGTCTACAATAATCACTTTAATAAGTTGCTTTAAATTTTATCCTCCAGTTGAAGGTTGTTTGGGGATTTAATTGGTTGAACAAAATAAGTTGTTTTTCACTAACACTTTTTTTCACTAACACTTTTCTCACATACTTTATCTTTTTCATAAATCAAGATGACTTATATATACTATTGTAAATTATTGTATAACTATTGGTTGCCACAATAATGATGTTTAATAGACAACCATAAAACCTCAGAGGCATACAATTAACTTTATTTATCTTAAGTCTGGCAAACGGCTGTGGGTCATCCGAGAAAGGATGGCCTGGGCTGGAACAACTGGAGTGACGTAGCTCTGCTTCGAGTCTCCATCCTCCAGCAGCCTTGCCTGGAGGTGGAAAAAGACTAAGTGTTTTTCAAGTCTAACATTCCATTGGCAAAGCAAGTCACTCCGCCAAACTTGTAATCCTATATAAGCAAAGAAATAGAATCTGCCTTTTTAGTGAAACTGTAAAGTCCCATGGTAAAGGAGTATGAATACAAGAGGTGAAGAAGTGAGACCATTAATTCAGCTGATCTATGACATTTCACCGTCTGGTCATAATCACATTCCTTCCACATGCATGATATACTCACTCATTCCCAAGACCCACAGAGGTCTCATATAATCACAGTAACAGACTTCAAGTCTAGAAATTTGTGATATATATCAGGTCCAGATGCAGCTTCTCTTGGTCCAAAGACCTATGAAATAAAAACAAGTTTCCTAGCCCTCTGCCTCAACACACACGCAGCCAATATACAATAATAAAAAAGGAACAGGATAACCACAGTGAATAGTCCCATTGGAAAGGAGGAAGAATGGGAAGCATAGAGTCACTGGTTCATAACAATTCTGATATCCCACTGGGCCTGCCATTCTGACCATGGGGAAATGCTCCCTGATTAGACCCAACCCTGCTCTCTGGGAGCTGCTCCCTGACTCATTGTTCTCCAGCTTTTTGTCACACTATCTGAGATGCCCTCCTTTTCCCATCACCCTCCTTTATTCTTTGTGAAGAAATGATCCTTGTTAGCAGCTGAATAACTTTCTCAGGATGCTTCCTACCCCGAAAGTCAAGAGCCCAGAGACCTTTGTATAGCTTGACCCCTCTTGTCGTCCAGGCAGTTGGTGTTTTTGCTAGTAGTACTCTCTTTAAAACTTTTCAGCTTTCTGTAACTGTCTGGTTATGGTCCATTACATATTCAAAAGCCACACCCCCATAACTGGTATCAACATATACTTCTCTAGATTTTCCTATGGCTAATTTTGGATCTGACTTCTGTGCAACCACACCCTTAGGCTTTTGTCCACTTCAGAAGATCTCAGCACCACCTTAACTCTCTCAGAAGTCTTATCAAAATATCTGATAGTCACAGTGTTCATTTGATGTTTGACACATGTTCACATCTCACTTTGAGACTTTGCTAACTGGGGTGGCTGGAGATAAGATGACAAGTTTTCCAATTTAGCAGTTCTGGCTCTCTATATTACCTTTAACTTCTGCTTGCAACCTAACCATCTTTTTTTTTTTTTTTAAAGTTCAACTCTTTCTTGTACGTAGTATATTCCATGTAGCTAAAAGCCACCAGGTGGCGGTTTCTACATTTTGCCTGGAGATAAACTTGCCCAAACCCAAAAGTTAATTAGGTGTATTTTCTCTTTTCCAAGGTACCATAGGCAGCTGTTTTATCAAATGTTTCATGAAAGCTTTTTAATAAAGCAGTTTCCTCATCATTATTTCAACCTCTGCTAACAGTTTTCTCAACTCCCTACTGAAGCCAATACCATATTTTCAGGGTTTTGTTGAACAGCTCCCCACTTGTATGTATTAACTTTTGTAGTAATCTATTAACAAAATAATGCCACAAAACGACACATTTTTTGTTGACTCAAGGATATGTGTTCATCATAAAGTTATCAAGTATTTGTACTCTTTCAACATTCATATTAACTGTCAATCTCTTTCCCTACTCAATAACTGAAAATTGTTCATTGTTTTTAATATAAAATTAATAGCTTTCATAATTATTGATTACCGCAATAATAAGCACTCCTTGGCGTGAGCCCTCCCAGAGTCCACGATGAGCCCCAACAAAGAGCCCAGGTAGTATCCAGTGTTGGGTTGACTCAGGCCAAACAACCAACAGGGAGGGAACCCAGCCCCACCCATCAGCAGACAAGTGGATTAAAGTTTTACTGAGCTCTGCCCACCAGAGCAACAGCCAGCTCTACCCACCACCAGTCCCTCCCATCAGGAAACATCCACAAGCCTCTTAGATAGCCTCATCCACCAGAGGGCAGACAGCAGAAGCAAGAAGAACTACAATCCTGCAGCCTGTGGAACAAAAACCACATTCATAGAAAGATAGACAAGATGAAAAGGCAGAGGGCTATGTACCAGATGAAGGAACAAGATAAAACCCCAGAAAAGCAACTTAATGAAATGGAGATAGGCAACGTTCCAGAAAAAGAATTCAGAATAATGATAGTGAAGATGATCCAGGACCTCAGAAAAAAAATGGAGGCAAAGATCGAGAAGATGTAAGAAATGTTTAACAAAGATCTAGAAGAATTAAAGAACAAACAAACAGAGATAAACAATACAATAACTGAGATGAAAAATACACTAGAAGGAATCAACAGCAGAATAACTGAGGCAGAAGAATGGAAAAGTGACCTGGAAGACAGAATGGTGGAATTCACTGCTGCAGAACAGAATACAGAAAAAAGAATGAAAAGAAATGAAGACAGCCTAAGAGATCACTGGGACAACATTAAATGCAACAACATTCACATTATAGGGGTCCCAGAAGGAGAAGAGAGAGAGAAAGGAGCCGAGAAAATATTTGAAGAGATTATAGTCGAAACCTTCCCTAACATGGGAAAGGAAATAGCCACCGAAGTCCAGGAAGCACAGACAGTCCCATACAAGATAAACCCAAGGAGAAACAGGCCGAGACACACAGTAATCAGATTGGCAAAAATTAAAGACAAAGAGAAATTATTGAAAGCAGCAAGAAAAAATGACAAATAACATATGAGGGAACTCCCATAAGGTTAACAGCTGATTTCTCAGCAGACTCTACAAGCCAGAAGGGAGTGGCATGACATATTTAAAGTGATGAGAGGGAAGAACCTACAACCAAGAGTACTCTACCCAGCAAGGATTTCATTCAGATTCGATGCAGAAATCAAAAGCTTTACAGACAAGCAAAAGCTAAGAGAATTCAGCACCACCAAACCAGCTCTACGACAAATGCTAAAGCAACTTCTTTAAGTGGGAAACACTAGAGAAGGAAAGGACCTACAATAAACAAACCCAAAACAATTAAGAAAATCGTCACAGGAACATACATATCAATAATTACCTTAAACATGAATGGATTAAATGCTCCAACCAAAAGACAAAAGCTGGCTGAATGGATACAAAAACGACACCTATATATATGCCATCTAAAAGAGACCCACTTCAGACCTAGAGACACATACAGACCGAAAGTGAGGGGATGGAAAAAGATATTCTATGCAAATGGAAATCAAAAGAAAGCTGGAGTAGCAATACTCATATCAGATAAAATAGACTTTAAAATAAAGAATGTGACAAGAGACAAGGAAGGACACTACATAATGATCAAGGGATAAATCCAAGAAAAAGATATAACAATTATAAACACATATGCACCCAACATAGGAGCACCTCAATACATAAGGCAAGTGCTAACAGCTCTAAAAGAGGAAAGTGACAGTAACACATTAATACTGGGGGATTTTAAGACCTCACTTACACCAATGGACAGATAATCCAAACAGAAAATTAATAAGGAAACACAAGCTTTAAAAGACACAATAGGCCAGATAGATTTAATTGATATTTATAGGACATTCCATTCAAAAAAGGCAGATTACACTTTCTTCTCAAGTGCACATGGAACATTCTCCAGGATAGATCACATCTTGGGTCACAAATCAAGCCTCAGTACATTTAAGAAAATTGAAATCATATCAAGCATCTTTTCTGACCACAACGCTGTGAGAATAGAAATCAATTACAGGGAAAAAAACATTAGAAACACAAACACATGGAAGCTAAACAATACATTACTAAATAACCAAGAGGTCAGTGAAGAAATCAAAGAGGAAATCAAAAAATACCTAGAGACAAATGACAATGAAAACACAATGATCCAAAACCTATGGGATGCAGCAAAAGCAGTTCTAAGAGGGAAGTTTATAGTTATACAAGCCTACCTAGAGAAACAAGAAAAATCTCAAATAAACAATCTAACCTTACACCTAAAGGAACTAGAGAAAGAGGAATAAACAAAACCCAAAGTTAGCAGAAGGAAAGAAATCATAAAGACCAGAGCAGAAATAAATGAAATAGAAACAAAGAAAACAATAGCAAAGATCAATAAAGCTAAAAGCTGGTTCTTTGAGAAGATAAACAAAATTGATAATCCATTATCCAGACTCATCAAGAAAAAGAGGGAGAGGACTCAAATCAATAAAATTAGAAATGAAAAAGGAGAAGTTACAACAGACACCACAGAAATACAAAGCATCCTAAGACACTACTACAAGCAACTCTATGCCAATAAAATGGACTACCTGGAAGAAATGGACAAATTCTTAAAAAGGTACAACCTTCCAAGACTGAATCAGGAAGAAATAGAAAATATGAACAGACCAATCACAAGTAATGAAATTGAAACAGTGATTAAAAATCTTCCAACAAACAAAAGTCCAGGACTAGATGGCTTCACAGGTGAATTCTATCAAATATTTAGAGAAGAGCTAACACCCATCCTTCTCAAACTCTTCCAAAATATTGCAAGGAAGGAAAACTCCCAAACTCATTCTTTGAGGCCACCATGATGCTGATACCAAAACCAGACAAAAATACTACAAAAAAAGAAAATTACAGACCAATATCACTGATGAATATAGATGCAAAAGTCCTCAACAAAATACTAGCCAACAGAATCCAACAACACATTAAAAGGATCATACACCATGATCAAGTGGGATTTAACCCAGAGATGCAAGGATTCTTCAATATACGCAAATCAATCAGTGTGATACACAATATTAACAAATTGAAGGAGAAAAACCATATGATCATCTCAATAGAGGCAGAAAAATCTTTTGACAAAATTCAACACCCATTTATGATAACAACTCTCCAGAAAGTTGGCATAGAGGGAACTTACCTCAACATGGTAAAGGCCATATATGACAAACCAACAGCAAACATCATTCTCAATGGTGAAAAAGTGAAAGCATTTCCTCTAAGATCAGGAAAAAGACAAGGATGTCCACTCTCACCACTATTATTCAACATAGTTTTGGAAGTCCTAGCCACAGCAATCAGAGAAGAAAAAGAAATAAAAGGAATAGAAATTGGAAAAGAAGAAGTAAAACTGTCACTGTTTGCAGATGACATGATACTATACATAGAGAATCCTAAAGATGCCACCAGAAAACTAGTAGAGCTAAACAATGAATTTGCTAAGGTTGCAGGATACAAAATAAATGTACAGAAATCTCTTGCATTCCTATACAGTAATGATGAAAAATCTGAAAGAGAAATTAAGGAAACACTTCCGTTTACCACTGCAACAAAAAGAATAAAATACCTAGGAATAAACCTACCTCGGGAGACAAAAGCCCTGTATGCAGAAAACTATAAGACACTGATGAAAGATATTAAAGATGATACCAACAGATGGAGAGATACACCATGTTCTTGGATTGGAAGAATCAATATTGTGAAAATGACTATACTACCCAAAGCAATCTACAGATTCAATGCAATCCCTATCAAATTACCAATGGCATTTTTTACAGAACTAGAACAAAAAGTCTTAAAATTTGTATGGAGACACAGAAGACCCTAAATAGCCAAAGCAGTCTTGAGGGAAAAAAACGGAGCTGGAGGAATCAGACCCCCTGACTTCAGACTATACTACAAAGCTACAGTAATCAAGACAATATGGTATTGGCACAAAAACAGAAATATAGATCAATACAACAGGATAGAAAGCCGAGAGATAAACCCATGCACATATGGTCAACTAATCTATGATAAAAGAGGAAAGGATATACAATGGAGAAAAGACAGTCTCTTCAATAAGTGGTGCTGGGAAAACTGGACAGCTACATGTAAAAGAATGAAATTAGAACACTCCCTAACACCATACACAAAAATAAACTCAAAATGGATTAGAGACCTAAATGTAAGACCAGACATTATAAAACTCTTAGAGGAAAACATAGGAAGAACACTCTTTGACATAAGTCACAGCAAGATCTTTTTTGACCCGCCTCCTAGAGTAATGGAAATAAAAACAAAAATAAACAAATGGGACCTAATGAAACTTCAAAGCTTTTGCACAGCAAAGGAAACCATAAACAAGACGAAAAGACAACCCTCAGAATGGGAGAAAATATTTGCAAATCAATCATTGGACAAAGGATTAATCTCAAAAATATATAAACAGCTCGTGCAGCTCAATAGTAAAAAAACAAACAACCCAATCCTAAAATGGGCAGAAGACCTAAATAGACATTTCTCCAAAGAAGCCTTACAGATGGCCAAGAAGCACATGAAAAGCTGCTCAACATCACTAATTATTAGAGAAATGCAAATCAAAACTACAATGAGGTATCACCTCACAGCAATTAGAATGGGCATCATGAGAAAATCTACAACAAATGCTGGAAAGGGTGTGGAGAAAAAGGAACCCTCTTGCACTCTTGGTGGGAATGTAAATTGATACAGCCACTATGGGAACAGTATGGAGGTTTCTTAAAGAACTCAAAATAGAATTCCCATACGATCCAGCAATCCCACTATTGGGCATATACCCTGAGAAAACCATAATTCAAAAAGACACATGCACCCCAATGTTCATTGCAGCACTATTTACAATAGCCAGGACACAGAAGAAACCTAAATGCCCATCGACAGATGAATGGATACAGAAGATGTGGTATATATATACAATGGAATATTACTCGGCCATTAAAAGGAACGAAATTGGGTCATTTGTAGAGACGTGGATGCATCTAGAGACTGTCATACAGAGTGAAGTAAGTCAGAAAGAGAAAAATATCATATATTAACGCATATATGTGGAACCTAGAAAAATGGTACAGATGACCCGGTTTGCAGGGCAGAAATAGGGACGTAGATGTAGAGAATAAACGTATGAACACCAAGGGCAGAAGGCGGCGGGGGGTGGGGTGGGGGTGTGATGAATTGGGCGATTGGGATTTGCATGTATACACTGATGTGTATAAAATGGATAACTAATAAGGGGAAAAAAAAAAAAGATCACTAGTGGGAAGCAGCCGCATAGCACAGGGAGATCAGCTGGGTTTTTTGTGTCCACCTAGATGGGTAGGATAGGGAGGGTGGGAGGGAGATGCAAGAGGGAGGGGATATGGAGATATATATATATATATATACATTTAGCTGATTCACTTTGTTATAAATCAGAAACTAACACACCATTTTAAAACAAATATAGTCCAATAAAGATGTTAAAATAAATGAATGAATGAATTTTAAAAATGTAAAAAAAAAAAAAACTTGAACACTAAATTAATTGGCATTTATACAACACTCCACCAACAGCAAAATACATATTCAAGCACACACAGAATATTTACTTAGTTACAGCACATTTGGGGCCATAAAACATCTCAAAACTTATTTCAAAATGTTCTGCAGTAGAATGAAGAATTTTTCTGCTCTTCGTCCAGAGTCCCTGGCATGGAGCTCCTAAAACATTTAGAATTTCCCAAATGGGAGTGTCTTTGTTATTCATCATGGACACTGACAATGTATGCTAATGAGGTGATTCGTTGTGGGTCCCTAGATAGCTTATATCAACAAGATGACTTAGGATGGAGATAGCCCACATCAGAAAGACCAACCACTTGATTAGAATGTTGAGGCTTTGAGCCAGTCTGACATCCAGGGAGGGTAGGACAGGGAAGCTGGAGATGGAGTTCAATCACATGGCCAATAATTTACTAAATCCTCCCTATGTAATGAAACTCCAAGAATAACTCTTGACTTCCTTAGATCTTAAAAGTTCTCATCACAAGGAAAAAAAAAATTAACTATGTGTGGTTACAGATGTTAACTAGACTTATTATGGTGGTCATTTTGCAATATATACAAATACTGAATCAATATGTTTTACACATGAAACATGTTATATATCAATTATATCTCAATTAAAAAAAAAACTCCAAACTTCCTGATCCCTTGATATATTTTATTTCTTGACCTGGATGTTACATAGTTTTCGCTTATGATTACCCATTAACATGTCCATTCATTTATGTACTTTCCTATACACATATTTGACAATAGAAACTTTAAAATATTGATATTAATCCAGATTCAATGAAAGACATAAATCTGCAGATTCAGAAAGCACCCAAATCCCAAACATGATAAAAATAAATATATATTTTGACATATAGTAAAAACTGCAGACCTCCAAAGATAAAAGTAAATATATTTTAAAACAACCCGAGAAGTCAATTCTAAATCCACAGTTCTGAAGACATAATTTCAGAAAGTAAAAATAATCCTATTTTGAAGAAACATCTGCAATACAAGAAAAAAAGGTGAGCCTCCCCCCCCACCAACAAAGATAAACATGTGAGCAAACCCAAACATTAACTATATAAAATACTAACAATATCCAATTTGGAGGTTATATAAAGAACTCGAGGAATTTGATTAAAATTAATATATTTTAACATCTTTGTGTTGTTTGGAAAGAGGGTACAGATATATACAATTTTTAGATGTTAAGTATGTTAAATTTTTAAGGATAATCAAAAACTTAGAATGTTTAAATTTCAAATCAGTAGAAGGAAAATAGAAAATTCAACCAAGCCAAAAGGAAGACAGGAAAGAGATAAGGATGGGAAAGAAGCATAGCATAGAAAAAGAAAAAAATAGAAAGCACAAAATAAGATGGAAAAAGTAAATCCAAACAGACTTGCACTTCTGCACTATGGTGGGATAGATACTCTTAAGTGTTCTCCCAATACAAAACACTAGATTCTGAAGAAAACAAACGATTTAATTCATTGCTGGGTTGTGCTATGTAAGAGAAATTTCCAGGTCCCATCCCTCTATACTCACACAGGGGAAAAAAAAATTGAGCTGAAACAAAAGCAGGAAAGGAGCAGGAAGCATCAGGCAAGAAGCAAACTTGTCTGAGTGCTGAAAATAAGACAAAGACAAACTGCATTCAGTCAGGAACCTTGCCGGGGCTACAGTGGTGCCAATGGGTTTGGTACTGCCTCACTGGAAGCAAATGCAAAATCACATCTGAAGGAAAGTATACACAATTTAGGTCCTTTGTTTTCCCACAGATTTAGCTTAGCCACACACTAAAGAAAACAAGCCAAAATAGTACACAACAGTATTTAGTACACAATGGTACACACAAAAATTTAGACTTATAAGACTTAAAATACTGAAATGATCAGAAATAGAATATGAAATATTTATGAAAATTTTAAAATTAGAAATGGACTTACAAGAGACTATAATGAATAAACAGGAAGATTAGAAAAAGAATAAAATGAAGAATATAACTACTGACATTAAAACCATCATTAGTGTTTTTAAATCGATCAGACATTGCTGAAAAATGAATTACTAAATAAGACACAGAGCTGATGAAATTAACCAAAATGCAGCACAAACAAGATGATGAAAAATATGAAAGATTAAAGGACATGATAGAGTAAGAAAGTCCATCATTTGTGCAATCAGAGTCCTAGAAGGATAGAGCAGCAGTATTTGAAGAGTGGCTAAAAATTTAATAGAACTAAAATGAATTGAAAGATACAGAAAGCCAGCATACACCAAGAATAAATAAAAAGAAATTCACATCTCCAAACATTATAGTAAACCTGTAGAACACCAAAGAAAAAAGAGATTATTTTATTAAAAGTAGATAGAGATAAAAAGATAATCTAAAAAGTCAGACGCTGAGGCACAAAGATGTTGAAAGACCAACTTAAGGTCACAGAATAAATAAATAGCAGAGCGGTGATATACCCCTTGCATTCTCACTTAAGAAAGTGTACTTTTTACTACTTCATTTTCTCTTTTTAAACTGTCCCAAACTGTTTACTTTACTTTTCTTAACCTTTTTTTTTTTTCTAACTTTTCAGTTGTCCAATGATTTCTGGCTGAAACAATTACAAGGATTATTAGAAACTTTGTAAAAATGTATTATCCAAAAAAGTAATATATCCCTTCATATGAATTTTAACTACCTTACCAGAATACTGCATGTAGAAAATTCTATAGCCTTTGATCCTAAGCACTAAATATTTGCATGGTAAATAATTTCTGACATTCTTGCTCCAAGTTATTGTTTTTGATAACCCCAACTCCCTGTTAAAAATCCTTGTTAGGGAATTTTCAGATGTCAAGAAATCTAAAACTAATTAAAAGTCCTCACCAGGAAGAAAATATTTTTAAACAACTTTTATTCACGTTTGTACACTTTATTTTTATCATCCTTTCTTTCTTATATCTGGAAAGGATATAAACTTGAGAACAGACCTACTCCAATCCAATGCTGACCCACACTTTGGTGCCTTCTAGAAACATTCTCTATGTCCTGCAAATTATAAAATGTCCACAAGCTTATATCTGATTCTTAATCTTGAAGGCAAAAGGGGAACGCAACAACAATGGGAGAAATAGGATACCCATCAATTTAGTCACTGTGTATGATATCCTTAATCTCATCTCCAAATCTTCATCTACAAAATTGTAGAGATTAAAACACACCTAATCCATTGTTTTTAGACCCTACAGACTGGCCAGAGGAAATGGACTTCTTCCATTATCTGACATTCTTAAAGACCTATCACTTTGAATTTCTAGTGTCATCCTTCCCTTAATCAACTTGTATGGAGAGTTCCTTCTAGTTCTTTACAACAAATACACTCCCCAGACCAATTCCCTGCTGGGCCTCTGCCACACAACTCATTCGTTCAGTACTTACTGAGCACCCTCTGTGTGCCAGGCATTGTGGTAGGTTCTAGGTATACTAAGAATCATTAATTGAATATACATTGCTTTGGTATTTTTTTTAAATCAACTTATCGAATGGTACATAGTACTTCAGTCAAAGACATACATTTTTAGCAGGCAATAGAATTTCTTATAGCTATTTCCTAATGAGGTGAATTTCTTGAGCAACTCCATAGTTCATAGAAAAAACCTGCTCTTTGGTACAGCATACCAATGATTTGGCCACTCTATTTTTTATATAGTCATATATATCTTCCTCCCAATGTTTCCACAATGAATGGAAAATGTACTAATGCTGACCATGATATTCTTTTTATTGAAAAGCAATATAAAATAGCTTTAGAAATAAGAGGAAGGTAACATTTTACATTATTTCTGTTACGAATATTTTTATGCTTTGTGCCAGAATTTACTTCCCATAACTATGTTTGCTTTATCTGGAACATTTTATATTGTGTTTCTACATTATTGAAAGTATTAGTGTTTAATTTAGAAGAGCTTAATAAACTGTTAATCTGAGAACGTCTTTCCCTTTTTTCTGAGCATGCTTATTTATGTACAGTGTGGAAATCTGATCCTGTTCTCTTCCAATCAGCCAACAGTTCTTTTTGTACCTCTTCTGGTAGTTCATAGAAAACTTCAGGATCAATGTCAGAAGGAAAAGTAATTTTCTCTTTGGTAGAATCTTGCTCTCTATTTTCTGTAAGTCCTTCATGAATAAGGACTGTTGCCATCGGTTGTTTATGGCTGTCTGTAGTGCAGTTTTTGGAGAAAAGTTGCTCACTCTGCACATTTGGAAATGAATGGAAAACAGATACAGCAGGGTCTGTTTTTGAAAAGTGGAATCCTTGAGACTCTTTAGGTCCTTGACTCATTAGTTCATCTTTTAAGTTACTGTCTATATAATGTGAATAATCCTTTTGGCTAGACACATAAGAGGAACTACTGCTATTTAAACCTGATGTTCCTGGTTCACAGGGAGATACAGAGGATATCTGTTTGGTATTGGATAAATGATCCCTAGGATTTAAGGAACCATCTTGCATTTGTTTTGTAGAAAAGAAAGATAATACTCCTCTAGAAGCACGTAATGGACAACTCAAACTTCCTTTCCCTTGAACTTTTTCTCTAGATTTTCCAGAAAGGATTTCTTCTTGAATATCTACTGGAAGCTGCTTAAAGACCTCTTGGTCAATACCCGCAGGAAGTGAGGAGAGTGGAAGTTCGTTACTGTCTTTTTCTTTAGAAAAACTTGTAGTATCTGGTGGAGACTCCCCAGTTCTTGTACTTTCAATTTTTCCAGTTGGTAGAAAATCCCAATTTGTTTCCTTGTCTTTAGAAAAATCCTCCATATGAGTGTCTTTCATTTTCTAGAATACAAGGGTAACAGAAAAATTTAGACAACTGATATCTTTTAAACATTCATGCTGCTGAAGTGTGATTGTAGCTATTATCCGACCAACATGTTTCTATCCTACTCCATAACTTCAATCCTTTTGGCCAGTTCCAAACAACTAGAAATGATCAATCCACCACAATTAGTCACACAACTGTGTGGATCTTTACTCACGATTCCAGGAAGACGGCTTCCTTCCTAGAAAGCACTGAGCCAGAAGGTAGGTATGTACTGGAAACCTGGAAAGGACCTTAATCATGTATTCAAACTTTCAATTCTGTGAATAAAAAGACTGGTGGCCTATAAAAATAAAATGATTCACCAAGGGTATCTAAAACATATGTATATGCACAGATAGCACCAAGGGCTGGTTTTCTAAAATTCCCTATTTTTGAAGTGTAACATTTAACAGAAAGAAAAAAAATACTTCTATGGTAAAAACCCAGTATCATTATTAAGATGTAACACTATTCTATATTTACATGAAATAAAAATTTTAAAACACCTTCCATTTTAATTTGCCTAATTTTCCCTCTAGTTTCAAGCACCATAAAAATGTACAGATAGTCATATATAATTCAGGAAACATCAACACATTAGTAACTTCCAAAAAGTAAAAGGAGAAGAGATTTGGGTCACTGTTTTTATTGAGCATGAACTGTGTGCCAGACATGTACAAGGTACTTTCACTTATGTTTACTCTCTAATACTACTGTGGATGAAAGACCTTTAATTCTCATTCTACAGACTAATTAAAAAGTAAACATCTTTTTAAATGTCAGTTAATATACAGAATAAAAAGGGTCACCGAAAAAAAAGTAATTAGAAGAGGGCACTAATTCAGTATTTCCATAACACTATTCTGTTCTCATTATAAGCTTAAATGTAAATGAAAATATTACTAAAATTATAATGACTGATTAAACAATAAAAATAAAGAAAATAATAAAAACATTTAAAATTAAGAGTTGGACTTCCCTGGTGGCGCAGTGGTTAAGAATCTGCCTGCCAATGCAGGGGACACGGGTTCAAGCCCTGGTCCGGGAAGATCCCACTGCAGCGGAGCAACTAAGCCCGTGTGCCACAACTACTGAGCCTGCACTCTAGAGCCCGTGAGCCACAACTACTGAGCCCATGTGCCACAACTACTGAAGCCCACGCACCTAGAGCCCGTGCTCTGCAACAAGAGGAGCCACTGCAATGAGAAGCCCACGCACCGCAACGAAGAGCAGCCCCCACTCGCTACAACTAGAGAAAGCCCATGCAGAGCAACGAAGACCCAATGCAGCCAAAAATAAATAATAAATAAAATTTATAGATAAATAAATAAAATAAAATTAAGAGTTAATTGTAGGCATAAACAATTTAGTAAAAGATGATTATTTTTTAAAGCATTTGGTAAACAAAAGTTTGCATTTTCTTTTAGTCATGTGAAAATATGACTAGCCTCTGCCTCTCTATTGCCACACTCTTAATTTCTACAGTTGTAAAATGAGGAGTCATATTCTATCAATATTGCTACCAGAATTTTATGTAATTTCAAAACCAAGAAAATTTAAATATTTGAACAAAGACATTTGGCGGGGGGGGGGGGGCGTCACTGGTAGCTTATGTATAAATTGACAACAAGATTAGATTTCCAGTATTTGAAAATATTTTCATGTGAGCTAATCATCATATTCCTATATACTGTTATAAAATGTTTTAAAAGTTCCAAAACAGAGAACCTCTATCAAGGTTTTCTCTTTTATCCAGCGATGTTTATGTTTTATTCTTAGGTCACAGTACAGTATACTTAAGGCTAGAAACCATAATATGAAAGGCACTATTACAAGTAAGTCATTCAAATCATATCACCCAAAAGAATCTCTAACTTATATCAGTTAAACACAAATTTATATCTCTAAATTTAACCATACAAATCCAGTAACAGTGTACTTACAAAACTGTGCTTGCCAGAGCGTGAAGTTGTTGATAATGATGGTGTTAAATAATAATCAATAGTCCCTTTCTTAGCAGTATTTAGGGCTTTAAGGTTGCAGAAGCACACACTTAAAAGGGTAAGATGAAATGGCATCTTCACATTCACCATATTTCGAAAAAGTTTCATAAGTACATCAACCATTGGGGTCATCACATCATAATTTCCTAAATAAAACGTTTAAGAAGACAATATCTAAACACATTATATCATAATTGATATTAAGAGCTTAATCTAATTTATATTGCTTAGATTAGGAAGTTAAAATCCTATAGATATCATTGGGACATCTTGACATTATTTACTGAACTGGGACAGCTCAACACTAACACCAACTGCCAAATGAGTTAAAGTTTTCAGAAGATTTGAAATATGGAACTTTTAGTTACGGGAGAATGATGAGGTCAGAAAATCTCCCCATAAAATTAAAATAAAACTGAACAAAATGGTCAAAAATAATCATTCTGAGATTCTGGAATGAACCAAAGGCAAATAAAGTGAGAAGCATTGATTTATGAAAAGCTGCTGGAACTTAGGTAATGAAGTGGGGACAGCAGCCTTATTGGTTGGAGTTGCTTGTATCCCCATTTACACAGTGCGGTTTGTATAGTAGTTTTACCAGGATGAGGCTGGCTGTGAAAGCCAGAAGCTTTGCTACCAGAAAGGACTGACCTGATTTGAGGTAGAGGGCAAAAGCCCACACCCAGCAGTGTTGCCAGAAAAATGAACAAACTTGGTAGGAAACAAAGGAAATCACATAGCTCTTGAGCCTGGGGTGGCAACTGTGGTTGGGATGAGTGAAAGATCAATGGACCAGCCATAAATTTAACCAGGAGATCTGGAAATGAGAGAACCACAGAGGGACTAGATAAGCTCTCCTCACAACCCCAACTGACTGAGAGCTGCACACACAGAGAGGAGCCAAGCTTTCCATATGTCTCTCACCAGAATGGCAGCAAGTATACCAGGGGAGGTGCAAGAGGGACGAGCCGAAAATCAAGGCCAAGGCAGATTTGAAAAAGGCCTAAATTTTGAAAGTGCTCTCCAACCCAAGCACTTGTCTGCTGACAGAAAATGAAAGCCTTCCAGGCTGTTGTATTTGAGCAAACCTTTGACCAATTATTGTCTAACCACCAAACTATGCAGACACAGGGTAATCTCCTAAGAAGACAAAATTAAAAATTTAAATTTAAATTAAAAAAAAGAAAAAAAGTTAAGCAGAGAGATCAGGGGCAACACATCACAGGGCAGGTAGATTCTGCAGCTTAAGTCCAGACAGGTTACAAAGAAAGAAAAGGAGAAAAAAGCCCACAGGGAAAAAAAATCCAAATCCAGAGTTTCTAGAATACATTATCTAGTCCAATTTTCAACAAAACATTACAATACATACAAAAAAAAAAAACCAGGAATGTGATTCTTACTCAGGCAGAAAAAGCAGTCAATAGAAACTGACTTTAAGTTCAATTTAGCAAAGACTTCAAAGTTGCGATTATAGATATTTTCAAAGAATTAAAGAAGATCATTTTAAGGAATTAAAGTAAGATATAATAACCACTACCAAAAAAGAGGGAGTCTCAATAAAGAAACAGAATCAAACATACAAACAAAACAAAACAAATGGAAATTCTAGAGTTATAAAGTATATAACCAAAACAACAAAATCACTAGATGTGTAACAAAGTTTTGAGGTGACAGATGAATCAGAGAACTTGAATACAGCTCAAAAGAAATTATCTAATCTGATAAAGAAGAAAAAAAGTCTGAAGAAAAATGAATAGAATTGCACACACCTATAGGACATTATTATCAAGCACACCATCATATGTGCAATGACAGTCCCAGAAGGAAAGAAAAAGAAGAGAGAATATTTGAAGAAATAAGAGCCCCAAACTCCCCATATTTCATCTAAAAATTTAGTCTACAGAATTAAGAATCTCAATAAATCCCAAGTAGGATAAACACACACACACACACACACACACACACACACACACACACACACAAAACCACTTAGATATACCATGGTCAAACTGCTGAAAAAGACAGAGAGGTAAATAACTCATCACATAAAGGAGAACAACAATACAACTGTGCCTGGTAACAATTTATTGCCTCTCAGCTACAAATCACCCTTCAGTAACTGCTGTGTGATAATGCGTTGGACTCTAAAATTTTTTTTACATTGAACTCAACTGTTAAGTTTTGTCAGTAGAGAGAACTGGAGGACCATTAAAGGAGAAAGGGTGTTTCTCTTCCTGGTTCCGATGTACTGTCATTTACCTTTTCTTGCTCCCGTAACATGGTCTGTGTGCAGTACATATGTGTGGAAATATCCAATAGTGCTGTGCCATACCACGTGTGTGTGGAATGCTCAGTCCCTCAGCAACCTCCAGCCCCAGTCTAAGCCTAGTGACCATGTTACCATGGCACTAGCAACTCAAACACTGCACATACCAGGCCTGTGCCATAAACAGCACCCTGACCCTTCCTGCATACCCACCTAATAGGCTTGACTTGCATATGCCACAGAAGGTTGTTTCCTCCAGCTCTTCCTGTGCAGGCACCATACCCTCCACCTTTGCACTAGCAGAAGAATGAAGATTCCTTCAGCATAAACACCTACCAGTCTCAGCTTGCCCACATCCTGGAGGATTGTTAACAGAAGCCCTCTCAACATGGACACCTGCATACCCCAGCTCATGCACTGCCCTGCCAGTGAGCAAACTCCCAATATCCCAACACCTCCTGTGCATCCACCAATCAGCCTCAGCTCATCTGTAGATGAGAGCATGGTATTCTCTTTGCCCAATAACTATGGACCAGCTCTGGGCCAGGTAACTCAAAGGATTTCTCTACCATTCAGTGTTCTGCAACCACACCTTCTCCTTGAGGGTAAGAGGACTCTCTTTTGCCCTTCCTTGGATACTTTTTCTTAGCGCTCGGGTACCTCTTAGAGTATCTTTATATCTTTATAGTTACTCCCCTATCATAATTTAGTAATTCTTTGAAACTTTCCCTGTTCAAATTTCTGTGTGGTTATTCTCTCTTGATTGGAACTAGTAACAGGAATCTCTCCTGATTAAGCTATTAACAGCTGCCTCCTCATCAAAAATAATGAAAACCAGAAAGCAATGGAATACTATATTCAAAGTATAGAAAGAAACCAGTAAAGGATTACATATCCAGACAAACTGTCATTCAAAAATGCTATTTTGGAGAAGTAGTCCATAAATTTTAGTTAAGTAGAATGGTTTGATAGTGTTGCTCAACTCTTCTTTTCAAATGCAAACGGAACATTCTCCAGGGTAGACCATATGCTAGGCAACAAAATAAGGCACAATATATGTAAAAGGATCGAAGTTACTTTAAGTATGTTCTCTGATCAACTAAAATCAAAATGGAAATCAACAAAAAGAAATTTGAAAAATAATCAAATATTTGGAAATTAAACAGCAAATTTCTAAATAAGTTTAAGGGTCAAGGAGGAAATCACAATGGATATTAGAAACTACTTTAGCGTTAATGAAAAAGAAACACAACAAAATTTATGGAATGCAGCTAAAGCACTGCTCAGAAGGAAATGAATAACTTTAAACTTGAATTATTAGAAAAGAAGGTAAGTATAAAATAAATAATGTAAGCTTCCATCTTAAGAAACCAGGAGTGGAAAGGCAAATTAAACCTAAAGCAAGCAGAAAGAAGGAAATAACAAAGATCAGAGCAGAAATAAATGAAATAGAAAGTAGAAAGACAACTGAGAAATCAATGACACCAAAAGTTGAATCTTGGAAAAGATTAACAAAACTGATAAACCTTTGCTAGAATGACCAAGGGAAAAAAAAAAAAAAGAATACACAAATTACCAAAATCAAGAATGAAAGAGAGGACATCACTATAGACCCTACAAAAATTAGGATTATAAGGGAATATTAACAACTTCATGACAACAAATTAGACAGCTTGGATGAAATGCATACATTCCTAGAAGATACAAATGACCAAAACTGACTCAAAATGAATAGAAAATCAGAATAAACTTATAACAAATAAAGAAATCAAATTCTTATTCATAAAAGAACAAAGCTAGAGAACTTACACTACCTAATTTCAAAACTTACAACAAAGTATCAAGGCAGGGTGGAACTGGTATAAGGATAAACATATAGATCAATGGAATAAGAAGGTCAAAAATAAACCCTTACATTTATGGTCAATTCGTTTTTGACAATGGTGCTATGGCAATTCAAAGAGGAAAGAACATTCTTTTCAACAAATTCTGTGGAACTGGATACCCACATGGAAAAGAAGGAACTAAGACTCTTACTTTACACAACACATAAAAATTAATTCAAAGTGGACCTAAGTAGAAATCTTAAAACTATAAAATTTCTGAAAGAAAACATAAGAGGAAATATCTATGACCTTTGAGTTAGGCCAAGAATTTTTAGATGATATCAAAAGTACTATCCATATAAGAAGAAAAAACAAAACAATGAAATACCATTACAGTCATGAGAATGAGTATAATAAAATAAAATGACAGTACTAAATGTCAGTGAGAATATGAAAACACTGGAACCCTCTATACTTTGTTGGTGAGAATCTACATTGTTATATTCACTTTGAAAAAAAATGTGTCAGTTTAGAGTTCAACTTTACCATACAACCCAGGAATTCCACTCCTTGTAATCTACCCAAGATGAACAAAAGCATATACTTGCCCAATGACTTGCACACAAATGTTCACAGCACCATTTTTCGTAACAAATTTTTCTAACAGTCAAAAACTGGAAACAATCTAAATGCCCATAAAGAAGTTATCTCGTAAAAAAAAAAAAAAAAAAAAAAAAGAAGTTATCTCGTGCTATATAATTAATTACCATAGTTTTGTTTTCTCTGGAGTTGGGAAGCATTCCTAACCGAGTCTTTACTTTTAATATCTATTAAAAAACAACAAAGTTTTCTAGTGAAAATTTCATATAGAATAAAAGTATTTAATAGTTCACTAACTCCCTGTGAAGACTACCCATCTTTGGATCATATTTCTAACTCAAAGTTTGTTTTTTTAAGAGTTCGACCTGCCAATTAAATTATCAGAAAATTAGTCCATTACCTATCCCTAACTTCTGAATTATGTGGGATGGAATTGGGCACTGACGACTCTCACGGCTATAGTGCTTCTCAGATGAATACCGACGGATTATTAATCTTATTGTATGTGGCTTCCTTCCATCTTGGCAGACTCTAAAAATAAAGAGAAAGAGGAAACAAGGAATTAGAAAAAGTATTATCTAAAGTTTTTTTAATGGTCCAATATACCTCATTTACCTAAAGGTGCCAGATTTAGTAACTGTAACAATTATAAATACAGTTGATAATTAGGCAGTAGGCAATAATGGTCCCTGAATAGTCCAAGCAAACTTCACAAAGTCTACATAATAAAGCTCTGAAACTTAAATAAGGCTCTCAGGCCTCATGCAGAATTGAGTGCTATCAGAAAAAGAAAAGAGATAAGATATAATAATAACAAGCCATTTTACAATCCAAATCCAAAACATAACTAAAAGCAACATATTAAAATCAGCAGGAAATTTAAGAAACAGAGAATCATTCACTGACAGAAGCAAATATATAAAAAATGACAATTTTTTACACACGTAAAAAAAATAAGATTACAAAAAAAAAAGTTTTAATGAGATTATTTCTGTCAAAAAGCACTCCTCAAATAGATCCAAGGGAGTCAGTAATATCACCATTATATGGCTTTAGAGAAATAATGTGAAAGGCTAATTATATACTATGTTTAGGAAGGTAAGTACTTGTCCATGCATCTTAAAAAGTGTTCCATCCAAATAATCTTGGTTTTAGTGTTGAAAACAAAACTTTTAATGACATGGAAAATCCGCTTATAAAGTAGAAAATCTAATTACTAGAGAAAATAAATGTCATCAAAGAATAACATTTTCCTTTCTATATGTGTCACAAACATAAAATACAAGTATTATTAAACATACTCAAATTGATTTTGAATTAGAAAATTTGGATTTTTGAAGTAAACAATTTTTTTCTTATTGCTTTATCACAAAACTTCTTGACTGCTGCTTTATTAAGATAATATCTTAAATGGTTCCTGTAAACATGTTACTAGTTTAAACATCTTCCAGTTCTATTAAGTTAATATGCAACTCAAAGAGTGCAATTTGGTTCCTATAACTAATTAAGACATACTAGAAAAAGGTTATACTCTAAGCAATCTTAAGACCAGTGCCTAGGGAATGGATTAATGGACCAGTGCCTAGATGTATGATTTTATACCTCTTACATATCTATAGTATTAATTATCATATGCTTGAGAACATTCACACACACGCACAATTATTTTTTTTGCCATTTACTTAGATGGCATTATACAACTCAGTCACTGATACAAGGGGCCACTATGTAGAAAAGGGAATGCCAAGCAGAGATAAGGAGAAATGATTAATAGTTATTTCACAGGTTTAGAGCATCTAGACTCATTTCTGGGTTGATGCTTCAAATAAGAGAACCTATAAAATGTATACTTCTTGTGGTTTCTCTACGTACACAACTTTTTCCAGTGACCAGGCATTTCACAGTAGTCTTATATTTAGCTGAAACAAAGCAGATAACCCAGTTTCACTAGCAATAGTCACAGGCTCAGCCTGAGTCATATCACTGAAGCTGGGTCATATAGCCAGCCAGTTGCATGCAGCAAATGATGAGCTGCGCAGCCCTGCTCAAGACATGGGATTGCAATGCATGTTGCATGACTGCGAAGTTGAAGGAAATATCACTTTATCAGTTTTCTGAGAGTTACAGTCATCCAAAAACCATTTTCTCTAGTCACATTAGCCATCCTAGCATCATTACAGAAGCACACCTACCCAAAACTGTTAGATCCCTGACACCTCACTTTGAGAAATCAAAGAAATGGGAGGAAAAGAAATGGAGTACTGAGAAATAGATATATGATGGCAAAGGAGCATCAGAAAACTAAATGTCTTGTTCAGTTTATGCAATGCTATTTGTATACTCATAATCCCAATTGACACTCCTCATGTATTTATAGGCCAGTAACCCTGCACATACCCACAATCACTCTCACTGCTCACACATAATCCCATTAAGCTATTCCTTCATCTGACTCCATTTTCTTGCACATGGTCCGAGGCACAGGAGATAAAAGGGTTCTTCTGCTTTCTCCATCAATTTCCTATCCTCAATCATCACAAAGTTTATAGGTGCCGTGATTCTAGAGATACCCATAAAACTCCCTTAGGTTAATGATCAGCAGCTTAAGATCCACAGTAAACCACAATGTTACTAAAATTAAGACCAATGGAAGTAGATGAATTAAATTTAGTTAAAAACATCTGTTACTTTATAATGATCTATCTTTGTATGTTTAGTCTCCAGTTAATCGGTAAGTTCCAAGATAGAACATCAAGTATTCTTTCCATGTACTATACACAGAATCTATAAGATGATACAGCAAAATGGAAAAATCACCTGTTCAAAAGACTAGCAAGTAGCTCTTCAATCTTATTTTTAGCTTCAACTTCTGATGAACATTTTTTAAATGAATCTTCCTCACTAAAGGACTACCAAAGAAGCACAAATAAGGATTAATAAAAACCCAAATAAACATCTCCAATTATCAGTGTATATGTTAAATAAATATTCAACACATTCTTTACTAACTTACCTCATGTACTTAGTTTGAGCCATTTAGTTCACTTTTATATTAAATCTTTTTATCTGCAAGTTATTGTACTCCACTAGAAAGTGCACTGGAAGTCAAGAAAATTACAAAGCTCTAGTACCAATGCCACGCTTTATTGTACAATTACAGTGAGGCTCTTAATCTCCTAGGACTTGAATCTGAGTTTAACCTTGGGCAAGTTATTTAACCTTTCTAAAGTACAGTATCTTCATCTTAAAAAAATAATGGGAGGAAGAGGGAGTAAGGGAGGGGGAAAAGGTATGAACAATAGTACTAACTACCTGGAAGACTCACTGTGAAGATTAACTGGGATAATGTATATATTATTATCCCTCAGGAAAAAAATTCATCAATGTTATCTGGGTGATTATACCTTTCTCCATTTCCTAAACCATTAGACTACTCTGAAAACAAGATTTTTAAAAATTAAAATATTTTGCCTACTGTATACAATATAGGCTATTAAAATTAAGTAGTATTCAATCACAGTGGCTAACTTGAGACTTAAATACTAATTCTTAGATTCAATTTAAGACTATTTATTAATCTACTATAATAAATAGCCTTCTCATAGGAAAGGGATCATGTACTAACCTAAAAAGCAAATTAGAATAGTAAGAACACAGTAGTAAAACTAGAAATCTTTACCTCAAATAATGTGACAACCAGTATTCAGTTAAAATGAACATCATCGCCACGTACCTGAGGAGGTCCTGAGGGGGTCACAGGAGAGTTATCCTCTCCAAAACTGAGCTTCTGGATACGCTGAGCAACTGAAATTCCTAATTCCCTTTCTAATATTTTGGATGAAAAGGTTTGAAGATCACGCACACTACTGATACCCAGTGCTTCCAGACGTTTGGTAGTTTTATAGCCAATACCTAAGCAAAAAGAGATGCATACGGTGTTACAATAGTTTTTCTCTTTAAAATTAGCTAATTAAAATATTATAAAGATATCAACCACGTCTTTTGATACCATAATTTGTATTTTGCTAAGATCAAACTTTATTAAAAATTAGGTTGTTGTTCTGCTCAAGACCTCTGAGTTATGAACCACCTTGAAAACCTAACAACCATAGTATAATATAATGAATAAGGAGACAACCAATAAATGCTGTCTTGATATTGATAAAATGAAATTTTTACCACCTGTTACATAACAATGTGGAAGTATTGAAGAATCATAGTTATTATCCATGTAAAGAAAGACTGTCACTAGAGCAATTAAAATGCATTACCATTTGCTAATTATTAGCTAACTTGACTGATTTCTATACACAATACCACACATTTATATCTGGAGGTAGGAACCATCCCAAATACAACTTCGAGCCAGAAAGCAAACAAACGAATCTTCTCATTAGCGAAACTCCTATGACAAAGTTCTTGCACTAAAACTCAGTCATACTTTACCACAGGAAAAAATTTAATGCTGTGATAAAGGACCATACGTTTCCAGGTTATAACTTTCATAATCATATTCAAACTATATAAAAGTAGGTAAAACTAGGAAAATACTTTCATATATATAGATTCCTAATATAGATTCCCTCCAGAAAACGTCAGGTTTTTTGGTTTTCACCAAGAGCCAAGTACACAGGCTCTAAAAATTAATTACACGTAGCTGTAATTTTTAAACTTAAAGAAATACAATAAAACCAATATATATTTTTCAAATATATTTGTCTTACCTGGCATTTTCTTTATGTGGTTCAAACTATGAATGAGATCTTGAGAACTTTCAGGTAGTAAGAGTGTTTGCTGATTTGGTTTAAAGATGCCAGACACTAATTTTGCCAATAATTTATTAGAAGCCACTCCAGCACAGCCTGTGAGACCCAACTGATTATACATGGCTTCCCGCATCTCAGCTGCAATCTGAGATCCAATAAGTAGTCTGATGTGCAAGATGTCATGCAGGTTTATAGCTATAAAAACAGCCAATGTTGTTAAAAGTCACCATCACAAATTTTAATTTTCTTTTTAACAAATGAGTTTTAAAAAGATAAAGGGCTTAATCTATATCCAACCCCCCTTCCCTACCACCATACTGCTACACCACCATACTGCTACACACTTAACTAATCTCTCTTGTCCTTCACAGGAATTCTGTAAAGTAACTACCACAAGTAAATTCCAAGGCCTGTGATAGCAAATGCATACTGGGAGTGCTGAATGATTAACAGATTACAAAAATTGATCACATAAAAAATTCCGACAGACATTAGTAGAACTTTTACTCATGTTTATCTGGAAGTAAGCATAAAAGTAAGTGTTACATTAATGATAAAGCTAACATTACAGCTTTAAAGATCTGAATCTAAACTTTACACACCAGTGGTATGTGCTATTAAAAACAATTTTGGATTTGTATACAGTTTAAGAGATCTTTTATTAAAAGTATAAGGAAATTATATAGAAACAAATTTTCTTAGGTGTGAAAATGACATTAGAGTTATATGAGACAGTCCTTATCCTCAGGAGTATTTACATTTCAAGTGTTATGATGTCTGTAATAGTGGCTCAACCATCTATCAACCAATCAATAAACAGCAAGATAAAGCAAATGTGGCAAAATGATAACAATGGGAGTATCTACAAGGAAGGGCATAATGACTGTTCTCATTATACCATTCTGTCAACTTTTCTGTAGGTTTAAAAAAAAAATTAACACAATCTTACGTGGAGGAGAAAGAAGAATTCATGAAGAATTAGATATTTTAGGATATAAGACCTAGCTCTCTGCAATATGTTCTAACAAATAGAATCTAAGTTTGCTTTAAAAATTATACAGAAACACATTTGGAACCTTCTTGCTACCCAGACCTCGTAAGTGACAAAAGAGCACAGGTACAAAAGACACATAAAAGCTTCATATCTTCTTCTAAGGCAGAATGGTAGCTCTACTTCTTTTCTTCTTTAATATCAGGGAGGTGGATAATGACTGGAGATTGATCCACCAGCACTCAAAAAGGGGGAATAAGAGAAAGTACATGCTGCCTGAAACCTATGAGCAAGTATGTCAGGACAAGTCTTAGAGAAAAGCAGAGTAGCTTGCCTTCTACGTGGTATGATTTGGAAGTCACCAGCAGTCACAAGATGTTTGAAAGCCTAATTAGCTATTCAGTAGAGTTGATTGCAGCTTATTTTCAAATGCAAATAACCCTGGAAATACCATCAGTCATTCATACTTTAATACTCGAAGGAGAGGAACCATTCTGTTTTCTTGCTAAGAGTTGGCAAAGATTATTTGAACTGATTAAATATGAGCTTGCAAAATATGGCAGGTAGCCCTGGACAAGCTTCCACAAGGGCTAACTTGGGAGGGTCTTGATGCCTTGGGAGAATAGAAGTGAACAAGCAAAGAGGCAGCAAAGGCAAATTTAGTCTACCTAAAATTTTGCTTAAAAATGGTTTTAAGAAAATCAAAAACTACTCTAAAAAGCCAACTCCTGTAACTTAAGGATGACCTAAAGAGTCATCCTCTTTAAAAACGATAACACAGGGACTTCCCTAGTGGCACAGTGGTTAAGAATCTGCCTGCCAATGCAGGGAACACGGGTTCGATCCCCACTCCAGGAAGATCCCACAGACCACAGAGCAACTAAGCCCGTGTACCACAACTACTGAGCATGCACTCTAGAGCCCGCAAGCCACAACTACTGAGCCCGCGTGCCACAACTACCGAGCCCGCGTGCCACAACTACCGAAGCCTAGGCACCTAGAGCCCGTGCTCCGCAACGAGAAGCTACCGCAATGAGAAGCCTGCGCACCACAACAAAGAGTAGCCCCACTCACAACTAGAGAAAGCCTGCGCACAGCAACGAAGATGCAATGCAGCCAAAAAATTAAAAAATAAAATAAAAACCGTAATACAGGACTGTGTCAGAGAAATGAAAAGTGCACAAAGCACTGAGCTACATGTCATCAAAATATGATTTTCTGCCTATTTAATATGGAATATCAATACCTGATTTTAATCATCTTAGACTGCTGAAATATGGCTAATATATCCAACAAAAGCCAGAATACTTTCAGAAAGACATAATCGACTCTCTGAACTGACTGAACATTAAGAAATGTAGATACTTTTAGTCACTAAATTGAATGAATAAGAACCCACTTACGCTGATTACCGTATACATGACCCGACACAGTCAGTGCTGAGGGTTCATCCCTTTGAAGCTGCTCTAGTCTCTTCTCAACCATTTCTGTTAGATCCACAAAATTTTCATCAAATCCGAGTCTCTCAACAACTGGACTAAATTCTTCCAACAACTCTAAATTAAAATAACATTGGAGCACAGATGTAACTGAAGTTGTAACTAGAATAGATTTAACTCTTTTATGCTTAAAAAAATAACAAAATATGTTGTTAAAGGTTTTACATGTATTCACAGTCCCATAATATCTTTAATAAAGTCCTCAGTTAACTGGGATTTTTTTTTCTGTACCACATTCTGAGTAAAGGCAATATTTTCCAACAAAATAAGTCCAAAAATAACATTTCCTGGGCAGATGCTCATAGCAATAAATTTCTCAATCTCCTATACCTATAATTTCTCTATCTGTAGTACATTAAACATCAATGCTTATAGTTAATTATGATCTTGAAGCAGTAGGTCAAAGAATAAATTATAGTCTGCTTAGAAAAGTAAAAACAAGTAATAATATATTCTAGCTATGTTTTTCATAAGAATTTTAAAACGGCAAAACAAAATAAAATTTAAAATGTCCAGTTAATACTAATCCAAAGAGAAAAGTTACTTAATTTTCAAAATATACTACAATGCAATACTTTTTGATTAGTCACCCTCCAGCACATTCCTTAAGGGCAGAGATGGCCCATGACTTACATGTATTTGAATGCCCAGCCTCTAACAGAATGTCTAGTCCATAACTCAAACGTTTACTAAATTGAGCTGAACCAGGATTTGAAATAAGTTCAAAAAGACTTATCAATTCTCATTTTTAGGATTAAAACTAATAATTTGAAATCATTAAGAAGAATTTTCACTTCTCTCTGAATCACCTATGATACCAGCTGGATGGCAGAAAACAATCTATTAGCCTCTTATTATATAAAAATGCATAGGTTCTTAAAGTCCTATAATATGAAAGCTCTGTTTTATTGATGCCAACACTGATAACAGCAGGAAAAAACAATTAATAAAGACAACAGTGTGATCTGGTAACCACCAAAAATCACTTTCAACCTACCTAGAGAAAACCATATACCTACTCTGAGGAAAAACTGACAATGTGTCTGACCATATAAAAGGATTCTTTTGAATTTCCCTCATCAATTTCTGCTTTTCCTCCCCAAAAGTATATACCTGATGTCCAGCAGTAACAGATAGAAAATAAAAGTTTATCAATACTATATAAAAAACAAAGAACAAGTTAAGTGCTAAGGAGAAAAGCAAATTAAGTACCGAATCATGCACAAAGCTGGTGGATCACTGAATATTGATTGATTATATTGGTTCTATTACTAGGTCATAGGAATAAATCACTTATCCATTCCTGAAGTTAACCTCTTTTTTGCTGTCAACTTGTCAACTCCATAAACAAGAGGCATTTATTAAACATATGATTACACAAGGCCAAAGAGAGGAGTTATAATTAGAGAAAAAACTATCTAGACAAAAATGTAATACTGTAGAATAAAAATATGAAATAAACAATAAGGTTATACATCATAAATAGGTCTGAAATAAATTCAGTATAGGACTATTAGGCTATGTTCCTATTTCAACTCAGATAATACCATGAAAAAAATTAACAAAATAACATTTTATTGATGCATAAATCATACTTAGAATATTTATTGTTATTATATTAGTGCATTTTTAATTCTTTCAAGATACTACTTTATAAGTTAAGAATCAGCATAAAAACTAAGATTTACTCATTGAATTTCCAGTAGATATTTTCACTGTGAAGAGTTGCAGTGGCACAGAAATCATAAGAGAAAGACTGATAAATCTGACAACATAATGTCAGACAATACACAAACTGGAAAAGTAAAAAACATGAAACACAAATTGGAAATACATTTATAACACATGACCATCAAAGGGCTAATTTCCTTAACTTCCCCAAACAATGACACAAACCAATCAGAAAACAGAGGAGCAATCTAAATAAAAACGGGCCCAAGTGGAAAGGCCATTCACAGAAAACATATATAAATGACCAAAAATACATGAAAAAATGCTCACACTTACTTATAGAGAAATGCAAATCAAAACAATGATTTACTATTTTTTCTGCCTATAGGCAAAATCTTTATGAATATCTAATACTGTCATACATACTAGCAATATGTTGGGACAACCTCAAGTGCAACATATAGCAGTATTTCTAATGCAAATTATCTTTGATCTAGCAATTAAACTTTAGGAACTTACTTTAAGGATATCTTCATGAAAGTATGTGAAAATTTCTGTATGAAAATGTCTACTGAAGCATATATTTGTAAGAGCAAAAAGTTGGTAACAGAAATAATCCCTCACTATCAGGGAAGCCACATAATTTACAAGATATCTTTTGAACAAAAGGAGGTGCTATTAATAATTACATAGGGACAATGGGCATAAAGTGGGACATACTGTCTTCATATCAGTAAAGGAATGGTTAAATGTTTGGGACAAAATACAACAGAATACTGTGCAGGCACTAAAAAGAATGAGGAAGAGCTATACGAATGAGATGAAAGATCACTAAGAACAAAGGCAAGATGCACACTGTCTGTATTATATCACCTCTTCTATGTACAGTAAAAATTAACTTCTGAGTATTCAGATACACACACATAATTGTGCACATTGTCTATTCACACACAGACATATACACATATGTGGCGGAAGGGGTTTGGGTCATTGTTTTACACATATGGAAAAACCTGATACTGGTTTTTGCATCTTGCCTTCTACTCACTCAACAAGGCATATCTCTATGAGTCAAACAGTACAGCACCAATTCATTCTTTTTAATAGCCATATAATATTCTATTATAGAGAAGTCTTAGTTTATTTAGCCATTCTCACCCTGGTGAGCAATTGTTTTCATTCCATATTTTTAGCAATTATGAACCATGCTACAAGAAACATTTTTGTACATACACATTATTTTAGTTCTATTAGATAAATCCCCAGCAGTGGTATTATTGGGTTAAAGAACATAATAGGTATCTTTAATTTCAAAACATGCTTCTAGATTGCTTTCTTGAAAAGGCTGTAATACTTTGTTTCTACTTTTTCTCACATTCTTATTTTTAGTACTAATGAATTTGAGCATTCTTTTTCCACATTGTTGAATTTGCTCTTTTTGTTAATTGCCTATTCATATCCTTTGTCCATTTTTCTTAAGTTTCTTTTTCTTGTTAATTCCTAAGAGCTCTTGGATATTATATTTAATGCTTTCATCTGAAAACTGCTACAAATAACCAAAGAACAAGTAAACAAAAACAATAGCAGGGCTTCCGTGGTGGCGCAGTGCTTGAGAGTCCACCTGCCGATGCAGGGGACACGGGTTCGTGCCCCGGTCCGGGAAGATCCCACATGCTGCAGAGCGGCTGGGCCCGTGAGCCATGGCCACTGAGCCTGCGTGTCCGGAGGCTGTGCTCCGCAACGGGAGAGGCCACAACAGTGAGAGGCCCACGGACAGCAAAAAAAAAAAAAAAAAAAAAAAGAATTTACTAAAACAATAGCAAACAAGATAAATAAAAAGCTGATCCTTATACATTTTAAAACTGTATATATTTGCCATATGCCAGTACAACACATGGTTTCATTTTTCCTGTAATTTACTAAAACACTAAGATTCAAACCCAAACCTTAGTAAGGGGGAGTTTATCTACACTGAAATATTTAATATATACATAAAATCTAAGAAAATAATATACTCCTTATCTTTGCTAATACTTCCTAACAAATTGGTTTTTAATTATGTTAATCAAACATTACAGAAGCCTCTCTCAACTCCCATTAGTGCATTAGAGTACAGCATATTTCTTCATAGTTTATTTAAACTTGGCATTTAAACTTATAATTAAAAATACCTGGTTCTTTTTGGTTTATCTTCTCCCATTTTCTCACTTAAAAATTTTTTTACATTTTCTCATATTTATGTAAACATCAGCGTGACAGAGTTCAAATTCCTTCCAACTATACATTTTTGTCACCGTTACTCATAATATATTAAGTCATTCTCATATAAATTTTTTTTACATGGGAAAGCCCCAAAATAAAAGGAAACTGACTTATGCATTTTACATTTATTAAAAGATTCATGTAGTTAACAGGCATCCTATACAAAAATTAATGCTGAAATTATATTGCCCATAATCTGTACCTGTAACGTACCTGTAACCTTATATGACACCTCTCTGTAACGAGTCAAATCTTCTCCATTAACTAATACTAGCTGTGGACACTTTTCTTTTGCATCTCTGACATTCATAAGTTTCTTAACTCCAAGTTCCCTAGCTTCATAGTTGCAGGTAACCACCAAAAATTTCTGCTGAACCCCTATAAGAAATAAATATTTTATGAGAAAAATATTTTATGAGGATTAAAAATAAAATTTAAAATATAATTTACTTATTCCATATTATAGTTGTAATACCATGTTTTGATAAGAATAAAAAGCTCTCAGTTAAAAAATACAGCCTCCATTCATCAAAGCTCTATGAAGTACAATTTAACAAAAATTAGCACAAACGAGCAATTCTATGAATTCTGCAAAAAGATACAAATAAAATCCTTCGAGGATTTTTTTCAAACAATACAAAACCAAAGAATTAACTCTATATAACTTTATATATAACTCTAGGCCATGTTTTACCAAAAAATAAAGCAGATGAAAATAACTGAGTACAATTAACTACCGGTTGCTGCTAGAAAATCTAACTTGTCTTCCGAGTAACTTTCCAATGAATATAAAGCAATGTTCTGTTACAAGTGCCAACCTACAGCAATTACTAGGGATCTCCCCCAATCAGTGTTCTAATTATTGAACTGTTCTTCATAGTAATCTTCAGAAAAGATTATAGAGAGTGAGGTGGCATTATGAGCACCCTCCTTATCAAAATGATTAAGTTATGATCATCTACAGACTGTTTAAAAATTCTAGTTTTCGGTAGCTTAAAATTGCTAAAATTATTTGCTTTTCTCTTTACACAAGTTGACTACTTGTTTACCACTATTAAAGTAACGTTCATCTAAAATATGTAAAACACAAATATGTAGATGGGGAAAAAAAGGTTATGTCCATTCCCCTAATGTAAGACATTTTGTTTCTAAAGTGTTGATACTATAAACAAGGCAAAGAAACATTATTTCGTATATTTTTGATATACCAGATTATGCCCAAAAATAGAAGCACTGGGTCAAAAGTAATAATTTATGATTCACCAGTGAACTATGTAAAAAATCAGATTAGTAACTTCCTTAACTAAAAAAGTAGTCTTTTAATGCAGGATTAATGGACTCACCATTATGTCACCAGCCCAAGTTAAGTAGTCATATATTTGCTTAGTACAAATGGAAGACTATGCTGCTTTCTCCTAGAAACTTTCAGCATTATATCCCTCACTTCCTGGTAATCATTCATTCCTGCATCTTAATTACACAATACCTTTTTACTAATCATTACTTACAGAACATCTTGTTACCATGCTACTAGTTAGAAATGCCTTCAGAAGAAAATTGAGGTCCCCTAATCCTAACTCCTTGACAGCCTTAATTTTAAAGATCCTAGACTGACCTTGGCATACCAAAAACTAGTCATCAGTCATCCCTCTGTTCCTTAGTAAATCAACTAGGCTGAGTTGAATTGGGGACTTATCAAAACCAAAATAGACACCAGAGGGAAGCGGCAGGTGAACCAAAATTGCTCTTTATGCTTTTACTAAAAGATAAATCCTTACTACATGCATAAAATAAATTTTTAGAAATTTAAATTACTTTCCCAATTTAAGATATAATAAAAAAAAGAAAGTTTTTTTAAAAAGCCAACATAATAGTAAGTAGATCCCCAATGTAAAATTTCTCTTTGCCTTTTAAAGATACTTATGATTTTATGGAAAATTTGTACTGTATGCCTTAACATTTTGGGTTCTGTTCAAAATCCAACTATTTTGTCGAATGTTACACAATTCAAGAGTTAATTTCAAAAGTGAGAGAATAGATGACAACTTCCATTAAAATTAATAAAAGAGATTGTTCTTGAGATAAGACGGTTGTAAAATTTCAAACATTGAGAAAAAGACTAAAAGTTTATCATGGTCTCTCTGTTCATCCGTTTGGTGAACTATACTACTTGTGTCACATTCACCATTTATTAAACGATTATAAAGTTTACACCTGTAGTGAAGCAAAGACTACTGTCTATAAAGCGTCACAGAACTGCTTCCAACATTTATTAATATGGTTAATAAATCATAATAAATAATGAATCCTATTATACAAAGAAAATAGTATCAAACTCCAGAATTACCTAAAGGTTTGCCCTTTAGTTCTGGATGTGAGATCATTTCTACTTGTGCGTAAAAGCAATCCAGATCCACGTGTACTATGACTCTAGATGAAGAGCTTCCTGCTGGCACCACTTGATCATGGACTGTGGCACAATATGCAAAGAAACATAAAAATACATTCAGGCAGCTTATCGCCTCTGAGCAACTGCCAGCCCCTTAAAACATGGCAACTGAGAAAGAAGAATGCAGAGCGATTTTTAAAGTTTTTTTCCTGGATTTATCACATGTGTCAAAGCATCTAAAAATTACAAAGACATGAGAGAAACTCCACCCACAGTATAGTCTTCAGTCCTGTTTACTTACTATTTCTTTGTATACTATATTTTTCTCAGGATAGTAATAAATTTAAGGAAAAAAAATATCAATAATGGAAGATTGCAAGAGGTAATCCTAGGACTTGGAAGTTTATGGGAAAATTTAGAGAAAGTTGCAAGGGGTAGAAAAGTTTAAACACTGATCTTTCAACCAACTTAAAAAGTATTCTAAGTGGCATGTCCTTAAATTAAAAAAATAATCTGAAATACAAAGCAGCACAAGACAGAACCTATGGGTCCCGATGGACTACATCTAGCTCCCATATGATATCAAGATTAGCTGGTTCAATGCTGAATACCCAATACCTAAAACAGAGACTGGCATATAATAGACTACCAATGAATACTTGCTAAATTGCAAGACAGAGTAAATATTTCCTGGATTTTAAAAGTGGTTCATGTCTTGAGGGAAGGGGCAGAGGGATAAGACAGAGGAGATTACAGCTCTTAACACCAGTTAAAAACAAGGCAGGCTAAATGCAATGTGGTTTTCTGGTTTGGAGCCCGGAACAGAAAAAAATTAAGTGGAAAAAAACTGGTAAAATCTGAATAAAGCTTGTCCTTTCATTAATAGTATGCCAATGTTACTTTCTTAGTTTTGACAAATGTATCACGGTGATGTAAGATATTAAAGTTAGGAAAAGCTATCTGTGCATCTCTCTGTAAATCTAAAATTATTATAAAATTTAAGTTTTTTAAAAAGGGGGCGGGGGTCTAAGAGGCAGGGAAGGAGAGCCTTGGCCCCAGGCCCGGGGATTGGCGCGCTGCAAAGTAGGGTCCAGAGGCTGGAAGTGGGTCACCGGAGAGGCGGCCACTGCAGACGTGCCTCGTCCCCGGTTCCGAGCTGCGCCGTCCCTTCCCGTCTGGGCTGAGCCGGGGCCCCAACCTTTGCCAAACGGGCGACAAGTTCCCCCGCTACTGCAACCTTTAGGCGGCCGGGGACTCTTCCACTTTCACTGGGCTGTTTCAGGGATTACAAATGCAACCTCGATTAACCAACTGACGCGCCCACCCTACTACTGGTCAAAAAATCCCTCTCGGGATCTTGGCCTCAAAACACCGGGCAGCGAAGGGCAGCTCTCTCAGCGGAGCCCGGAAGACGAAAGGACCCGAGCCGGGCGGGACGGTCGCACCCCAACGGCCGCCGCCACTGCCCCGGGAGTCCTCCCGCCCCGCGCTGCTCATTTACACCAAGGGAGGCCGCCGGGCTCCTCAGGCCCCAGCGCACCCGGCGAGCTGCCTGCTGCCCACATCTCGGCCCGCTCCATGCCCAGAGCCGCGTCCTCTTCCTCGTCGCGGTCGCCTTCTTCCTCAGGCTCCACCCCCTGCTTCTGCGTCCCGCCTCAGCGGCCAACCGCAGGGCAGCTTCCGACCGCTTCCGCCCGGTCTCCAGGGAAGCCGCTCCGGGCTGGCGCCTGCGCGGTCTGCGCCGACCCGCGGGCTGCTCCGAAGGACTCGCCGGCTGGGAACCCTCCAGACCAGCGTGCGGGGGTTCCCTCCCGCCCAGCAGTGAATGAGAGATTGCCTTACCAAACAGCTCATTTTTTTCTTAAGGTCTTCGGAGTGAGTCCCACACCACAAATTTTAACTGTTTATCTTTACTTAGAAGCCAGCCTGTTCTCCTGATAACTGTTAGCAGAATTGCTAACCCTTAGACGCTGAATGATTTATGCTGATGGAGTTGGGGGAAAGGATGGAAATTATGGTGACAGCAAGGCGACCATGTAAACTAATATGATTAGCAAGTGTGTTAAAGTTTGCATTTTGTTTGTTTGGTGTTTGATTCAAAGATACTGTGACAGATTGGACCCCTGAATTTTTAATCATTTAAACTGAATAGGATTTTGATACATGAGCTTTGGAGTCTGGTAAAATTCTCAATCCAGACCCTCCAACTTGCTAACTGTGACTTTGGGCAGGTTAAATAACTGCTCTGAACCTGTTTCTCCACTGTTTAAAAAAAAAAAAAAGGTCTTGAGTGTATTGGGATTAAATGAACGAATGAAAACTAACATACGCTTTAATATTCCAATGAATATAAAACACTTGGGACATGGAAGGTTAGAAGGTGCTCAAAAAATGTTCATTCTCTTTGCTTTCTGTTAAGATGCCTTTTGTGCCTGTGTGTGTTTCGTCCAACAGAAAATTTGGAAATTTCTGTGCGTGTGAATGAATATATATATATATATTCACACAATTATTTTGATTTTTTTTACAGGATTCTTTCATAAATAGCTTGTGAAAACTTTGAGAAACCCATTAAAGGACATGCTGATGCATCCATAAAGAAGGAATAACAGGCAGAGCTGGGGCTCGGTGGTTTGGAGACCAGGTCTTCCTCTTTGGGTATTTTACTCTTAGACATCTGGACCAGTTCCTTCAAACTCTCCAGTATGGGATCTAAGACACCAATTTAAAGCTATCCTGCTTTCTTTGCGATTGCTATTTGCTAAGTCTAGATAAAGTACTTTTGAATTAAGTGCCTCTTTGGCTATCATCAAGGGTCCAATTACTTGTAGACAACTAAGGTATTTTGTTTCAATTCCTCCATGTTGAGAATGATACAAACCAGGGAAATACCATGGCAGATTAAAACAGTTCCTTTATAAGAACCCTAGGGTCACTAACACTCAACAGCTTGACTAAAAGTGAACCAGCATTGAAAAACAACACACATAAGCCCTCTTTAATTGAATTTATTTCCCTGTCAATTGTCAAACTGAAGAGTGACTTTAAATTTAGTAGAAGAATAGACAAATGGAACCTTGCAACCATAGGGGAGCGAGCCAGGCTGGCTTTGTAGCTCTGCATTTAGAAGGGCCCCTCACTTGATTGAATGTTCTCCTGTTGCTGTCTTGAAATTCTTAATAATTTTTGAACAAGGGAGCCCTCATTTCCATGTTGCACTGGACCTCACAAATTATTAGCCAGTGCTGGGAACAGAAGAGGGAAGTGGCATAGAAAAGAACACTTACAAAACACCTGTATGTCAGGCACAGCCCTAAGAGCTTAAAACAGATTATGTCATTCAATATGCCTTAGAGGGTAGGTATCATCATTCTTATTTTACCAAAGATGAAACAGGCCATCAGAGACTAAGACGCTTACTCAAGATTATGAATCTATTAATGGTAAATCTACTTTCCAGAGTTTTCCATAGAGAAGAATTCATTAAGAATGTTTCTTCCACAAGAAAAGGGAACCCTCCTACACTGTTGGTGGGAATGTAAATTGATACAGCCACTATGGAGAACAATATGGAGGTTCCTTAAAAAACTACAAATAGAACTACCATACGCCCCAGCAATCCAACTACTGGGCATATACCCTGAGAAAACCATAAGTCAAAAAGAGTCATGTACCACAATGTTCATTGCAGCACTATTTACAATAGCCAGGACATGGAAACAACCTAAGTGTCCATCAACAGATGAATGGATAAAGAAGATGTGGCACATATATACAATGGAATATTACTCAGCCATAAAAAGAAATGAAATTGAGTTATTTGTAATGAGGTGGATGGACCTAGAGTCTGTCATACAGAGTGAAGTAAGTCAGAAAGAGAAAAACAAATACCGTATGCTAACACATATATATATGGAATCTAAAAAAAAAAAAAGGTTCTGAAGACCCTAGGGGTGAGACAGGAATAAAGACAGAGACATAGAGAATGGACTTAAGGACACGGGGAGGGGGGAGGGTAAGCTGGGAGGAAGTGAGAGAGTGGCATGGACATATATATACTACCAAATGTAAAATAGATAGCTAGTAGGAAGCAGCCGCATAGCACAGGGAGATCAGCTCAGTGCTTTGTGACCACCTAGAGGGGTGGGATAGGGAGGGCGGGAGGGAGACGCAAGAGGGAGGGGATGTGGGGATATAAGTATAATAGCTGATTCACTTTGTTATACAGCAATTAAAAGCAATTATACTCCAATAAAGATGTTTAAAAAAAAAAGAATGTTTCTTCCACAGAGGAAACCACTCCCTCTGCCCATTTTCCTTGGTGCTTCCTTGCCCCGTTTGTATTCTCTCTCTTCCAGCCCTACCCAACTTGCCATCTTCAGGTAGACGTTGTAGTTTGCATTTTCTAGAATTTCATATAAAGGGAATCCTACAGTTACTCTTGTATGGCTGTTTCCACTAAGTGCGTAAATATATTTTTAGTGTTATTCATGTATGTGCAAAAGCGTGGCATCAAGTAAGAATAAGCAAGGCCCTGTTATGTATTAGAGCTGCGTTGTTTATAAGCAAAGGGGCTTTTTATGTACTGACAATCACTGAGAAAGAGTTGTTTAAAGTGAGAAGTGAAGTTGCAACTAAGTAAATTCAAATTCAGTTTCATATCAATTCATTATCAGTAAAAGAATTTTGAATCATCTGCCTCATTAAAAAAAAATCACGACAACTTGGATATATTCGGAGGCATAAAAGTAAAATTTATTTGAGCTAATATGTGTTGCTTTGTAGTGGGATGAATTAGGGAAAGTGTTTTTTTTTTAATCTATAAATCCCATCCCTCAGTTTTAATTAATTGGCTCTAAATCTAGGATAATTTCAGGAAATAAATATTTTGAGCCTGGATCATAACTGCGTACTTAAGTGCCAAATGAGAAGAACAATTGCAAGGCAGAATAAACATTTAATTAAAGGAAATTAGGTTGAAACAATATTCATGGGGGAGCATGGGTTTGCAGTGTAGGTAATGGATAAAGAAACTAGGGGCATTCATGAGCTTCAGAAGTCAAGACATTATGGACTTACATACCTGAAAAGTGACAAACAGGACTTCCCTGGTGGTGCAGTGGTTAAGAATCCGCCTGCCAATGCAGGGGACATGGGTTCGAGCCCTGGTCTGGGAAGATCCCACATGCCACGGAGCAACTAAGCCCGTGCGCCACAACTACTGAGCCTGCATTCTAGAGCCCACGAGCCACAACTACTGAGCCTGTGTGCCACAACTACCAAAGCCCGCATGCCTAGAGCCTGTGCTCCCCAACAAGAGAAGCCACCGTGATGAGAAGCCCGTGCACCGCAACTAAGAGTAGTCCCTGCTCACCACAACTAGAGAAAGCCCGCCCTCAGCAACGAAGACCCAACACAGCCAAAAAAAAAAAAAAAGTGACAAGCATGACCGGCCATGTCAGGGAAGGCTGGGAAAGTTACCAGCGTCTGCTTATCTCCTCCTAGACAAATTGGCCACATATTATTCAGCAGGAGAACTCTAGATGGTGTTCTTCAAGGGCTTTGAGATGAAGAGTGTGAGGGCGTTTATGAGTATCTGTATTTTATGTTGGTGGTGGCTAGGTAAATAGAGGTTGGCCATGGGGTCAAAGGAACAATTTGTATTGGTGAGAACAGAGGTCCTGCTGTAGTCTTTCTGTAGTCTTTGATCTAGTACAGTGGTTCTCAGTTGCAGACAACGATTTTGTCCCCTAGAAGATATTTGGCAATATTTTGGAGACACTCTTGGTGTTCACATCTGGGGAGTTGCAGCTCTGATTACTGGCATCTATTGCGTAGAGGCCAGGGATATTGTTGAA